>NC_139008.1:78618209-79145709 GCF_964374135.1 Grampus griseus | reverse complement strand
AAATACCAGAGATGAATAGTGAATAGTAATCTAGTAATTTATTAGATGAATAAATTCAGACAGTGGAATGTGACTTAGCATTGAAAAGAGAAGCTAGATCTCTGTACAGACATAGATTCTCAAGGTAAGTGTAAAAAAGCATATATATGCATACATACATAGTATTATATTCACGGTAAGCTGCTAGAACAGGAATGAAGCGAGTAATGTTAACGAGAGAAGTAAGCTGTGCATAAGGCATTAGGGAATGGTGAGGACTGTGGTAAAGTAGAGAAAGCTGCTCTTTGGATCCAGTCATATTTGGGTTTTTCTGAGAAACTGAAAAATGTAAAACTTCCAAAATTTTAAAACTTTGTTGGCCAAACAGGATACATCTGTGAGCCTGACTGAGCACACCAACAGCTTCTGACTTGTTCTCAATGTTTTGCAAGCAGTTAATCTGGAGCCGAGGTGTGGAGAACATCTGAAGTGGGGGTACCAACTTTCGCCCTATCGGTTGTACATTGGTGTGGTGTCTGAATTTTTCAACAGCAAGCAAAATTTTGTGGTTGTTTCCTTAATGCCTCCAAAATAATGTTTCTGCTGAATTCCTTAAGCATTGAAATATAATTGATCACGTCACAAACTTTAGTAGGATTACCTTGAGGTCTTCCCACTTTCTCCCGAATTTATTTTAATTCTCATTTTAAAGGAAGTCACCAAGAAAATGTTAAAACTGAAAACCACCTTAGAGTTGAGCCTGGTACAACCTTCTCATTTTACAGCTGGACAAAGTAATGCTGCAAGTGGGTATGAGGCGTGGCCAGGGTCCCACCACAGGTTCAAGACGGTCCTGGGACTTAAGTGCTTTGGCCCTTACCGTCGTGGTCTTCTCCCTGAAGAATCCGTGTTGGGTTCCCTATCCTCAAACACAAACTCCCAGTAACCCCACACACTAGGTGTGAAGCCTGGGACACAAGGCCCCAGCGTGAGGAGACCTCAAGGCCTACACTTTATTGGTGGCCATTGCATCCTTCTGGGTTCCGAGCCTTTGCTTATGCTGTTCCCTCTGCCTAAAATACCTTTCCTGCCTGCCTGACACCAGCTCAACCTTAAAACTTTAAGGTTCATGACAGACTGCACACAGAGGATCTGGCTCATCTCAGGACATTCCCCTCCCCTCTGAATTGCAATAGCCTTGATGATGTCCTTTCTGTTTTCCAAATGTGCCACATTTCCTCAAGCCTGGGAGCCTTTGTATGTGTTGTTCCCTCTGCCTGGAACTGACTCAATTCTTATGCGTGTGTCAGAGCTGGGCTTAAAGGCATTTCCTCAAAGAGCCCCTCTTTGACAACACACGTGCATGCGCACGGTTCTCCCAGACCAGGTCAAGTCCCAGTACTTAAATGATTATTTGCAGAACAAACTTCAAGGTCTGTCCCATCGCTGAACCTTAAGCACCATGAAGTCAGGAGCTGCACCCCTCGTGTTCACCGTGGATCCCCGGCACCATATTCTTTGTGGAGTGAATGCACAGTTGCCCAAATCTCACATCTATCAGTGAAGCTGACCCCACACCAAATAACTGCCCCTTCTTTTGTCCTAGTTCTTTGCTCAGAGATGTTCACCCTCCTCTTAGCATTTCCACTACCCTGCCGCCATTCACTCTGGCCATGCCTCAGTTTTGCCAACTGCCCTGTACGCTCAGGCCAGGCCTGGAGCCCTCTTTGTTCCCAGCTCATGGTGGTACCTACTGCACAGAGTTGACAGGAGCTCCAAGCTCCAGAGACGGACTGCTGGACATTTATCGCAGTCTGCCATCCTGGCCTGTGAACAAGTCGCTTACTCTGCTTAATTTTCCTCATCTGTAGAAAGGGGTTATAATGGTTCTTAATACTATTAGGTAGTAGAATTAGGTTCCTAATTCATACCTAATATCATTGGGTTATTGTGAGGACGCTGCAGTAATCCACGTAAAGGACCTGGGACAGTATCTCAATAAACGACCACTTTTACTCATGCAGAGATTAACGCGTGGGGTGAGATTTGCAGGATACCGAGTCTCTGCCGGATCCAGCTGCTCTCCCTGACTGCGCCTGCATTTCTGCCACAAAACAAGCAGAATCTTGCTTTTTTTCCCTTTCTTTAACACTAGTTTGGTTTTCTGGGCCCAACTTCCCCCAGGTTTGGGCTTCAACGTTGCATAGCCGCAGTTTCCAGACCTACCTATGGACCAGGATCCCAGGGGAGCTTGTTAAAGATACTGGTGCCTGGGCTGCACCTCTGAACCCGAATCGCTGAGGCTTACGCATCTGCATTTTTAACAAGCACCTGGGGGATTCTGGGCCTCGACCCAGTTGGAGGGTTGCTCACTGCCCTAAGTCACAGTCTGACCCCTCACCCTGGCAGATTCCTCCAGATACCCACACCCAGTTATTGTCCTGGGCAGTTTGTCCCTCTTCAGTCCTTGATTGAACGAAACCCTCCCTCACTCAGCTCCTATGTCTTGTCTCAGCCCAGTAATAGTTGGATGTAAAGTAAAGTTTATTCTCTGCTAGCTTTGAAAGCTGCCTACAGTTTGGCAGTTAATTTAAGAACTTTTCTATAAAAGCAGTAAAATTAGATATTGATGCTGGCAAAAAAAAAAAAAAAAAATTAGCATTCTATGTGCATTTTCTAAGTTCACGGCTTAAAATCCTGGGGCTTTGGAGTCAGGTCCCCAAGTTTGGTCTTGACTGCACAGGGCCTTAGGAGCTGTGTGACCGATGCAAATTATAATAGCTCCTGGTGTCTCGTTTTTAAAGTGGGGACAAGAATAAATAGAAAGGCTACAGAATTTGGTAGTGAAGAGTCTAAGGTCCTGAGCCAGACTGCCTGGGTTCAAATCCCAGCTGCATCACTTGCTAACCAGGTAACCTTGGGCAGGTGACTTAGGGTTTCAGTGTCTTCGTTTCCCCAGCTGTAAAATGGAAGTGATGGTGGTTCTCAACCTCAGAGGGTCCCAGCCGGGCTGCCGTGGGCACCTACATGGAAGACACTTAGAGCTGTCAGGGTTAGCTCTCATTACTTACCCAATCAGGGGCTGTGACAATTAAATGAAACAGCACACGGAAAATTTTGCACAGGGCCTGGCTCATGGCAAGCCCCCAGCCAATATGAGTTGAATTATCACTGGACCTAGAATGATCTTTCCCACCTCTTCTTAATTCCCTTCCCTAAGTCTCTTGCTTAATTCCCACTTTTTTAGGTCCCAGGTTAAAAGTCACCTCCACCTAGAAGCTACCTATGATTTCTCCCTCCCCCCCACCGCCCCCCACCTCTAAGGTTAGGTTCTTCTTAATTCCCTTCCCTAATTCTCTTGCTTAATTCCCACTTTTTTAGGTCCCAGGTTAAAAGTCATCTCCACCTAGAAGCTACCTATGATTTCTCCCTCCCCTCCACGGCCCCCCACCCCTAAGGTTAGGTTCATCACTGCTTCCTCACCTAACACATATCACAGTTGCAATTAATTTGTTATTTCGTAACAAGTAGTCTTTAGCCAGAAAAGTAAATTCAGGTGCTCCTAGGGATCAGGCAGTGGCAGCAAATGCAACAGCGGATGCACTGTGATGGAGAGTGGGCAGGCCTTTGGACAATAAGCAGAGGAGGAGGAAAGCAGCCCCTGAGAGCCAGGAGGCAGCATCAGCTGGGCCTTGGTGTTGCTGGGAGCTGGGCTGACTCTCGCTGGTGGGTCGTGCTGTTCTCCTGGTGAACGCAAACAGGTTCACAGAATGTCTGCAGGAGACAGGGCCACTCTGACTGTGGTGGGACAGAATGAAGACAGAAGCCCTCTGTCATCACACCTGAGCCACGGGATACCAGACATCCCCTCCTCCCCCACTGAGCTGAGTGACACTGCTGCTTTACCTACTACGGCTTTGCCTTCTGTGCTTCTCAGTAATAGTCGCTAAGATACCAAATCATAGACTTGTCCCCACCTCCTGACAGCCTCCAATGCAGGCTTCCGTGAACTGTCCCCCCAAAATCATCTAACATGAGCCCCAAACCTCTAATATTACTCTTTAGGTCCTTTCTAACACCCTCTTACTGAGACCCTCCACGGCTCGCGTGGTATGAAGTTACCTTCGTTATAATGACTAATCAACCTATCCAACTACAGGTGTGTCCCTGGTGGTCTTTGGCCAGAGGTCATTGACCTAGGGAAACCCACCTAGTTGATTTTGAAAGCCTTAAAAAAAAATTCTGAGGGCTCAGTTTGGCCTGTGGGCCCCCAACTAGTAGTTTAATATCTAGTTTACTAGACTGTAAATCTCCTTGGAGCAGGAACTAATCAGTCTTGTTTTCCTGCCACCCAGCACCAGGCCTGGCACATCCTAGGCACTCAGTAAAACAGTTACCAAATGAATGCAGGAAAGGGCAGCTGTAAGGATTAACTTCATTAAATGTGCATGAAGTTCATGGCGTGGCACCTGCCCCAGCATCAGGGCCCCGTGAGGGCAGCTCTGGGACTGTCGTGTGCCAGATGCTGGAGCCGAGCTAATGGAGATGCTTCCCGTGGAGAATTCCAAGCTCATCAGGGAGGGGAGGAGAATTTAGTTGTAAGACATACAAACCCAGCCATCTGTGACAAGTACAGCCTTGTGCAGAGAGTTCATGGAGTAGATTGGTCCCAACGGGGAAAGCCAAGGGAAGAAATGATGAGTGAGATCGAATGTATAATAGGCCTTGAAAGCCTCACCTGCCTTGGGGAGGAAGATGGGGGGGCACTTCCTCCTGGTGGTCTGGAGGTGGAGAAGCTGATATTGCTTCTGAAGGCGAGATCTGATAACAGTGGCAGGAGGTGACACGGGGAGTATGGGGTAGCAGCCCTGCTTTGATCTGGCCTTTATTGTGAAGAAGCTGGGGAGCCGTTGAAGGTTGCCGAGCGTGTGAGTAATTAGTAAGGCAAACGATGTAATGATTTGCCTGGAGAATCTGGCAATAATAATAATAGCTAATTCTCATGTACTGCTCATTATGTGCCGTGTACTTTTTTTTTTTTAATACTTAGCCGCGTTGGGTCTTCATTGCTGCACGTGGGCTTTTTCTAGTTGCAACGAACGGGGGTACTCTTCGTTGTGGTGCACGGGCTTCTCATCGTGGTGGCTTCTCTTGTTGCTGAGCACGGGCTCTAGGCACGTGGGCTTTAGTAGTTGTGGCACGGGGGCTCAGTAGTTGTGGCTCGCGGGCTCTAGAGCGCAGGCTCAGTAGTTGTGGCTCGCGGGCTCTAGAGCACAGGCTCAGCAGTTGTGGTGCATGGGCTTCGTTGCTTTGCAGCATGTGGGAACTTCCCGGACCAGGGCTTGAACCCGTGTCCCCTGCATTGGCAGGCGGATTCTTAACCACTGCACCACCAGGGAAGCCCGCCATGTACTTTTTAAATACTCTATATATGAAGTAGTTTTTCACGACTTAAATTGTTATGAATTTAAATTTTACATTTCATTTTAAAAATTAACTTTTCACAACATAAATTACGTACTAAGAATTATTATCCCCATTTTACCCATAATGAACTAAAGCACAGAGGAATTAAATACCTTGACCAAGGTGACAGAGCCAGAAAGGGGCAGAACGGGGCCTGAAAGCCAGGCTACCTGGCCGAGGAATCTGCATTTGACTGCACCACATCACCCCTTAGGAAAGTCCTCATTGCAGTGTTTCTCAAAAGAACCACATGGAGCTTTGGTGAAAAATGCAGACACCCAGCCCCCTCCCTTAAGTGTACCATCTGGGTGGGTCTGAGCAGTGTCCTGGGAATCTGGACCAGCCAGTGAGGGCTTGGGTCAGTTCAGATGCTTTCGGTTGCTCTTAACAGCACTAAACTACAAGAGGGCTGGATTGTAAAACATTCTTTACCTCAGGACACGAACGGCAGGGCAGACCCGGGGTCTTTGCATCTTCTTGCTGTCCTCGGCAGTAGTCCTCCTCATGGCCACAAGGGGACTGCTGCTGCTGCTTTCAGCCTCAAGTCTTCACTCAGCCCTGCCCATGGATGGGGAAAGGGGCGGCTTCGCTTTACCTGAGAGGAAATGCTTCTCCAGAAATTCTAGATCCCATTGGCTAAGATGCCCCGTTCCACTGTCTTGGAAGAAGCCAGGCCAGCAAGGGACAAGGAGGAAGGGCTTAGCAGTGGAATCCAATCCCGAGGCCCCTCTGGACAGCCACAGTCCTGCCACTACTCTGTTAGAATAGTCTAGAGCAGGAGTTCTCAAAGCTGGTATGCAGAAGAATTACATGGAAAACTTGTTAAAAATCAGCTATAAATATACCCAGACTATACCTAGATCTCGGCATCAGAATCTTTGGTACATGATCAATTTTGAGAACCACTGGACCAGTAGGAGAAAGACAAGAAAGGATGGAAATCTTTCAGTGGCAGTGTCAGGCACGTAGGTGCTTCTTTTTTCAGAATGAAAGTCCATGTCAAGCCGCGTATCTTCGCCCCAATTCCTAATTCCAGGGCAAGGGGGTCTGATTGGTCCAGCGTTTGTGCAGGTGTCTACTTCCTAACCAATCAGCTGCGGCAGAGAGAGGGGGTGAGGGTCACCCTTGGGACGGGGGACAGATGGGCTGATGTGCTGGGGCAGGTGTGGACCACATTCAGGAAAACCCTTTGGAAGAACATGAGAAGACTTTTCCTTACAGAGAGAGGTGGATTTTTCTCCCAGCAGGTGAATTCTGAGTTTGCATTTGAATCAAGACCCCTAAGTGTGAGTCCTAATAAGCATGGCCTATACTGGAAGAAACAGGAACAAACAAACGATAGATTTGACGATATGACAATGAAGCAATTTCCTTAATCTGTAAAGATCGGGTCTTCCCCGGTGACTTAGTGGATAAGAATCGACCTGCCAATGCAGGGGACACGGGTTTGATCCCTGGTCCAGGAAGATCCCACGTGCCGCGGAGTGACTAAGCCCGGGTGCCACAACTACTGAGCCTGTGCTCTAGAGCCCGCAAGCCAACTACTGAGCCTGCACACCACAACTACTGAGCCTGCCCTCCAGAGCCCACGTATTGCAACTACTGAGCCCACGAGCTACAACTACTGAAGCCTGCATACCTAGAGCCCGTGCTCCGCAACAAGAGAAGCCACCAAAATAAGAAGCCCATGCACCGCAACGAAGAGTAGCCCCCACTCACCGCAACTAGAGGAAGCCCGCGCGCAACAGTGAAGACCCAACGCAGCCATAAATAAATAAATCTGTAAAGATCATTTACAAGTCAATGAGAAAAACGTAAAAATTCAATAGAAAAAAAAAGAGCTAATAGCATGAATAGGCAGTTCATAAAGAAGGTATATGAATGAATAAAATATGGTGGAAAAGAGATTCATCTTCACCAATTATTAATGAAACGCAAATTAGACTAAAATGATCTCATTTTGTCCTGTCAAATAGTCTGTGTGATAGCCAAGGTGAAGGGGAGAATGTACATTGATGTAGGTTTTCTGGAAGGATCTCATAATTATGAATCACCAAGCAATAAAATGACCATTCCATTTTGACCTGGTTCTTCAGCTTACAAGGAAGGTATCGAGAGAAACTAGAGATAAGTTAAAATTTTTGGATAGGTATTATTTATAAAGGTAAACACCTAAAAACCAACTCATTGTCCAAAACGGGGGAATGGTCAATTTAACTGTGACAACCAACATGATGGCGTATTATGTAGCCATAAGAAATTGTGTTTGGGGTGGATGATAACGTGGCAGAATGCTTTCACATAGCAAAATTGTTTAATAAAATTGCTTAATTGTTTAACAAAAAAGAAAAGAATACAAAACAATTTAAGCCATGACTCCAGTTTTATACTTTTAAAATCTATATACAAAGGCTACGTTAGCCATTTGGTCCATCATTAATTCAACCAATGTTCTCTGAGCCCCTGCACTGCCAGCGTCTGTGTGAGGTTCTGGGAAACAGTGATGGAGAGAAACAGGTGTTGTCCTCACCTGGCTCATCCAACCAAAGGAGGAGAGGATGGTCATTAAATACTTTCCCAAATAACTATTTAATTACAGTAGAGATAAGTACTTTGGGGAAAAAGTACAGTATTTAATGAGCATATCATGCAAGGGGGTATACTGCCATATGGGGACAGCACTGAGCAGGTTTTCTTCTCTACACTTTTCTGTACTCCCTAGATTTTCTACCATTGGTGTTTACTTTTGTTTTGAAAAAATAATACATTTTTAATTTTAAAAAAGAGAAAAGGTTTTTAAAAATGGAGTTTTTAAGTCAAAGAAGAGAAGCGAGAAGCAAAGTGGCTTGGGAGACGTGGAATCTTCAGCTATTTGAAGAACAGTTTTGTGGGAGGAGCTACAGTTGGCCCATGTGAGCCCAGCGGGTCTAGGACACCAGTGGGTCCCAACCACAGAGAGAGATTTTGGTTCCCTGTGAAATTCATGTGACATTCTTACTTTTTAAGCAACAACATGAGTGAATAACTGAACACCCAAGGTGCTCCTGCTGCAGACCAGGACTGCATAGAACAAACCGCGTGTTTCAGATACGCACCTGGGCACACGGGCAAGCCAGGGAGAGCCCCGGGGGCAAAAACAAAACCAAAGGCCGGTGTGAGGCTGTGAGCTGCTGGGGGTTGTTGGGGGAGGGCTGGGGGAGCTGATCTCACTAAGCACTGGACTTGATTATAAGAGCCATTGAGAACATTCTCCCCTGGAGATAGGTCGTGCCTCTGCTGGAAGCAGTTCCCCCCTCAGCAGATCTGGGTGTTTGGGGTTGACCCTGCTGCCTTCACTTCTGCTGGACACTCAGATTCCCCAAGGCCACTGCCACTATTTATGCCAAATCTGAAGACAGACAAGGGACCCCCCCCCCACCAATTGATCCCTGCATTTGGGTGCCTGACTCCCTATGCTTCCTGCCGCCTCCCTCAAGACACCAAAAGCACAGGCAACAAAGGCAAAAATGGGCACGTGGGACTGCATCGAACTTCTGTGCATCTAAGGAAACAACCAGCAGAACGTAAAGGCAGCCTACTGGATGGGAGAAAATATTTGCAAACCATATATCTGAGAAGGGGTTACTATCCAGAATACTGTCGTGTTTCCACTTTGCCGTGACTCACCACGAAAGGGATGCTGAGGCTTACGGTGGAGGGGCAGGTGGACAGTTAGGGGACGAAGCCCCATCGATCTCCCTGGAGGGCGGGAATCCCAGGCTCAGGATCATTCAGGACCCAGCACTTACCTCCCCAGGAGGGTTACGGACTCCACAGCTGAGCTGAGCCGTAGGGAGGGCCTGGCCACTGTCACAACCCCTCCCCACCCCAGCGTCTTCCAGCCTTTTTTGTTCAAAAAGTGGTAGAGCAGAAAGCTGGGAAGTCATGGTAGCGTGAACAGCCATCCTCGTTTTAGCACTGAAGGTCCTGTATCCCGGGGAACCCTCAGTCCCAGGCAAACGAAGGCAGTTGGTCTCCCTGAGTCTTGATCATATTCCTGTTGAAAGTTTGATGCCCAGTTCTGCTCAAGGGTAGTAACTCACATTTATTAAGACTCAGCTGTGGACATATCCTGTGCTACTGATGCTCTCATGAAACTTTGCAATAACCTTATGAAGTGGGCACAGTGATTATCCCCACTTACAGGCAAGAAAACGGAGGCTCAGAGAAGTCACGTGACTGGCCTGAGGTCCCACACCTAGGAAGTAGCTGAACCTAGACTTTTATCAGTTCAAAGATACATTGTAACATCTGAAATGGGGGTGCACCTTGGAATCAAGGAGATAGCTGCCAGCCAAGAGGCAGTCACCAGAAAATTGCCTTCGCGCGCTGGGAAACCTTGATTGCATTGTCATTGATCACTTTTTTTGTCACTTTGGCAGAGTTGTGTGCATTTTTTGATGCTACATTTGTTGGGTTTCATTGCTGTTTGAAATGTCTTCTGCGATATTGCAGGATGATTCAGATAGAAGATGAAAAGTAACTGTGCCCAGAAAGATCTGGAAACAGTAGCAGCGGGTCAGTTTGATATTAATGAAGCAAATATTTGTTGCTGGAGGAACAACTGTAGTTTTTGCAAAGCAACAACCAAGAAAGATGGAGTCCCTCAATTAGACAAAGCTGGGTTAAGGTTTGCTGCTGAGATGCCTGGAAAAGGATCCCTTACACCAGTGGTTCTCAAACTTGAGCCTGTATCAGAATCACGTGGGCAGCTTGTTAGATTGCTGGGTCCACCTGAGAGTTTCTCATTCAGTAGGTGGGGGTGGGGCCCGAGAATTGCCTTTGTAGCAAGTTCCTAGGTAAGTCCAGCGCTGCTGGCTGGGGACCATGCTTTGAGAACCAAGCAGAGCAGAGGAAGCAGGAGCAATAGCTAATCCCGCAGAGTAGATGAAACATCTCAACAAGAGGCAGGTGTGCTTGGTTAATGCATCAAAGAGACTTGGTGTGAAGATGGAACATGAGTTTGTCAGACTCTTTCGGCCAGCTTTAATCAAAAGCCACTTCCCCCGACATATTTCAATTGAGGAAAATGGAAACCATGATTTTGCTCAAATACCAAATACTGATAGAACCCAGCTATTCTTTGACATGCATTGGAATGAAGTTGTCATTGCCAAAGGTGCCCAAGGAGTACAGGTCAGGAACCTGAGTTTCCTATCAAGTATCCGAAGAAATCTAAAAGAATTCATTCAACGAATACTATAAAATGTCTAAGGAATATCTATACATATATAAATACCTAAGGAATATGAAAACATTGCATTATAATGTGTTGAATAGACAACTTTTAAAAATTTATTGTGTGTAAAATAATGCTGCATCTTACAGTCTATAACATCTTAGATTCAAAGAAAGATGATGTTTGTTTTAAGAGAAACTGTAATTAACACCTCAAACCTGTGGAGGGAGTATTACTGCTTCAGGCAAAGCCAAAATAGGGAGTAGTGTCAGGCCCAGGTTGATTTAAAGAAGTGTACTCTGTAAGTACAATGGCAGAAATGTCAAAGGTGGTGCCTCAGTGACTGAGGTTTGGAAACAGAAGATGACGTTGGCTCTCAAAGCCATCATTAGGGCCTCTCAGCCTGACAAGTTCATCTAATGAACAGGCCCCGTGGTTGTATTTACTCCTATTTGAAGCCACATCTCCATGTGACGATTACATGTAATAAAGGAAGAAAGAAAGTACATATTCCCAAACCATAAATTTAATTAACAAAGTAGTCAAAAGAACTATGATTGAAAAAAAGAAAAAAGAAATTTGAGACTGCCTGTTTTACCTGTTATAATGACAAGGTTAAAGACAAAGATGATAAAGATGTTTGATCTCCTTTTTATTCTTTTTTCCTCAAAATTTCAGTAAGAATACAAGGTTTGTTTGTTTGTTTTAGGAGTACTTGTGTTAAAAAGTATTTATGTTTAGAGAGTATTTGTAGTTTTGCCCAGAATTCCTTCAATCAGTTCCTTTCCAGTTGTTTGTTAGGATTTTGTGATAAAGCTTATGAAAGTAATGCTTTTGGCTGAAGTTAACAGAAAACCTACCTGGTAAATGGTAGGGACATTTCTTTTTTATTTAGTAAGTCTAGATTTGAATGGTTTTCAGGGCTCTGGCTCAACATCTGGTTTTCTTGCTCTCCCTTTATGGTTACAGAATGACTGCCACAGATCCAGACATCACGTCCTCACTCCAGCATGTCCAAAGACAGAAAGTGGGGCAACCAGGGCAGCAAGAATGAGCTTTCCTCAACTACCTCTCTTTCTGCCCCCACCTTTTCTTCAAGTCAGGGAGAAAATCTTTTCCAAAAGCCCTGCAGCAGATGTTCTCTAGAGTCTCATGGGCTAGAACGGGGTCACATGATCACTCCTAAGCAGCAAGGGAGACTGGGAAAGCAATATTAGCATGTTCATTCTCTACAAAGGAAGGTGGGCAAAGGGAATATCTATTGGGTATTCATATTATGAAAATTAATAATCATCATATCTTTTAGTTTCAGCTCCAGAATTTGTTTTTGAACATGGCTATCAAACATATCTGCCCACAGAAAGCAACGAAAACCAGACAGCCACTGTCATCTCTCTCCCTGCCAAGTCACGAGCCAAAAAGCCCACAGCCCCAACTGCTCAGAAGAGGCTTAACTGTTGCTATCCAGGTAAAGGCAGCATATTGTCCTACTTTTGTAGAGAATGTGACATTTAACAGGTCCAGGACTCGAACTCGTGAATTCCTGACAACTGGACGTAGATGTGCTCCAAACTGCTTGGCTTAAAAAAATCAACCCACAGCATTTGCATCATCACATATGACCTGTCTCTCACTGTATCTGGTCACCATGCACTGGGCTCTAAGACTTTTATAGCCATGGGCCTTTCTTTGAATGGGACTAGTGAAGATTTAAGATTACTGTGAATTTTTCTTTCTGTGCTGTAACTTAGGAAGACATCCAGAAAAATTATTCCTTCCTTACTTTAAAAAAAAGAAAAAAGAAACCTTTAGGGGGCTTCCCTGGTGGCGCAGTGGTTGAGAGTCCGCCTGCCGATGCAGGGGACATGGGTTCATGCCCCAGTCCGGGAGGATCCCACATGCCGCGGAGCGGCTGGGCCCGTGAGCCATGGCCGCTGAGCCTGCGCGTCCGGAGCCTGTGCTCCGCAATGGGAGAGGCCACAGCAGTGAGAGGCCCGCGTACCGCAAAAAAAAAAAAAAACCTTTAGGGAAGGCAAGGAAAATTTCAGACTTAAGGAAAAGTTGCAAAAATAGCACAGAAAATTTCTGTGTACCTTTCGTCTGGATTTCCCAAATATTAACATACTATGTTTGCTTTGTTATTCTTTCTATATATACATATATTTCCCCCAAAGTTGCAGACATGATGTCCCTTTACCCCTAAGTACCTCAATGTACATTTCCTAGAAACAAGAATATTCTTTTATATAACCACAGTACAATCATCAATATCAGGAAATTAACATTTATACATACTATTATCAAACTGCTGACCTTATTAAGATTTTACCAGTTGTCTCACTAATGTCCTCTGTATCAAAAGGAAAACTGGTCCAGGATCCAGTTCATAATACACATTGCATTCAGTTTTCATGTGTCTTTAGTTTCCTTTAATCCTAAGCTTTTGTCTTTCGTGACCTTTGACAGTTTTGCAAAGCACAGGCCAGTTATTTCATATTGAATAAAATGTTCGTCACTTTGGGTTTGTCTGATGTTTCCTCATGATCAGATGTAGGTGAAGCAATTTGAGCAGGAAGTACAGACGAGATATTATGTACTTGGTACCTGGTATCAGGAGCATACTGATACCTGTTGGTCCCATTACTGTGGGATTAACTTTCATCACTTGGTTAAGGAAGTTTCTGCCAGGCTTCTCCATTCTAAAGTGACTGTGTTTCCCTCTTGTCATTGATTTTTCCTTGCCTTTTCTTAAGGTTGCCAGTTCAAGACTGCCTATGGCATGAAGGACATGGAGCGTCATTTAAAAATCCACACAGGTAAGTGGTTCACACACATCCCTTCTCTGTGCTGGGAGCTGGGGATCCGGACAAGTCAGACACATGATATGATGCAGAACCTCACTGGTCATCATGGGAATACAAACACAAGTGAAATAAAAACGAGATGCTGTTTCTACACGTGATTTTGGCAGAAAATGTTTAGAGCAATAAAATCCAGTGCTGGAACAGATATGAGAAAACTTAGAAGTGGAAGTGTGAACTGGTACAGACACTTTGGAAATTGATCTGCCAGAATTAATTTAAATGCACATATTCTTCTCATTTGGAGGAGATGATCCTGTAAGTAAGTGTGTGTGTGTTTGTGGTGTGTGTAATGACTGGTAAACAGCAGAAGGAGGGGGAGAATAGTGACTTTTCATTTATGTATCTTTACACTGCATCATTGGATACCTGAGTGTGTTTTGCAATTTTGAAAGGGGAATTTAATAAATACTTTTTTTAAAGGAGAGAAAAAAAGGATTGCATGGAAAAAGAAAAGTATGATTATTTCTGGTGATTTTAATTTTCTCTAATGTATTATTTTTATGTCTCCCAGACCTTCTGCATGGAGAAGGAATTGCTTTTAGACTATTTTTCCTGAAGTATTAGATGCTCATAATTCAGATGATACAGTCATATATAAATTCAGTGAGTGTCAACGTGTATAAGGGAGGGACACTGAAATTTGGCGTGGGCATCCCTAATTGCCCAAATTCTGCTACTTAGCCTCAGATAAAATATCTGGAAGATAAAATATCTAGCAGTTATCTCTGATACTCCTTGGCCATGGCCAACGATTGCCTTGTTGCACTGGGATCACCATCATATCTAATCAGCCTCACGGCGTCATGTCATTTGGATTTCTTCTAGTTATCACAATCTGAAGTTATTAAGTTTTAGGTATTGGTAGGCATTCTCAACGTAACAAGCAATGAATCTCTCCTGGTGGGTGCCCTGTGTTGAAGTTCCATCAGTCACACGTAGCATATTCATCATTGTAAGAGTAAAGTGCTGTCATTATGCATGATAATTGGGGAAGCATTATAAAAATGTAAGTGAGGACAGCACCCTGGAGTCCATCGCTGCAAATCTTCAGGAAGCGTCCTCTACTCACAGTTAGCCACGCTTGGGTTTGTAGGATGATTTCTGCATAACTGCAGCATCTCCGTCAACATCTTCAAGTCAGAGAGTTGACAAGGTGTACTTACCTTAGTTACTTTCGGAGAAGAGCTCATGGCCAGGAACAGCAAGAGTGGGGCTCTTTACCAGCAGAGCTGGCCGTAAACCATCCAGCTCCACCGACATCCGGCATCTGCTCGGTGTTGCACATACACAGGATGGTGCCCACAGAAGCTGTTTAGCAGCTGTCAGTAATGAGAAATTATTGTTCCTGGATTTTTTAATTTGACTGTGAACATTTTTAATAATAAAATTACAATCTTGGGCTTCCCTGGTGGCGCGGTGGTTGGGAGTCCACCTGCCGATGCGGGGGACAAGGGTTCGTGCCCCAGTCCCACACGCCACGGAGCGGCTGGGCCCGTGAGCCATGGCCGCTGAGCCTGCGCGTCCGGAGCCTGTGCTCCGCAACGGGAGAGGCCACAACAGTGAGAGGCCCGCGTACCGCAAAAAAAAAAAAAAATTACAGTCTTTAATATACTTCTAGATGTATTCTTAAATCCCAGATGTTTGTTCTATGAGGATAGTGACCAACTTTGGCTGACAATTGATTTTAGCACTTAGCTATTTAGGATTTGGCCAAAATGCATGTTTGATATGTAAAGAGTGAAAATCCTGACTCACAACCCACATCCTTCTTATCTGACACATGCCCAAAAGTCACCAGTCTTAATAGTACAGTGTGTCTCATTCTTAAATTTTGGCATGTGTATACCAGGCTTAAAAACGCACAATTTACTTTTTCCATCTCTTATTAAGTTAATAATATATACACTCTCTGCAGCCTTCTGTTTCTCCTTTAATGCTGGATGTCTTTCTGTGTCCGTATGCATGTGTCTACTTCATTCTTTTCGATGGCCAAGTAGGAAATTGGTTCAATAATTTATAGTACATTTACAGTATTGTACATATAATACCTCAGCCTTAAAAATCATGTTGTAGAAATTTAATGATGTGAAAATGATTGAAATTATTTTAAGTGCAAGAAAGTAGTCAGTGGAGAGAGAGGCAGTGTTGCATTTGGCTAAGAAAGCAAGACTGTCCTGGGTTCTAATCCCAGTTGTTGAGAGAATTAAGTAAAATCATTCAGAGGCACAGTACCTTCCAAAAAATAAGGGTTTAAATTGATGTTGGCCAAGAAGGTTTTTGTACCCCAAAATGTGCACACACACATACAAGATAATTGGAAAAGTAGATATCAAAAAATTAGCAGTTGTTCACGGGTGGCAAGTTGACAATGTGCATTAGTGAGTACAGTTTAAGCTGCTGTAGCAAAACAGCCCAGCACCAGCTCACACAAGGTGGGGGTTTATGTCTGTCTCACGTAGCTGTCCAGAGGTAAGCAGGTGGTCTAGGCAGGTAGGCAGCTCTGTCCCCATCATCCAGGGACTTAAGTTCTCTCTCTGTATTACAGTACGTTAGGTTACGTATCCACCATCTGCAGGTATGCTGTCCTCACCTGCTTGTTCACCCTCATGTCTTGGTAACAGCTGGCAAGACAGGTGGAAAGAGAAAAAGTAAAAGGCAAGCCATTTCCTTTTACGAAAGGGACACATTTACCTTCTCTGCCATTTGATTAATGAAGACTTCATCGCAGAATCACCCCTGGCTGCGAGTGAGGCCGAGAAATGTATTCTTTGGCTGGTCAGACGTGAGCTGTACTAAAACTTAGAGATTCTGAGTTTTAGGGTGTGTCTGTTATGAAAAAGAAAAAAGAGCTAATGGGTATGAGACAATGTTTCTTATTTTACTTAGCTGTACTTTAAAATTTTTGAGTTGCCTTCTATTTTAAATTGATAAAGAATTCATCTTCAATGTAGGAAAAATTAGAAAATACTAATAAACAACATAGAAGAAGCAATTCCTCCTCTCCCAAGACGTTAGCTCTTTGCCCGTCATCTGTGTAGTTTTGGGGCGGGGGGTTTCTAAATATCCTTGGGTGACTGTGTCTTAAGCTTTTCATAAGGCAGTGGGAAATAAGCCTTTTTCCCTTTTCATCTTGTTTCCTGATGCCGTGTGTGCACGTTTGAAGGAGACAAACCCCACAAGTGTGAAGTCTGCAGCAAGTGCTTCAGCCGGAAGGATAAGCTGAAGACCCACATGCGGTGCCACACGGGCGTGAAGCCCTATAAGTGCAAGACGTGTGACTACGCTGCTGCGGACAGCAGCAGCCTCAACAAGCACCTGCGGATACATTCCGACGAGCGGCCCTTCAAATGCCAGATCTGCCCCTACGCCAGCCGCAACTCCAGCCAGCTCACCGTACACCTCCGGTCCCACACAGGTACGTCCTTCATGTGGTCCTTACGCTGCGCTCCCAACTGCCTGTTGCCTAAATCACCGGCACCTTCAAGCACTGAGTCACAACCTAAGTAAAGGACCTGGGCACGTTAGTTCATCCCGTGGTTTGCAGTTTTGCTTTTCATCTGCTCAGAAGTCGCTTTCTCTGTAAAATAGGGAAAAACATCAAGGTTATAACTTTATACACATCTTTATGTAGCTTTAGACCCTATTCACTAGTATTTACTTGAGGAGGTGCGCTAAATGAAGTATAGATATAAGCAATGCATTTTTAATCAGTGTCTGCATAACGTATGGTTAGGCATTTCAGTCGTCTTTTGAAGTTCAGCATGGGACAGCTTGATGAAAAAACTCAGCTGAGTAGGTAACTTAACAAATGATGTATGTTTTCCTTTTAGCAAGTGTGTCTCTTTGCTTTCGATACAGTGGTACTGTGTAACCACCACAAAATCTCAGCAGCATATTATAAAAGCATTTGTTGCTCACGTACTTCAGGTCAGCAGGGAGTTGGCTAGACATTCCATTGATCTTGGCTGGGCTTAATCACATGTGTGGGAAAGGCTGGGTGTCCACTGACCCTGGCTGGGGATCTGCTGGCTGTCTCCTTGCCTTGGCTGGGGCAGTCTGGCTCTGCCCACATGTCTCATAGCCTCCCTCTGGGACCAGTGGGCTACTCCAGGCTTGTCCTTCTCGTGTCAAGGGCAGACCTCTGCATGGAAGGCAAAACAAGTATGCCCCAATGTGTAAGCTCATTTCAAGCCTCTGCTTGCATCCCATTGGCTAAAGTAAGTTAAATGGTTGGGCCTGGTGTCAACGGGTGGGGCTGAACTCACCCACAGTGGAAGGTCATCCCAGGGTTACATGGCAAAGGCCATTTTTGCACCAACCATCATTCACCAGTTCACCCCACCATCATTCACATCTCTCTGACATGCAGATGCATTCATGGCCTCCCAAAACCCACACAAGTCTAGCCAATCATAGGATCAGGAACTTGCAGTCTCCATCAGGTATAGATATGGCTTCTCTTGACCTAGAGCCTTCTGCAATAAAAAGACAAAGCTGTCTGTCCCCACGCTCCCAGCATGCAGCGGTGAAACGCAGCCAGGATACTTATGATATTCCTCCTGTTCCAAAGGGGAAGAACAGGAGGCGCTTGGCAGTCACTGGTGCACAGATTTCTGAAATCCCTCTGGGCAGGTGTTTCCAGGTCCCCCCACTCTGGGAACAGGGAATGTTTCTTGATTAGGCGTTGACTCGACCGTGTGCTTTTTGACTCTGCTCCCTGGAGCAGCCTTTCATCACCTCCCTTAACCACTTCTGAAAAGGAGTGGAAAATGTGCCTTTGAGAACCTTTCTCAGCCTGCCTCCTGCCTACCGAAAGTTGGGATCTTTTTAGGTTTTATTTTAGTCTAGACCGACAGCTTTGCTGATAGAGCTATCTTAAAAACGTTGTGAGTTTCCTGTGTATCTGTGTGCCAAAAGCCACACCCATAATTCTTCTGGAGACTTGCCTTTCCTCTAAACTCAATTATAGGCACTTTCGGCAAATAATGTTCTGTAGGTTGAAGCCGGTGCGACTTTTAGGAATCCGTGTCCAGCTGAGAGGACTTACTTGGCACCAACTTTATTCTTTTGGAGATTTTGACAAAGAACCTTGTGCTTACACCCTTCATTTCTCATTCGTTCTTCCCTCTGCGATCAGTTCCCTGGATATGATCTTTGTTCCCAGGCTTTTGTCGTACTTTGAAAATCTTTTGCTGGTTGAAGATGGGAAACTTCATCTAACCCAGCACATCTTTGATTTTCTGTATTCTCGCTAAATTCCATTTTGAAAATGGCCAGTTCTTTTTGGAATTTGTCTCTTTCTTGTGGGACCTTATCATATGCAGCTTGTAAGACACTTTCACTGTTCTGCTTAGAACTAATGAATCTCTTTGCTGAAGTTCAGAATTCAGTGGGTACATTTTTCTATCTTCTAAGTTGCGACAGGTGACAGTTTTCCCAAATGCTTGCCGTGAAATGTGTGCACTGCCGCTTTTCCAGCCTTTACCTGCCCCCCAAACCCAAAGCTACGTATTTTAGTTTTCTGTTACGGCAGCGCTCTGTTTCTCGATGCCAATATGTATATCAGTTATCTGTTGTCACAATAATGCAGTATAACAAAAAACCCCACAGAACCTCAGTGGATACAACAACATGCCTTCTCTGTTCATGTTTGGGGATCAGCTGGGTGTCATCTGGGCAACTCTGCTGGTCTTTGCTGGGCTCACTTACAAATCTCAGAATCTGCTGGCTGTGGGCTGGCTGTCCACTGGCCTTGGCTGCAACAATCCAGCTGTGCTCCACGTCTGTCGTCCTCCTCCTGGGATCAGCGGGTAGGACAGGATTGACCTTCTTCTGGCGATGGATGACAGAGGTACAAGCGAGCAAACCCCGATTCACAAACCCATTCAAGCCATTACTTGTATCAAGTCTAGTTAACATACCATCAGGCAAATCCAATGACGTGATAGAGCCTATTTTATGAGGGGTCGTGGCAAGTCATCCTGTCCCTGTCGGGAGAGCATGCATAATCACATACATGGCAGAGGCCATGGCTACAGGGAGCGATAGGAGGTGGGGAGGTCTGGGGACATTAATCTGCTACAGCAAGTTGAGACATTGGCATAACTGGCGCCCATCTGATTTTCTTCAGAAATCTCCTCAGCCTCAGTTAGAGGCACTGAAGGATTCAGTTAGGGAAGTTGTTCAGAATCATCTTAACTTAGGAGGGTAAACTTAACCATTTCATTTATAATAGCATCTTTAAGTTGGTCTAGAAAAAGTATATTTTCTAAAAATTTAAATGTATGCCATTTATGCAGTATCTCCATGGAATGTTCATTTCCCTTTTATGAATCTGTGGCACTTGTAAAATTTTACAAATTGTAAAATTAATAGGATTTTGTCTTTACCCTTCCATCGCTTTGATCGACTATATTGTCTCGGTGGCAACCTAAACTCAAGAGATCTGTCAGCTTAAATATATCAGTTGCTTGTTCACAGAGCAACATTCATTAAGTCCTCACCAGGTACCAAACACTGCGAGGGTCAGGTAGTGGGCAGGAATGAACGTAGTCATTAGCTTTGGGGAGCTTATGGTCCGGTGGCACTGGTACTGACCAGTCTGCCTCATTTAAGAAATAAATCTATGGTGAAAAGGAAAAAGAAGAAGATAATGATGATGAAAAGATTTAAACCCTTTGCCTTCACGTCAAACAGTGTTGTTAAGCTCTGCGACTCAGCTGTGAGATCTGGTTATCTGGTTTTTCTGGGTTTGACTTCTGCTAAATTGCTTTAAAAAAAAAAAAAAAAGGCAAACAGATCGTCACTAATTTGGGCAGTGATATAACTGAAGACCTAGCAGAACATTCTAGAGCAGTGATTCTTCCTCTGAGTCCACAGACACCTCCACCCAGGGATCCATGAGTAGAATTTAGGAGGGCCCTGAACTTGGATGAGGAAAAAAATTACATCTCCATTTTCACTCATCTTACTGAAATGTGATGTGTCCTTCAGTTATGAAAACAGGCATCCAGTCTGATTACAGTGCATGTGAACTTGTCGCCAGTAGAAATCACAGATCTTTTTATAATGTGTTTTTGATAGATCAAAACATCGTTTACACTCTTCTCTATTTAGAAATTGGTGTCGTCACTAGACCCACCGCTAGAGCTTGTTACTTAATGCACACGCATTGCCCAATCACAATTTAATTATTTAATAATTTTCAGTATAATTAGTGTGTTTTGTATTCCTTTTGATTTTTATTTTAGTTTACTTTGTGCATTTAAACATTACCCCGAGAAAGCGTGCATGGGTTTCACTAAACCGCCAGAAAGGGGTCCGTGGCATAAAAAAGGTTGAGAGCAACATTCTAAGACAGAAGTCAGCCAACTTTTTCTCTAAAGAGCCAGATAGTAAATATACTTTAGGCTTAGCGGGCCATACAGTGTCTATCACAGTTTACTCACCTCTGCCAGTTGTAGCATGAAAGCAACCAGAAACAACACACAACAAATGGACATGGCTGTGTTACAATAAAACTTTATTTACAAAAACAGGCTGTGGGCTAGATTTGGCTCACTGTGTATAGCTTACCATTCCTTGTTCTAAGGTTTCACGTGAATGATCTCAGTGGCATTTAGTCATGCAAAGCGTTGTTTAGTTTGGGGCTTCTTCCTTTTCTCGAAGCTTGTTTAATTTGCTCCATCATTAATTGCATTTATTAAACAGCTCATTGTGATGTTATAGGTCTTATACCAAAAAGCCAGAACACAATCCCACTCTTTTGAGCTTATGGTAAGAAAGCAAACATTGGTCATATGTACAGATAATCACCTAGCATCCAAGAATACCAGCTTTGGCTACATACTCTAAGATGTTAACCAATATGTGACATTCTGGAAACGGTAGCACTATAGAGACAATTAAAAATATCAGAGATTTCAGGGGTTCCGGGAGCGGGGTTAGGGGTGAATAGGTGTAGCACAGGGCATCTTTAGAGAAGTGACACTATCCTGTATGCTACTGTAATGGTAGATATGTAATAGTATACATTTGTTGAAACCCATAGAAATATACAAAACAGAGTAAATCCACATGTCAACTGGAGTTTAGTTAATAATAATCTATTAATATTGGTTCATCAGTTGTAACAAATGTACTGCATTAATGCAAAATGTTAATAATAGGGAAACGACGTGCGGGGGAGAGAAGGAGCGAGCATATGGGAACTCTTTACTTTCTGTATAATCTCCCCAAACCTAAAACTGCTCTAAAAAAGTAAAGTCTTTTAATTACAAAGAAAAAAAAAAAAAAGAATACCCGCTTTGGAATCAGCCTGGGTTGGAATCCAAGCTCTGCCATGTACTACCGAGTGACTGGAAACAAGTGATAAGAGTCGCTCCAGGCCTCAGCCTCCTCATTTGTACAGTAGTGTTGGGAATAATATTGATAATAGTACCCACCTCATGGGAATGTCGGGATCATCAAGGGAGACCATTCTTGTGGAATTCCGGGAAGCCACCGAAGAACCTTAGCTGCTGTTGTTTCGCTTGCTCAAACAATATTGCAATGGGCGGGGTCACCAATTTGCTTGAATTATCAGATGATTGGGACTTAGCGTTCACTGAGGAAATAAACTTGGAATATCATGTCCTTTCAGATGTTGCAATTTCGCTTTTCCTGTTCATCTTTCACCGAACATGAATTAAAAAAAAAAAAAATCAAGCAGCTGGATTTTGTAACTTCACAAGTAAAGAACGCAGCTGGCAATGTGGGATAAATAAATTGTGCGCAATAAACACGTCTTTATTAATAAAAATCTGCATGAAGTGTAAGCTGGGCGTTTCAATCATTGTAAAAAGAATATTCTGATGAGTGAGCATGGAGCTGACTGATTTGAAAATGTGCCCTTGAATCTGTTACAACATGTAACTCAACCAAAATCAACGGATTATGCAAAATTATGCAACTGTGAATGGTTCCCTAGCAGAGTGAACACAATAACCGTAGGAACGATAGCTTGATTGTTTTCAAGGATATACTAAGTGTATTCGCAAATCTTATTTTTTTTTACTGGGGACAGTTAAATAGCTTGATTTTCAATCTCCGTTTTTCTTCTGGGTGTTATAATGGTGGTGGTGGTTTAAGTTTGGGAAAAGGAGAGAAGCCCCCGACCCCTCTTTTTTTTTCTCCCAGGGGCTGCTAGGAGCTGCAGTTAGAAGGTCTCCACCCGCCTGCCTTGGTATAAGCGATTTTCTGGTGTGTGCTTCGGGGGGATCCGCTATGGTTGTTGCCTGCCTGTTCTTATCGAAACTCACCTTGTGTTGACAGGGGACGCCCCCTTCCAGTGCTGGCTCTGTAGCGCCAAGTTCAAAATCAGCTCGGACTTGAAAAGGCACATGCGCGTGCACTCGGGGGAGAAGCCTTTCAAGTGCGAGTTCTGCAATGTCCGCTGCACCATGAAGGGGAACCTCAAGTCGCACATCCGCATCAAGCACAGCGGGAACAACTTCAAGTGTCCGCATTGCGACTTCCTGGGGGACAGCAAGGCCACACTCCGCAAGCACAGCCGGGTGCACCAGTCCGAGCACCCCGAGAAATGTTCCGAGTGCAGCTACTCCTGTTCCAGCAAGGCCGCCCTGCGCATCCACGAGCGCATCCACTGCACCGACCGCCCCTTCAAGTGCAGCTACTGCAGCTTCGACACCAAGCAGCCCAGCAACCTGAGCAAGCACGTGAAGAAGTTCCACGGCGACGTTGTCAAGACCGAGGCCTCGGAGAGGAAAGACACGGGCCGGCAGAGCAGCCGCCAGGTGGCCAAGCTGGACGCCAAGAAGACTTTCCACTGTGATCGGTGCGATGCCTCCTTCATGCGCGAGGACTCGCTCCGCAGCCACAAGCGGCAGCACAGTGAGTACAATGAGAATAAGAGCTCGGATGTGACCGTCCTGCAGTTTCAGATCGACCCCAGCAAGCAGCCCGCCGCGCCCCTCACTGTGGGGCACCTCCAGGTGCCCCTCCAGCCCAGCCAAGTGCCCCCGTTCAGCGAGGGCAGAGTCAAAATCATCGTTGGCCATCAGGTGCCCCAGGCAAACACCATCGTCCAGGCTGCGGCGGCCGCAGTGAACATCGTACAGCCCGCCTTGGTGGCGCAGAACCCAGAGGAACTGCCCGGGAACAGCCGGCTGCAGATCTTACGCCAGGTCAATCTGATCGCCCCTCCTCATTCCTCGGGGTGTCCGAGCGAGGCGGCGGCGATGCCCCAGCCGGCTGTCCTGCTGACCACTCACGACCAGACGGACGGAGGCACTTTGCACCAGACCCTCATCCCCACGGCCCCGGGCGGCCCCCAGGAAGGCTCTGGCAACCAGACTTTCATCACCAGTTCGGGCATTACTTGCACTGACTTCGAAGGCCTGAACGCTCTGATTCAGGAGGGGACCGCTGAAGTGACTGTGGTCAGCGACGGAGGCCAGAACATCGCCGTGGCCACCACGGCTCCGCCCATATTCTCCACCACCTCTCAGCAAGAACTACCCAAGCAGACTTACTCCATCATCCAAGGAGGCGCCCACCCAGCTTTGCTCTGTCCGGCGGATTCCATACCAGACTAGTGCTTATAAAACAAAAGAAAGGGGGAAAAAGGAGTGACCAAAAAAGAAGTCAGAAATGGAATTCTGTGAGAGGTTTGCCCTTAATGTTTTTAAGGATTGTTGTGAAAACACCCCACCCCCATAATAAATGGTAATTTTATACTGCTTACTGAAATTTTTTTATGCTGCGATAGTTGTGAGACCTCTGGATCGCGGTGTTCTCAGTGCTGTAGAATCTGAAATACTACCAAGATGATCCCGATTAGGGGTTGGAATGAAATGAATTGAGTAGTGAATACATTTGTTTGCTTCCAACTTGATTTGCAAACTCTAATAAAGGTTTTTTCCACCTCATTACATTTGTGTAGTAGATGGTGCTTCTAAGCCTCTCTTAAGACCCCATTCTGAAATACCCCCAATGTTTGGGGGAATAGTGTTTTAATACATGGATACAAATCTATCGGCGTGAAGGACCATTTTCTACATAATGTTACATGGATTTTTGATCAAAAAGAAAAAAGTTTAGCGTAAATGAGGGGAAAAAAGGAATGGTTTCCTAATAAATTGATACATCATTAAAACATAACAAATGTTAGTGATTCTTCAGAGTCACAGTATGATTTGGGTTATTGGGGTTTGAATTATATAATTAAAGAGAACTTGAAGAAGCAAAGCTTCTTAGTCCTCTCTCATAAATAGTATATAAATGCCTTACCTTCTTCACAGTCAAATATGTGTGGTGCCTAAAGTGACCCAACGATCATTTTTATTTTGAAACTTCAGTGACAAACCTGACGTTTCTGTTTAGATGCCGATATAATTAACCTTTAGTTTAGGTTAATTATAATATTAACCTTTAGGACAGTTTTCTAGGATGGCATTGTTTTAGATAGTAAGATACGTGCAGTCCCAGGGATCAGATGAGAGGGATTGGAAAAGCACCTAGGTCCAAAGCATGGGCTGTACTGACGAGAGGGAAATTTCAAATTTGTCTGTTTTGAATTGAAATGCTGTGTAATCAGTAGATGGCGCCAGAGAGCGATCTCAAATTACACGTGCTTGGATCCAAAGACCTGAATTTGGGTCTTCATCTCTGATTTCCAGCTTCTAGCATTATCTTCAACTCAGGGTGGGCTCTTAATAAACACTGTATAAATGAAACATTGCTGTCACAGAGCATGAGCAAGGATTGGTGAGGAGGGGAGGTTACTCTTGTGAGAGAAGCATATTTAAAATGTGAGAACACTTTAGATACATTTTTACCAGAGTAATCAACATTTTAATTTTATGCCCTAACACACAAACTTATTAAAATTCTCATGCATATCAATTCACTTTTACATAAAGATATTATTCCCTCCCCCCCTTTTTTTTGTAATAACAAACTAAGGAAATATGGAAAATGGTGATGCTGAAAACCTTGAGAATTGCCTGTTGGAAATAGAAAGTCAGCATCCCTTAGGATACACATACAGGGACTTCCCCAGTGATCCAGTGGTTAAGACGCGGTGCTTCCAGTGCAGGGGACGCGGGTTCCATCCCTGGTCGGGGAACTAAGATCCCACATGCTGCACAGCGTGGCCAAGAAAAAAAAGAAAACACATACATATATATATATCCTCAAGCTGGGCTTTGTCGTCTTTCTTTTTATTTTTGATCCTTCTTCGCCAGAAATGATTTTTGTATCAGCAGTGATGATAATGCGTCATAACTATGGTTTGGTAAGAAATCAAACAAGCTTGCAGCTTACTCTGTTAGTATTTTATCGCTTTAGAATTACTGCTTGCAGTGCTTTAGGAAACTATTCAGCCATTGGATTTTACCTGGGAAACTTCTATTGTCATGAACCTGTGTTCTACATCTTTTTTCCCAGTGTGCCCCTAGTTTCAACTTTTAAATGATTTTTTTCCTGATTATAAATGTAATGTGTATTCAAGATAAAAAATATGGGAAACACGTTATGGATCTTCCTCGACGTACGAACGGGTTATGTCCTGATAAACCCATTGTAAGCTGAAAATATCATTAAGTTGAAAATGCATTTAATACAGCTAACCTACCAAGCATCATAGCTTAGCCTCACCTACCTTAAATGTGCTCAGAACATTTACATTAGCCAACAGTTGGGCAAAATCTGCCTATTTTAGAAGAGAATATTGAATAGGTCATGTAATTTAATGAATACAGAAAGTGAAAAACACAGATTGGAGGTGTACAGAATGATTGTAAGTGTATCAGTTGTTCACCTTCGTGATCCCATGGCCGACTCACTGCCACTGCCCAGCATCGGGAGAAAGAATCAGACCACATAGCGCTAGCCCAGGAAAAGATCAGAATTCGAAGTATGATTCTATTGAATGTGTATTGCTTTTGTACCATCGTAAAGTCAAAAAATTGTTAAGTTGAGCCATCGTAAGTTGGGGACCATCTGTATGTATATTAAGAAAAATTTAAAAGTCACTAATAATTTTACTATCCAGGTGTAAAAATTGTGACCATTTTAATGGACTTCCTTCTAATCTTTTTTTTCTATGCTTGTGTATGTTTTCTATTTTTTAAATTTATTTTATTTACTTATTTATTTATGGCTGCATCAGGTCTTAGTTGCGGCATGTGGGGGATCTTTCATTGTGCTGCGGGCTCTTTGTTGTGGCACGTGGGCTTCCTTCTAGTTGTGACATGCAGGCTTCTCTCTAGTTGTGGCGTGCAGGTTTTCTCTCTCTAGTTGTGGCACACGGGCTCTCTCATTGAGGCGTGCGAGCTCAGTAGTCGTGGCACACAGGCTCAGTTGCCCCACGGCGTGTGGGATCTTAGTTCTCCCACCAGGGATTGAACCCGCGTCCCCTGCATTGGAAGGTGAATTCTTTACCACTGGACCACCAGGGGAGTCCCATATGTATGTTTTCTACTCCAGTTACAGAGTTGGGGTTGAACTGAGCATACTATTTTCTTTTTATATACTATATTTCTCTTTATATCATTATATCTCCACGGAACTGCTGCCCTCCATAGATACGTATAATGCATATACACACACATGCGTATTTGGCTTTTTTTAACAAACTACAACAGCAAAACTTGTTCCTTGTGATAAACTATATAGAGAATTGTACAAAAACCAAGCCAATAATCTTCAGCCTATTCTCATTCCACCCAGGGTAAGTAGGGTCTCTGTGTTCATACCAACTTAAAAGATAACCTAGAAAAGGCTTTCCCTTATCTTTATAGTAATTGTATCACACTATGTACATTTCTCTCTACCTTGTTATTCCATTTATTAACAGTACTGTGTGTCAGTACAGCTATGCCTTTTCCTTTAAGCAAACGGTAGACTATGACTTACCATGTTATAAGCACCATGCTTTATTCACCCATCTCCATCTTCATGGGTATTTCGGTTGTTTGGGGGTTTGTTTGCCATGACAAACTGCCACAGTAAACATCCTACGTAGTTCCTCTTATTCAGTTGTGCTTTCTTTTCTTTCTGTAGGTTAGAGTCCCCAGAGTGCGTTTCAATGAGTTTCTGTAGTTTGTACTTGCATAGATTCAGATGAGTTTTTCAAAACGATAGTCTCGTTGGTGGTGCTGGTGGTGCGGGCTCCAGCTATCACGAATCTTGCTATCCATCTTTTGAAGTTTTGTAGGTCTGATGTGTGAAAATGGTAATCTGGTCTTTGTGCGTTTCCTGAGCTGGTGTTTTGATCTGCATCTCTGTGACACCTTTGCATAGACTTGTTGATTATTTGCATTTTTCTTATCTATGAACTTTAAACTCATACTCTTATTTTTCTCCTTGGGTTGCTGGGCACCTGGGGATGTGAACCCCATGTCTGTCAAATGGTGCTGAGTTTTCTCCCCTCCTATCCTTTGTCTTTTGACTTTCCTGATGGTGCTATTTCCATGTAAAAATAATCACTTTGTATGCAGTCAGATTCTTCTAGTGCTTTATTTGTGGCTCCTGTAGTTTCTAAGAAAGTCCTCCCTTCCCTTGAGGTTTTTTTCTTTAATATTTTCATTATTTGTTTTCAGTTTCTGCAGCCAGAATTCATATTTATGTGTGTATGATATAGGAGTTTAGCTGCCCAATTACAACCAGGACCATGTGTTAAACAAAATATTATTTTCCTTGGAACTGAAATCTTAATTTCACCTTTAGATGAAGTTCCCAAATATACTTGGCTCTATCTCTAGAATCTCTGTTTTGTCTCACTGATCCTTATAATTCTCTGGGTTGCCAACATTACACATTTGACTATATTAGCATCAAGGTAATCCTTGGTATCTTTTAGACTTGCAAAGCCTCCCCGTAGCTATTATTTTCCAAAATTTTCTTAGCAATTCTTAAATATTCATATTTCTAAACGAACTTCATTTTGTCCATTACCCTCCCCCCATAAAAAGTAAACCTTTTGAGGATTTGTATTAGAATCATATCTGTATGGTTACATGAACTCATGAAAAGAATGACTTTAAAAACTGTTAAATCTGGGACTTCCCTGGCAGTCCAGTGGTTAAGACTGCACACTTCCACTGCAGCGGGCACGGGGTTGATCCCTGGCTGGGGAACTAAGATCCCACGTGCCACACAGCGCAGCCAAAAAAATAAATGTTAAATCTTCCACCCAAAAACTTTTATTTAAAGCCTGTTGTAATATATAGTTTTCTTCATATACAGTCTATTCTTATTAAATAGGGCCTGTATTTTCTTGTTGTTTTGAATTCTATTGTAACTGTAAATAGGATTTTTTTATGTTAAAATAATTATTTGTTGCAAGCATAGGGAATAGCTATATTTGGTATATTTGTCTATATTGTACTACCTTAGAAAAAAATTTTTATTCATTGACAGTATTTATTAGAAACTCTTGGTCGCTGATAAATATGACATGATGGTTGTGGTATAGTCACCTCATTCCCAGGTGTTTTTTTCTCGTCCCTTGCAATACTTATACTACTTATTTTGCAGTCTTGTCCTATTGTATTAGTCAGAACCTCCGAACAATGTTGAAACACCTGGCATCCCTGTTGCATCTCTGATTTTAACTTGAATGGCTTTAGAATTTCCCAATTTAATATAATATATGCTATTCCTTGGGTGGCAGTTTTTATAGTACTTAGTCATTTTCTTCTCCCATTTTCAGAGTTTTTATCAAGGTGGGTTGCTGATTATTGTCAAATATCTCTTAACTATCTCTTGACGTAAATATTTGGGTTTTGTACTTACATATGTTGATATGTGAATTAGTGTAGGACATAGCCTGGTACTGAAGCCTTTTGCATTCCTGAAACAAACCGTCTAGGTCATGTTGGATTATTCTTCTAATACATTCCTAGATTTCATTTACTAATATTTTCCTTGAAATTTTTATAAACGTATGTGTAAGTACAGTTGAATGCTGGTTTTCTTCTTTGTTCTCTGACTTTGCTTGTTTGTTTGTTTTAGGTTATGTTTCTCTGAAAATAAATTGAGGCTCTTTCCTCCTTTTTCAGTGAGCAGCAATAGTTTGTTATTTCAGGAATTATCTGTTTATTTTCTGGGCTGATACCCTTTTTCATTGTACATTCTTAACAAACTTTCCATTTTTTTCTGTAATTAATGGTCTATTTGGACTTTATGTCTCAACCTGATAAATTTTGGTAATACATACTTTGCAAAAGAAAAAATCATTCATTTTGCTCTGTAATTCCACTTAACATTCTCCTAAAATTATTTTAGACTCTTTGGCTTTTTTTTTTTGATCTAACAGTGCTCTTGTTACTTTTTTGGGGGGGTGGTGGTTTTAGGGGAGTTTGGGGTGGGTTGTGTTTTATTTGTATTTTCAGTCTTCTCCTTAGGTAGTTTGCCAGGAGTTTATCTGTTTTGTCATTTATGTAAAAGTAAAGCTTTTGCTTTTATTTATTCTCTCTCTACTCCTCCATTTTATTCATTTCAGCATGTATCTTTATTTCAGCATTATCTTTATTAATTCTTTCCCCTGCTTTTCTTTCAGTTTATTTTGTTAGTCTAATTTCCTGTGTTAAGTTCACTTATTTTCAGCCTTTAATAATGGGGAAGCATTTAAAGCTGTATTTTCCAGTATGACTTCACGTATGTTAAAAGATCATTTTTTTCAAAGTTAAATCATGACTGCCATACAAATATAAAATGAGCATGTGTTAGCAATTTTATCTAATTCATTAATTAATGAGGAAATCAGTAAGTTGTTACAACAGGTTTGAAGGGGAATTCAATGTATGCTTACACAGGCAATCAGGAATGCTGAAAGAAACTTACAGACAGATGCAAAACTGGTTGGGGTCTACAGGGCAACCATCAGTTGCATTCCACCCACAAGGTGTGTTTACATTCTTATATGTTTTTTGCATTATTATATGTTTCTGTAACTCACAAAGTTGTAAAATAGCTCAAAAACGCTAAAAGGCATTGACCGCTATAGGATTAGATAACCCAGAGCTGGGATATGACGGGACAACCAGTAATCTTTTTTGCCTATTTCCAAGTCTTTCAGAAATTTTCATGACATCCAGATCCCTATAGATTTTTATATGAAGTGTCCTTCTTTCGTAAATTTCTAGATACTTCGTTATTTCAGTTTTAGGGTTGGTTGGTTTGTTCCGGAAGTCAGGGGGATAAAACCCAAGAGTTATATAAAGGTTTATGTCTTATTTTTCAAGTAGTTACAGTTTGTGAAACTGTATTTTCATTTTTGGTTTCTGATATTAATGAGTTTTGATCTGAGAATATGACCTGTAAAATACGCGCTTTTTGTAATTTATTAGTTTTCTTTATAGCCATGTACATGACCAAGTTTTGTAAACGTTTGAGGAGATCTATGAATCAAGTATGTTGACTTTGTTATTCAGATTCTCTCAGTTTTCGTCTGCTTGATAAACTTTGAAAGAAGTATTTTTAAGCCTCTTACTGTGGCTGTGTTTTTTTATCGTGCTTTTCTTGTATTACTGTGTTTCATTTTATTATACTTTGTCATGTGTTGTTTGATGCATGTGAGTTTGTGGCTATTATGTGTGTGTTCTTTGTCAATTTTACATTTTACCCTTTAGTACATGCCTGATCTTTCTATTTAATAGCTTTGGGCCTTAAATTACACTTTATTTAATAACAGTATTCCAAGTCTTATTTTATATTTTATTACATTTGCTTGGTTTATCTTTCCCACTCAGTGGTTTAATATCTTCCTTTAATAGCATGTCTTTGTCTTTGGTTGGAGAAGTCAAACTGTTTGCATTTCTCGTAGTAACGTATACTTGGTATTATTCATTTCTGTCTTATTTATTTATTAAACTTTGTAAGTTTCTCCTTTTTCTTTTCTAACTTTTCACTATGTTCTTGAAAGTTCTTATATGTTTCCATTCTACTAATAGTTACTTTCTAAACTCTAGCGATTATTTTTAAATCGATTCCTCTGTTGCTATATCAGATTTAAATATCAACTAGGCCCAAACCTTTCATTAAGAAGTCTCCTCCTCACAAGAGGAGGCCGTTGGGCCACATCTCTTTCTACAACCCCTCTCTCCAAATCCTGGGTGTTGCTGAGGTAGCTTGTGAGTTTACTTCCAGGCTTTTGTTAAGTCTTGCCCTACAGTATGTCTCTTATGTTCCAATTCCCAAATGACCACATCAACTGAGATCTAACCAAAGATTACAACATTCGTTGTTCACCATAATTTCTTACACTCTTCTTCCCGTATTTCACATCTTTACTCTGAGTTTATCCTTATTCCATTAATTTCTTGACTATATTCCTTAGAAAGGGCACATAAGCTGGTATTTCTTTTGCCCCAGCAGATGGATGATACCTTTGCACAGCGGATTCTTTTCTCTTCAGTAATCTTTAAATTCTGTTCTCGTGGAGATGAGAAGTTTGATACTGATCTGATCCATTTCTTGAATGCCCTAGATCCAACGACCAGCAAAGTTGAGACAAAATGGTAGTGTTGCCAGGAAAAATGTTGGGAGGTCTCTCACCTCAGCCAGTCAGGTTGAGAGAACCAATCTCTGAAATTTCCAGAACAGAGGGAGGGGACTGAAAACGGGAAACATTACTAATCTTGAAACATTTTTGTTGTTCATTTCATCCCACTCCTCAGCAACAAAATTATAGTTCTACAAATTGAAACACATTTTTTATTCCCTTTGACCGTAGGGCTCCAAGCTTTAAACATTTCTTTTACATCAAATTATCATTCAAAACAACTTTTTGTTGTTGTTATGTTGTAAACTACATAAATATATTACACATTTTTGATAAATAATTAAAATAAGCAAGAATATATCTTAATGCGTTTGACAGGCCTAGTTTTTCATCAGTTTATATATCTGTGATGATATTAAAAAAAAATTTTTTTTACCAACTGCTAGAATGAGATACAGATCTCTTTCAGTTATAGTCCCAATTTTCTTTTTTTATTGAGGTAAATGCTGAGAAGTCTCATTCGCATAAATAAGGATAGAGACATAGAAAGTGTATTGTTACAGCAATGCTTCTCAATTATTTTAATTCCTTCTGAGTTAAATGCCAGAAAATCATACAATGATCAATCATAATTATTTGGGTCAATTTCGTTAAAAGCAAAGAAATGAAAACCACCTGGGATTTCTTTCCCAGTCATGGACCAATTACTTTCTCAACCTCGGCACCATGAGTCACCTTCTGGGTGTACTCTTAGATGATCAGTTTTAGGGAAAAGTACACATCAAAGTTGAGGATCTGAGAATTGATTTCCTCAATCATGCCCATACACCTCTTGAGAAATCTTTGTATATTCCCCAAATACAAGAACCCCAATTGAAGGCCCTTGCCCTGGAGCAGGGTTCAGCAAACTTCTTTGGTAAAGGACCAGGTAGATGCCGCGCAGCAACTAAGCCCGTGTGCCACAACTACTGAGCCTGTGCTCTAGAGCCCACGTGCCACAACTGCTGAGCCCACGTGCCACAACTACTGAAGCCCATGCACCTAGAGCCTGTGCTCCGCCACAAGAGAAGCCACTGCAATGAGAAGCCCACTCACTGCAACGAAGAGTAGCCTCCACCCGCCGCAACTAGAGAAGGCCCGTGCACAGCAATGAAGACCCAACACAGCCAAAAATAAAGAAAAAATAAATAAATAAATAATTTTATTTATTTATTTACTTTTTAAAAAAGGACCAGGTAGAAAATATTCAATATTTTTCAGCTCTGTGGGCCACATGGTCTTTATTGCAGCTCTTCACCTCTGCTATTACAGCATGAAAGTAGCCAGAGACAATAGTAAAGGAGTGGGTGTAGCTGTGTTCTGATAAAACTCTATTTATGGATATTGACATCTGAACTTCACAAAATTTCCAAGTGGCACAAACTATTATTTTTCTTTTGTTTTTTTCCAACCATTTAAAAAAAAAACGTGAAAACCATTCTTGGCTCGCAGACCACATAAGAACAAGTGCGTTGGACCATAGTTTGCCAACCCTTGCCCTGGACCCTGCACATAATAGGTACATAACAAATATTTATTAAATAAATGGTACTAATGATTTTCAGTGATAAAAAGCTAACATTTATTGACTCAGGATATGCCAACACAATGCTAAATGCTCTACCTAATAATGTAATCCTCCCAACATCCCATGAGGGAGGATTACTATTATTACCCACATTGTGCAGAAAAGATATTTCCCAACTTTCCTGGTTTAAGAATCACCTGAAAAACTTGTTAAAAATGCCCACAGCTACAGCCCAGCTTTGGAGATCCCAGTACAGCACATCTGGGTGGGACACCTGAGAATCTGTATTTAAATCTAGGACTCTGGCTATTTTTCTGATCCAGACAATAAGGGAAATACCACAGTAAAAAACCAGAGGCTCAGAAAAGGTAAGAGATCCACCCAGGATCACACAGCAATTAGGTGATATTTAAACCAAGAGCCAACACTCAAATCACCTGCCCTCGTTCTAATCAGCATGCTTTCTCTAGTCATGACCTTCACCCAACTTGCTAAATCTGGGCTTCTTTGCCGGAATTCATTTCCCCTCTACTCCCACCCACCCCTGGATCTCCCTGGAATGTTAAGTGGGACTGGGCAGGCCTTGCTGGGGTGCCTGCCACGCCCACCCCCAGATGTGAGTTACAGGCCTGTTTTGTTGCACGTCAGTTTACCACTGTAATTTGGGGAGTTCAGAGTTACTGTCTGTGCTCTGAGCTTTTTTTTTTTTTTTTTTTTTTTTTTGCGGTACGCGGGCCTCTCACTGTTGTGGCCTCTCCCGTTGCGGAGCACAGGCTCTGGACGCGCAGGCTCAGCGGCCATGGCTCACGGGCCCAGCCGCTCCGCGGCATGTGGGATCTTCCCAGACCGGGGCACGAACCCGCGTCCCCTGCATCGGCAGGCGGACTCTCAACCACTGCGCCACCAGGGAAGCCCTGCTCTGAGCTTCTTATACACACCAAAATATTTCAGTTTTGTGTCCCACATTATTCTGCAGTGCTTGATCTAAGAGGTCAAAACATAAGCCTGCTAGCATCTAGTTTTACATGGGTTTTCTTGGGGAAACCAAGAGTTCAAGGGTTGTGTCCTGGAACAGGGTTTCTATATTGATACTTCTTGGGTGGGTCTTGTTTGTTTGTTTTCTTGGCTTCAGAAGGATTCTCTGAGCCATAAAAACTGAATGCTTACAACTGAAATTGATCTTCGGTTCATCAGCCAGAATTGGATCTTCTGGAAAGATTTCAGTTGACGATCTGGAATAAAAACGATGATAGCTTCTCTCCCCTGCCCTTCTGTTTCCTTTACTGCTGTGACACTGTCCTGTTTTTAAGAGGCTGTGTGAGGAACTAGATTTGACCCAGGAGACTGTCCACAGCGAGACTGCCTAATCTCAGGCAGGAACTGCAAGGCCCATGACTACAGCCTGCAGAGACGGTGAAGTCTTGCTGAAACCAACCCTTCGCGCTTTAAAATGCTCTTCCGCGCTTTCAGTGACATGGGGAAACAGAGCAAGAAACAGGTCACGTGACTTGCCCAAGCTCACTCTGCTGGCCACTGGTCTTTGCTTTTGAGCCCAGGTCCCTACCTCCTTCCTTCCCTCACCCCTCCTTCCCCCAGCGCTGAGTGTCCGGCTAGTGGGTAATGAACAGAGGCAAGAGTACCCATTCCATTTCCTTTGGTTTAGTTTTCTCATTTAGCTTGGTGCTTCCGACTTCATCCTGGCATCATGAGAGCAACAGAGGGTGCCCACGAGCCCCCAAGCCAGAGAACAAACTCTGAGAAAAGGCTGTGGTTTAGTATTGAATTGTGGGGAGCCAGCAGGGTCCCACTGCCACTGTCCTGGACTAGGGGCATTTTTGCCCATTCCTAAACACACACACACACAGAAGAAAATTATATATATATATATATATAGAGAGAGAGAGAGAGAGAGAGAGAGAGAGAGAGAGAGAAACTTACATTTTACAACTGTGTGGGCACAAGGATTAATATAATCTAAACTGGATTATATTAAAATTTTTTTCTTCTGATTTTAAAACAAATTAAAGCTCTTCCATGGGCCCCTAATTGGAGATGTCAGCCCCTGGGGATGGGGAGATTATAACCAAGACATGAGGAATGTTAAGAGAAGTTTTCATTCTACACGGAGAAGAGACAGGTTGGGCGAAAGTTAATTACTTATCTTGGTTTTGCCTAGTTTGTTTTTTTATAACAGCTTTATATTGAATTATACTGAGATATAATTCAAATGCCATAAAAAGACTTATATTCTTCTAAAGAATATAATTTAGTAATTTTTAGTATATTCATAAAGTTGTGCAACCATTACCAGCATCTATTTTTTTTTTGGCGGTACACGGGCCTCTCACCGCTGTGGCCTCTCCCGTTGCGGAGCACAGGCTCCGGACGCGCAGGCTCAGCGGCCATGGCTCACGGGCCCAGCTGCTCCGTGGCATGTGGGACCCTCCCAGACCGGGGCACGAACCCGTATACCCTGCATCGGCAGGCAAACTCCCAACCACTGCGCCACCAGGGAAGCCCCATTACCAGCATCTAATTGCAGAACATTCTTATCACTCCAGAAGGAAACCCTGTACCCGTTAGCAGTCACTTTCCATCCCTGCTCTTCCCAGCCCCTGGCAACCACTAATCTACTTTCTGACTCCGTGAGTTTGCCTATTCTGGGCATTTTATCAATACATAATTGGAATCATACCATATGGGATCTTTTGTATCTGACTTCTTTTACTTAGCATAATGTTATCCAGGTACGTCCAGGTTGTAACGTGTATCACTACTGCATTCCTTTTTATGGCCAAATAATATTCCATTGTGTGGATAGACCACATTTCATTTATCGATTCATCGATTGATGGAAATTTGGGTTGGTGCCATTGTTTGTCCTAGTTTTAAAGATACTCGTGTATTCAGGTTTTTGGAATTATTTGTGAATTTTTGTCATGATACCCACTACCTACTGAACAGTTACTTTGTGTCACTCACATTAACTCTTTGAACATCCCCATCAGCGCTGTTCAGGACCTCTTATTAGCGTCATCATTTTAGGGTTGGTTAGGCTGAGCAACAGAATGGGTGAGCAGCTGGCCCTGGGTCACACAGCTAGTCTAGTTGATTTGGTTGGACTCACCCAGTGATTAAGATCCTGTTCTAGATTCTGATCCTACCAGAATCCCATACTGCAATCTAGTAATGGGCGGGGCACATTCATCCATCTTTGCATGAAGACAAAGACAAAAAGGTTGATTCTAGCCCAGGGATCAGTATGAAAATAGTCAGGCACGGCAGGGAAATGACACACTCTCCTCTCAGATAAGTAGCAAAGGTGGAGCCTGGCCAAGGAGCTACTCTGTTTTCTTAGCAAACTAACGTTTATTGAGCACTTACTACACACCAGGTATTTGCTAAGCATTTAACTGCTGTGCCTCCTATAACCAGCTCTCAAGAAACCAAGAGTGGACCAGAGGAGAACTCCGAAATTTCTTCTGACCCAGTATTGGCATCCCTTAGTTCTCAGGAAACACATCCATCCATACATATATCACATTTACCTTTTTTTTTAACACATATATATAGATATGTACTTGTATTTTTAAAACACGATTTCTTAGGATAGTCAAAATGTTTTGCAAATTATAAGTAAAATAGTACTTTTGAATATTCTTCCTTGAACCAATCTCTTTATTTTTTTCCAAAAGTGCTAGCTATAAAATTGTAAAAGAATTCCTGTAGTTAGTTGTTCAGTTTTTTTTTGTTTTTTTTTTTTTCATTATTATTTATTTATTTTTGCTGTGTTGGGTCTTCGTTTCTGTGCGCGGGCTTTCTCTAGTTGCAGGGGCCACTCTTCATCACAGTGCGCGGGCCTCTCACTGTCTCGGCCTCTCTTGTTGCGGAGCACAGGCTCCAGGCTCCAGGCGCGCAGGCTCAGTAGTTGTGGCTCGTGGGCCTAGTTGCTCTGCAGCATGTGGGATCTTCCCAGACCAGGGCTCGAACCCGTGTCCCCTGCATTAGCAGGCAGATTCTCAACCACTGCGCCACCAGGGAAGCCCAGTTGTTCAGTTTTTAATGCTGATTTTGTGGTTCTTAAGCAGTGATGAGAGTCACTTATCTTGGGCTATATTCTTCTGGCATTATCTTTCCCTGAGCATTACTTCGCTGAATTTTGAGGGTGGAATTGGGTGATATTTAGTTATTAGGGAAAGGGAAACAATAGGGCGAATGTTCTGAATGCCATCAGCTGCTTTGGTTGTGTGAGTTGATTGGTAGGTTCACTCCAGGTAGGTGTAGAGAACGTTCAACAGGGCCCACGGAGCTATGAGGACACTAGATGCTATGACTGAGCCACTGCCTTGAAGCAGCTTATGTCTAGATGCCACTGTTTCTTGTCTTGTCGTTGCCTCTACCAAAACTGTGGATCTTGAGGGCTCCGACTGGTTCTAACCGTGCTAACCCCTGGAAGGAAGTGTTCAGCAAATGTTCACTGAACTCATTCACTCATTCAGTGTTTCTCGAGCACCTACTCTGTGCCAGGTGTGGTTCTATAAACTTGGGAGGTATCAAGAGCAAACAAAGAGTGATCTTTGCCCTTGTAGTCTACCTTCTAGTGTGGGGAAAGAGACAGTACATAGAGAACAAAACACATCTGTACATTTTACAGTGTCTTAGAAGGATAAGTGCTGTGGCATGGGGGGCAGGGTTTGATAGGGGAGAGGGGTTGCAGTTGTATATAGGATGGTCAGGGAAGGCCTCCCTGAGAAGTTAAGACTGGAATGAGGGAGAGAGGGAGCCATGTGGATATCAAGAGGGAGAGAGTTCCAGGCAGAGGGAACAGCCAATGCAAAAACCCTAAAACAGAAATGTGCCTGGGATGTTTGAGGTTAACGTGACCAGAGGAAAATGAGCAACAGAAAGAGAAACTGGTAGAAAGTGGGGTTGGGAACAGTATGATTCTGTTTTTTGTATTCTGCCATATTTTAAAATAACTGAAACAATAACAGTTGCATTCATTCAGCAAATACTAATTGCATATGATGGTAGGGACACAAGGCAGGCAGGGTCCTTGCCCTCTGGGATCTCACAGACTAGTAAGGCAGATGGGCAAATAAACATTTGTCACAGTATATGAATGCTCTATCAGGGGGACATAGCAGGACGACAGGGAACCCATATAACCCAGGTTTGAAGGGCCCAGGGGAGGCTGCTATGGAAAGTCAAAATGATCATTGAAATTGGGAACAGAGAAATGGGGGGTGAGCATTCTAAGGTGGGCTGGAACACATGAAGCCCTGGAGGAGAGAGGTCATTTGTAATCGGAGCATTTTTCTAGAAAGGAAAAGGCAAAAAAAAAAAAAGGTGCTCCTTGGAGAATGTTAGCTCCTGGGAAGGTTGTTTATTTCTAGAGAAGCAGCACCACATTTATACCATTTATATAAAGTGATCATATAGTCCATCATCCAGACTGGGACATCAGACTGGGACACCTTTGAGAGTGGGGTGGCAAGCACTATGGGTAATTATGCTGGGAGAGCAGGTATAAGTAGCCTCCAGTATGCCCTTACCACCCTCACCGATGGAAGGCCCAGCCCAGAAGCTGTAAAATAATGCCTAATGCTTCTCCCTAGTGGTGGAATGCAGCAACACAACACAAGTCAAAGATCAGAGTTTCCTATCCCATGAGTCAGTTTTCCAAGAAAAATAACGAGTCACATGCCACAGAGCTGATCAGAGTTTGGGTTTTGACCTAATGCTTTAGAGATAAATTTATTACTATAAATGTATCAATTCTTTATCCATCTGTTTATTCTTCGCTGTGTGATTGTATTCCTATTTTCAGTGTTAGTGGCTGTGGTAGATTAAATTTCTGTTTCCAGCCCAACACTCCCTCCCTGGTACAGAATCATACTTATCAACCCTTGCACATTGGTATCATGGTGGGTAGAGTGGCTTCCTGGCCCCATTGACTTTGGGTGAAGCTGTGTGATTTGCTTTGCCCAGTGGAATACAGTAGACCCAATGGGAAGAGGGGTTTTAACTGTGTCTATACAGTTTGGCTCATCCTCTTGCTCTCACGTGACCTGTCATGAGAAGAACATGCTGTGTGTAGCAAAACACCCAAGGAGACACAAGCAAACACATGGAGTTGACCTCAACCCAATCCAGTAGAGCCACAATGACTCACAGACACATAAAAAATAACATAAATATTTGTTGTCGAAAGCCACTGAGATTTTGAAGTTGTTTGTCACGCAGCAAAAACTGACTAATACAGGAGACTATTAGTAAACGTACTCAACTTACCATTGTCTACTGAATTGCCATTTCCAGTGTTTAGCATTTACTTGAATGCGTGAAATAATGTTTTCCCTGCAGTACCACTTTAAAATCACTTTCAACACAAGTATGATGAAAAAAGTATTTGTCCTTGTAAAATCTGGATGCAAATCCAGCAGGTCTCTTCTTCCCATCTTGTCTTGCATCCTTTTTCTTCCTTTTTTTTTTTTTTTTTAATTTTTGGTCAGTTCCCTTTCATAGGAGAGAGAAAGAAAACCTGCCCAGAAGACTCCCCACCCAATCTACCCAAGACCTGTTAGTCTCCATAAGGGCATCTTTTGTTAGAGGCAACATTTTCCTCACTGGCTCTGAGACTCAGTGTCTTCCAAGAGAACATACATGGGAGGAATAAAGTGCTGGAGATGCCTCAGCTTTTAAGAGACTTTACACCTTTTCTTAAATAGGATTCCATTCACTTTGAGCTAACTCTAAGTTACCGTGTGTCTTCAGAAAGATTCGCAGAGTTCAGATTAATTTGTAAGACTGGTATGCTGAAGGCTCAATGAGAACTTAAATTTTTTTTCAGCATTAAAGTTCTTAATGCAAGAAGCAAGTTAGCAAATCGGCAGTCATCTTTACAGAGCTTCTTTCCACCTAATCCAGTGTAGACAGCATAGATACACCCAGATTACCTGTAAGCAGGTGAGTAAGTATTGTCATTCAAAGACCTTGCAAGCCTGGGTTGTACAGCAGGCCCATGGAGAAGTGGAACAGTGGGTGGTAGTGGTTAAGAACAAGGGCTCTGGAGTCAGAAGAAGGTGGGTTCAAATCCCAGCTCCATATTTTCCCAGAGATATGACCCAGACAAGTGACCCAACCTCTCTGAACCTCAGTTTCTTCTTCTGGGAGAAGCAGGTATATAATGGGGATAATAACAGTTCCTACCTTATAGTGTTGTAAAGAAGGATTAAATAACACATGTTAAATAAAATAATGCATGTTAAGATACAGAAAACAAACTTGTGATACCAAAGGGGAAAAGAAAGGGAGGAGGGACAAATTAGGGGTGTAGGATTAACAGATACAAAATAAAATAGAGAAGCAACACAGATATTCTGTATAGCACAGGGAACTGTACCCATTATATTGTAATAACCTATAATGGAATATATCTGCAAAAACACTGGATCACTATACTGTATACCTAAAACTAACACAATATTGTAAATCAACCATCCTTCAATTAAAAAGAAAAACAAAAATAATAATACAGGTTAAGTACATAGCACATAGTAGGCAGTCAATTAACATAGCCATATAGGTAGCAGCGCTAATGACCTGCTTTCTCAGTTTTTCTGTATCTTTGGTTAAGCCGTCAATAGCTCACCTTTGTCATCATTAGGGCTGCTCAGGATCCACCGGCTTCCTGTGTAGACGACATCTGTCACTGTGCTCATCCAGGTGGAAGGCAGTGCCCTACCCACCACTGTACAAGCTGGTGAGCATCAGCTACTCCCACCACTTCCTTGCAGCTTGAGGACACGCACAAGCCCTGGGCTTGGCCAGTCAGGTATTCCTGCCTGAGACCAAGCAAGCAGCACAAACCACAGGGAGGTATTAAAATTCATCCACAATAGCAGCGTTTCAGCAGAGGTTTAAACAGTGTGATGACAGCAGCGGCGGTTTCTGGGAGCAGTGGGGCCCAGCTTCGGGGTTTCCAGCATCAGCATCAGAGATGTTCCCCTGCAGCATCCCAAACAGACGTCCTTGCAGGGCACCTCGTTCTGGCCTGCCTCACTTTCTGCCCATCACCTGAGCTGGGCTCTCAGGTCCCTCACATGCTCCAGTCAATCAATTCCTGTTCTGGTTCAACTGGCCAGCAGTTTCTGTTGCTTGTAATCAATGAACTCTAATTGATACACTCCCAAAGAGGGAAGCTCTGATGGGCTCTATTGTCATTGACCCATAGTGAGGACTCCAGTTTGGCAGAATTGGGAGCCATATCAGCGTAGAAGTCATTGCTTTAGACTCAGCCTTTGCACTTAGCTAAAAAGCCAGCTCAGGGGCTTCCCTGGTGGCGCAGTGGTTAAGAGTCCGCCTGCCAATGCAGGGGACACGGGTTCGTGCCCCGGTCCGGGAGGATCCCACATGCTACGGAGCGGCTGGGCCCGTGAGCCATGGCCGCTGAGCTTGCGCGTCCAGAGCCTGTGCTCCGCAACGGGAGAGGCCACAACAGTGAGAGGCCTGCATACCGCAAAAATAAAATAATAAAATTATTTTTTAAAAAAAAAGCCAGCTCAGATGGTTTCAGTCTAATAGTGCAACGCTTGGCACCTTTAAGCAGAAAGATGCCCCTACCACCACCATGGGAATTCTCCTTCCTTCTGAGAGCCTAATGGGTACCAATGCTTCAGGGCTGGCCTTTGACTTCATTATAGAACGGGAACTTCTTAAAGGAAAAATGTCCAACAATTTTTTTTTCCATAAAACATTACAAACATACAGCAAAGTTGAAAAAAAATGTTTGGTGATCACCCACATTCTTTCCACAAAGATTCTGTCATTAACATGTTACTCTTTTGGCTTTATCATATATCTCATTACGATATTTTTAATTGAAAAGCTAATACATGCAGAGTGGAAAAATTCAAACATTCCAACATGGTATATGATGAAAAATTATTCTCCTTTCCACATCAGATCCCCAACTAACTTCCCAAAAGCAATCACGTGTTTACATATGCTTATATGTATAGTCTTTGTTTCTTCTTTTTCCTGATTTCCTTTTAACGGCCCCTTACTCAACTTACCATCTTGTCGTTTGCCTTTCTTTTTTCTTTCATTTAACAATATATCTTTCATTCAGGATCCATTCATAAAAGCATATTAAGCACCTACTCTGCTGTACCAGACACTTTTTCCATAAACCAGGCACCCTGAATGGGTGGAGTAGTTCTGCTCTCCTCCCTCAGGGCCAAAAATTCAGAAATCATCCCATGTCACCTCATGTGAAACTAGTTCATTCTTTTTTTTTTTTTTTTGGCTGCATTGGGTCTTCGTTGCTGCACAAGGGCTTTCTCTAGTTGTGGCAGGGGCTCTAGCAGGGGCTACACTTCGTTGCCGTATGCAGGCTTCTCACTGCAGCGGCTTCTCTTGTTATGGAGCACAGGCTCTATGTGCATGGACTTCAGTAGTTGTGGCACACAGGCTCAGTAGTTGTGGCTCGTGGGCTGTAGAGCTCAGGCTCAGTAGTTGTGGTGCACGGGCTTAGTTGCTTCATGGCATGTGGGATCTTCCCAGACCAGAGCTCGAACCTGTGTCCCCTGCATTGGCAGGCGGATTCTTAACCACCGTGCTGCACCACCAAGGAAGTCCGAAACGAGTTCTTTTTTTTTTCTTAATAAATTTATTTATTTAATTTTGGCTGTGTTGGGTCTTCGTTGCTGCACGCGGACTTTCTCTAGTTGTGGTGAGCCGGGGGCTACTCTTCCTTGTGGTGCACAGGCTTCTCATTGCGGTGGCTTCTTTTGCTGCAGAGCACGGGCTCTAGGTGCGCAGGCTTCAGTAGTTGTGGCTCACGGGCTCTAGAGTGCAGGCTCAGTAGTTGTGGTACACAGGCTTAGTTGCTCCGCGGCATGTGGGATCTTCCCAGACCAGGGCTTGAACCCATATCCCTTGCATTGGCAGGTGGACTCTTAACCACTGCGCCACCAGGAAAGTCCAAAACTAGTTTATTCTTAAAGGGACTTTTAAACCAGGGTTTAAATGCCTATAAGACCCAGGTGACAACAGAAATGTACGAAGGTATCTGCAACACAAAACAATAAACATTTGGAATCCCTGGAGGTCCAGTGGTTAGGACTCTGTGCTTCTACTGCAGGGGGCATGGGTTCGATCCCTGGTCAGGGAATTAAGATCCCGCATGCTGCATGGCAAGGCCAAAAAAAAAAAAAAAAAAATTATGATGTAACAATAAACGTTTGACCACCAGGTGTGCAGGAGATCAGAAGTTGGAACTAAAATGTATTAGTTCTGGGAATTCTTGGGTATTTTCTCTGCTATAAATGAAACTCAGCTATTCCACATTTGGTTGGTTGGTTGGTTTCTTCCTTTTGCTCGGCCCCTTGCCCTCTATTCTGTATCTTTTACACACCTCATGGTTTCTACTTCCGTAGGGTTTTCGCTTCCTCCTGACTTTAGGTGAGGGGAGGTCCTCTCTGGCCTTTCTCTATGGCTCGCCCACATATTTCCAGCACTCTGTTGGTTACAAGGAACAGAAAACACACTAAAACTAGCAGAAGTAAGAAGACTTCCTGGACAGATACTAGGTAGTTTCCAAAATCGAAGAAAGAAACACAGGGTTCAGGGCTGCTCCCCGGACCTTGAGACCTAAACCAGGGAGATGGTTGTGTGTAGCGTCTTTTTTCATGATCGTGCTCTTCACTACTGGCCTTTGCTTGTTCTTATTCTTTCCTCCTAAGGTGGGTTTTGTAAACTTGCTAGAAAGTTATGGGCACAGTTGGCAACCCCAACTTAACATCAGCCCAATGCAGCAAATCCAGAGGGTAGTCCTTCTGTCTCTGCTTTTGGACGTAAACACGCCAGGAATGGTGTGCCCAGCACCAGAGCACATCTGTGGTCAGGCAGACACAGTGGGCTAGGCTGAGCCCATCCTGGTCAGTGGCCCACTCATCTGGCCATCAGTGGCTTTCCATAAGTGGCACCCCTACCAGAACTAGTTCCCCAAAGGAAGGAGGGTAGCATGGTTACACAAAACCATGAATATTCATTGCCAAGGCCCTGAGCCTCGGACCCCTCTGCTAACTACCTCCTTCTCTGCGCATTTTCCAGACTTTCCTTGGGGATCCACTCCACCCCCTCTTTCAGCCTATATGCTTCAAATGGGGCTAACACACCCCTTTCATGAGGGGAGGGCACGTATCCCATGCTTGGCCAATCACAGTACCCTGTGACCTTGGTCAAAGTTATAAGTCCAAAAGCAAGGGTTAGCAAGTTTATTCTATAAAGCAACAGAAAGAGTTGCTGGTTTCAAGAGAAATAATTGATAGTAAATATTTATCATCTCTGTTGTAGCTACTCAGTTCTGTAGTTCTAGCACAAAAGTAGCCATGGATAACATATAAATGCATGATGCTCTGTTCCAATAAAGCCTTATTTACAGAAATAGGCAAGTGGGCCAGATTTGGTCCACAGGCCATAGTTTGCCAAATCCTGGTCCAAAGGATGGGTATATCTATCACCCAAACCAGTCAGGCACAATGTACGTATTCAATAAAATATAGAATAATGGTTATTACATTTTAATTAGTTTTTAAAGTTATTATAGTATAAGGGTAGTAGGTAGATGGCAGCCAATAATAATAACTAATAAACTTGATTCTTTACTATTTGTCAATCCCTTTACATATATTTCCATTTTAATACTCAGAAAAACCATTTGGGGTAGGTAGAATTATTATCCTCATCTTACAGATGAGGAAACTGAGGCTCGAGGAGGTTAAGAGACTTGTTCAAAATCACACATTTCTAAAGAGCTGGACTCTGGTGAGATAATACATGTAGAATATGTTCTAAAATGCTACTCAGCACACGGTGAGCCTCTGTGAATACTCACTCTTCTCATTGTCATCGTCATAGTCATCACTACCACCACTGTTGCTGCGTCTCAGGTTAGGAGAGGTTGAGTAACCTTCCCAAGCCAGGCCTAGGATCTGCCTCTGGATGTGTCCAAGTTTAAAAGGGAGAGAGGGGAAAGGAGAAATAGGAAATGGTTTAATTATACCCTTCTTGCTATACAAAGCCTTTGCATCTACTCCCTACCCATGTCCTGTCTCCAGCACTCTGCCCACCTCCAGCCAGACCGAGGTTCCTCAAAAGTGCCACAGCTGGTCTTTGCACAAGCTATTCCCTCTGCCTGGGACCCTTCTCACCTCGTTTCTCTGTCTGCCCCAGACCTGCTCTTCCTACACCTCTGGGGTTATGAATCTGCCTCTTGCAGGAAGCTTTCCCTGATCACTGTGTGAGTCTTTCTTTTCTTTTCTTTTCTTTTTTAATACAGCATGTGTGTGTCTTTATCACACTGTATTGTAACTGTTTACTTATTTTTCCTCTTGATTACTCTGTGACTTCCTTGAAGGCTTACTGTTGCATTCCTAGAGGTTAGTATCATACCTCACACCCAGATAGAACCCAGTTAATGTTTGTAAACAAGTGAATGGTTCTGGAACAAGCCCTGGTAGAATATGTCAGTCAGGGAGACTGTATGCCGTAGATATGGAACACGAAAAGAACCTGAAAATGCCAGTTGGTCTGGGAGATTTCAGGGTCACCAGAAAAGGATTGGAAACTCATTTTTCTCAGGAGTAGGTAAGACAAGTGACCAGCTCAGGCCTGCCACACCCAGCCGCACGTCTAGAAGCTTAGAATTCCTACTCTTGGATAACATTGCTCTACAGTTCAGGAACTTCCAAATCTGTAAGTGTTAGCAGGTGAATTGGAGGCTGTTTTCACTATAAAGGTCCTGATCCACATTGTTGCTTGTACAGTATCCTCTTCCAGTAATTCATCTCATCATTTCAAATTCTAATCTATGAAGGGAAGGGGCTGCAGTGGGGGAGGAGAAGGGAAAGAAGAGGAAGAACTGAGGGTCTGTATCGTGGTTATTTCCATTTTCAATTAAGACTGTGCCCTAGTGAGTTTTTAACTAGCTTTTTTTTTTTTTAATTTTAAAAGTTAATATGCTGATGGGAATATAAATTAATATGGCCACATTGGGATAGAGTTTGGCATTTCCTAGTTAATTTGAACGTAAGCATATGCTCCGATCCAGGCATTCCTCCCACACTGCATTTCTCAAACTTACCATGCGTGAGAATCACTAAGGGATCTTGTTAAAATGCAGATCCTAGGCTTAGAGAAACTTACACATGTGAATCAGGAAAGCTGTGCAAGAATGTTCATAGCTACGTTGCTCATAATTACAAATTGGAGACCACCCACTGGCAATGAAGGTGTAAATGAAGTGTGATATAGTCACAGGGTAACGATGAATGAACCACAGCTGCCTGCAGCAACGTGTTGACTCTCACAGGCTTAAAGGAGCAAGTGAAGGAAAATTAGTCATACTGTTCAACAAGTGGCAACACTAAGCAACATAGGTGACAAAACTATTTTTAAATAATTATTACACAAAATTAGCAATCCTGGAAGAAGGTGGCAGAAAGAAGGAGAAGCTGATGGATAGGAATATGTGAAGGGCTTCTTTAGTACTAAGAATGTTCTGTATCTTACGGTGCTGATGGTTACTCAGGTGTTGTTCCTTAAATTGCACGTTTATGTTTTATACATTCTTGTATGTGTGCCAAATTTTCAAACTTAAAAGACTGTAAAAAGGTATATAGCAAGATGTCCGTCACTCAGACAACTGCATCACAAATACTGCTGTCCTGTCCCCAGAGCTAACTCATGTTACCAGCAACCTGGTCTCCTCTGCATTCACAAGTTTGTGTGTGTATGTGTGTAGATGTATATATGTTAAATTTGATATAGAGAGATACTGTTACATATATGTGTTTACATACATATATACACATACACACAACAGCATTACTTGTGTTTTCTGTCCTTTGAATATTTCACCTAATACATCCTGAAAATATTCCATCAGTGCACAGAGAAATACATTATTCTTTTTATAGTCATAAAGAATTTATTCTATTTTATGATAGAACCATAATTTAGTAATTTTAATGATTAATTTTTAACCATAAAGTAGTATGTGAACACACTCCCTATTTTTAAAAAATGTTACTAAGGATAATGTTCTCTTACGCATACCTGTGGAAATTTTAGGTTCTCCAATCCTTCCCCTCTGAATCTACTCCCTGCCGCCACCTTGCTTAACTCATAGCCAGTGTGCATCCTGCCAGGACTTTTGTCCTCTGGATTTTCATTTTCACCACTGAAAACATATGTGGACTTGAATATGTGTTTATGTCTATGTAGAACTTACTTTTCCTCTTCAATGCAGTATAGCTGGAGCTCTAGCCATCCCTATAAACATAAAACTGGCTGCTTACTTTTATTTGCTGCCTGGTATGGCTAAACCACAGTTGAATCTAACCATTCCCCTATCGTTGTACACTTAGGTTGTTTCTCAAGTTGTTTGCGATGACAGTAGTGTTGCAACAAACATCCCTGGACTTGTCCCCTTGTGCACATGTGCAAGCATTTCTCTATAGGAGATGGAAAGCTGAACTGATAAACCATTAGGAGGGCATATCTAAAGATTGATTGCCAGATTGCCCTCCAAAGTGGCTATAACCGTTCACACTCCCACTAGCAATGCATTAGAAGACTAATCTCCCTTCACTCTTAGTAAAAGTAGATGTTATCAGCAGTCTTAATTTTTATTGAGCTGATAGGCGAAAGAAAGGAGGACTTTATGGTGAATATTCATTCCCTTATAGTTAGTGATGCTGAACGCCTCTTATAAGTTTGTTGCCCAGAATCTGCATTTAACACGATCCCCAGGTCATTCTTCTGCACATTAAAGTTTGAGAAGCACTGGAGTCAGAATCTTAACAAGGTCCCCAGTGACGCCCATGCACAGTGTGAGGAGTGCAGTGGGGGAGGAATAGCTGGATCATAGCATATGCTCACTTTTACTAATATGTGTGGGGTTGTGTTTATCTTTTCTATTCAGACAGGATATAAAACAGTGCTTCGATGTATTTTTAACTTGCACTTTTTTAATCATAAGTGAGCTTGGACTTTTTTTTTCAAATTCTTACAGGCATATTTTTCTTCTCTGGAAACCAGGTAGTCACTGAATCTTCTTACTTTGCTTCAAACACACGAAAGCTGATCTCCTGGGGGCTTTTGCTGTTATGGTTTTCTCTCCCTTGGAACGTTCTCTCCCTGGTTCTTCCCAGGGCTGCCTATAATATTCAGGTTTTAGCTCAAAGGTCACTTCTAGCGAAACTCAGGTACCGCCCCTACTACCACTCTTCATCTCGCCACCCCGTTTCATCTTGACCGTGGCCCCCACCCCTATCTGAAATGACCTGCACACTCGTTCTTTCCTTCCTTCTCTGACTGCCCTGCTGGATCTTGTGTGTCTTGCCTATCTCTCCATACCCAGCACCTGGAACAGAGCCAGGCAACAGTCTAGACTCAAATTATCGTCAGATGAACAAATAAATGAACTCTCGGCAGATGAAGAAATGAGATTTGCTCCTGTCTAGCTTTACGCCCCACTGGGGCATCACTTTTACCTGGATAAACATTTCTTGATTCATTCCTGTATCCACAGCGGAAAATACTAGGTGGTAACAACAGAAGTCGAGTGAGGTAGCTTTAGGAGAACACGACCCAAGCAAGGTGCTCAGCCCCACGGGAAGCCCAGGACAATCAGAGAGACAATTATGTTTTTATCTATTTCTCTTAAAAAAGAAAGCAATTACTTGACCAATATTAAATAATATTATAGTGCTCATTTAGTATATATAGAGAAACTGGTATAAAGGCATGGAAGTCTGCAACTCAGAAGGGTTGGGTAATGCCAGTACAGGCTTGTGTGCTTCCAATTTATTCCCACAGAAAACAGAATATCTGTCCCAAGTTCATTGGAACCACCAATTCTTCTGTTTTTTTTTTTTTGGCTCTGCCGCACAGCTTGTGGGATCTTAGTTCCCCAACCAGGGATCGAACCTGGGCCCTCAGCAGTGAAAGCGCCAAATCCTAACCACTGGACCACCAGGGAATTCCCGGAACCACCAATTCTAGATGAGCATCAGCTATTTTTACAGATAACTGTAACTCTTACCCTACTCTTATACATAACATTTACAGAGTGCTGCCTCTGTAGTAGACATTGTTCCATGTACTTTCTATATATGTATTCATTCATCCTCACAACCACCCTGGCTGTATTAGCATCGCCATTTTATTGAAGAGAAAACTGGGGCACAAGGCAGCTTTCTCAAGGTCACATGGTAAAAGAGCCAGGATTCTCACCCAGGCTGGCCCCAGTCCATGTGCTTCGTAATGACATGATACTGCCTCTGGAATCTTTGTAATGCTTTGTAAGATGTCGAATGACTGGGAGAATCTTCTGTATAATTCAGAGGTACACTTCACCTCTTGGCAAAATACTTAAGTTATGAAAGTTACAAATATACTCCGTTTTTCTTTTACAAAGGGACAAGCGTTGAAAACTTATTGACTTTCTTTTTGAAGAAAGGGAACTACCTAACAACCATTAAAAAAAAAATCAGGATACAGGTGATATACATATAAAGAATGAGAAAATGCTTTCCAAGAGAAACATGCCATGGAGTGAGTATTTGAAATGCATGTTTGGCCATGATTCCCTTGTTAGGTGATTTTGTTGCTGAAAATAATGAAAAGTTGTCACCTGTAAAGACCTCTATCTGCGTGTTTAAATTTGGCAACAGAATTTCCTAATCTGTTTAAACATCTTCCAAATAAAGAGCTTCAGTGGGTTTGAAATCCAGTTGTTAAAGATATAGTTTAGGGTTTCCCTAGGGCTTCCCTGGTGGCGCAGTGGTTGAGAGTCCGCCTGCCGATGCAGGGGACGCGGGTTCGTGCCCCGGTCCGGGAAGATCCCGTATGCCGCGGAGCGGCTGGGCCCGTGAGCCATGGCCGCTGAGCCTGCGCGTCCAGAGCCTGTGCTCTGCAACAGGAGAGACCACAACAGTGAGAGGCCCGCGTACCGCGAAGAAAAAAAAAAAAAAAAAAGATAAAGTTTAACCTCTTCAGGTTAATTTGTAGAAGCCCCAGGTTGATTATCAGGGGAAATGAAAATCTACCAGCTGGATTTTCAAAGAAAATAGTCAATTTTCAAAGAAAATAGTCAATTTGTGTAACTGGCGAATGGGATTAAAAAGGGAGAATCATGATTTAAGCATAGCCAATGATACTTTGTTTTTTTCTATATATCCTGTGAGGTTTTTTTTTTCTCTTCAGTTTTTCAGTGATAACCCTTGAAATCAAGTCATTAAAACCAAACATGGTAATAAACTTAATTTAGGACCATAACATTGAATGGATGTATTGTAAAATACTAAAACAGTGCCTTCAAAAAAGGAAGCAAGTTTTAATCTGTTGCTGTCATTATATTTGTAGAAAATATTGATAATTTACTTTGCCTTTTGCTGAAATATATTCAAGGAAAATGCAATCAAAACCGTAGTGAAATATCATTGTATGTCAATTTGATTGGCAAAAATTAAGACATCTGACAATACGGAGTGTGGTAAAGGATCTGACTCCACGGTACCTCTTACCTTGCTGGGGGAAGTGTAGACTGGTGCCTCCACTGTGGCATCATTTCTTACATAGTCACTTACAATCCAACCAATGTATACATTCATTTAAGAAACTGACACTTTTTAGAAAGATCATAGCTGCACTATTCACGTGGCAAAGACAGGGAAACAACCCAAGTGCCCATCAACAGGATGGCAGATGAACCAACTGTGATATTTTCACACCATGGAATATTACACATCAGTCAAACTGGTTGAACAACAGTGATAATTTGGATGATCTTAGCAATATAATAAATGCGGGGGAGGAGTAATTACTGGAAGATTACATACCCTTTTCATGAAGTTCTTTAAAAATTAAAATTTAAGGAATACATGTAGGTGCAAAAAAGACTTGCTAAGAAAAAAAAAACAAAGGAATGAAGAATGAAGGGTTTAGGTGGATGGCTATTAAATTCGAGGAGGGGATGAAGGGGGATAGATGAGAAATGCAGGTTATGGTTAAGGTCCTAGCTTGGGTCAGTGAGTTCCCTGGTATTAATTATATCTTAATAAGCCAAGCAACAAACAACCAACCAGACAAATACAGGTCAGAAACAGATCAGGGATGACAACGGGTCTTGTACCAAAGATTGGTTAATCCAGTTGTGTGCACCTGAGCTGAAGAAATTATTTCTATCCATAGCAAATACAAACACAGGTACACACCTCAAGTAGTAAAAAGCGGGTATCAGATGCCTCCCAACCTCCCGGCTGGGTGCTTTTCCTTCATCAACTTCCCCAGAGGCAACCATTGGCTCCTAGAGATCCTTCTGAGACATTCCAAAAGGTCACACGATAAACAGAAGCACACACGTATGTTTTGAAATGGCTTTACATATACGTGTACCTAGACATATACACACAGACCAAAGAAAACTTCAAAAGTTGCTTTTTAAAAATTTATCTCGAAAATTTAACCTTGAGTGACTTCACCTGGCTTTACAGAAACACCCCCTGCAATCAATTCACAACTTGAAAATCAACGGGAAGTTTGAGGAAAACAGCTCCTTTTTAAAGAAATATAAAAATGCTCTTCTTGCAGACAGTCCCCTAGGGTTTGTCAAGGGTAACCTCACAGAAGGTGAATTACAGGACGCTGCGAAACCCCACAGGGCCGGAGCAAGCCACGGCAGAAAAGCTCACCGCGGCGATGTTAGAAATACGGATTCCCAGTCCCCGCCCCACGGATTCAGAGCTGAACACGGGTCTTTTTTAACCAAGGCCCCCACGTGACTCTCAGGTTCGGGCAAGCTTGGGGCACAGCCCCGCCTTAAGTAACTCCCCAATGGAAGAAAGTAAACATCTGGGGCTTGTAGGTGGCTTTCTTGCTCCCTGTTGGATGTCGTTTACCTGGTGCAAGGAGGGGTCCCCTTGGGTCTCATCAAGGGCCCAGCCAGTCTGAGCACGAACGCCAATTAGCTCAACCCCCCGAGGACCACGCCTCAGTCGCCTGCTGGGCGGGGCCCGCGCCCCTGTCGGCCCCAGGCCTCTTTCCTCCGTGTGGTCTCAGACCCCGGGCGCCAGAGTCCGGGGGCCGGGGGAGAGATGCTGCATGGAAACAGAGATGCCTGGGCTCCGCCGCCTGAAGCCAAAACTTCCGGAATCTGCATTTTTAACCAACTCTTCCAGGACCAGTAAGTTCACCCTGCCGTTGGAGACGCACTAGCCTCATTTAAATTTTAAATTCGAATATGCAGCCACGAGTGGAGGTCGTGCTTCTCAACCTTGGCTGCCCTTCAGAATAACCTGGGGAAGCTTTTTAAAATATATATACACCAATGCCCAGGTTTCAGTCCAGACCAATTAAGCCAGAATCGAAAAGCGCGGCCTCTGCGGCAGCAGCCGCAAAGGCATCACCTGGGAGCTCGTTAGAAATACAGACGCTCAGGCCCCACCCCAGACCCACTGAGTCAGAATCTGCATTTTAACGAGATCCCCAGTGATTCGCGCGCACATTAAATTGGAGGGGAGCCGTGCTTATAAAATTTTAATGGGCAAACGAATCACCTGGGGATCTCGTTAAAATGCAGATACGGTTTCTCAAACTTAAATGTGCATGCGAATCACCTGGGGGAGCTTGTTAAAATGCAGATTCTGATTCAGCGAGTCTGGGGTGGAGCCCGAGAGTCTGCATTTCTAACGAGCTTCCCAGGTGGTGCGGGCTTCCCGGGTGTGGACCGCGCTTCCCCTGGAGTCCCGAGGTCTTGGCTCCGGGCCAATCAGCCGTCAGGGCTCTTGATAAATCGCCCTGTTCGGCTGAGGAGCAGAATTGCCGGGACATGCGCGCTCCGGCCGAGGGAGGGGGTAATTTCCGAACTCCGGGAATTGGTTGTGTGAGGCTGGCCGCTCGTAGGGACTCGCCAGAGCCCTGGTCCTCACGCCATGTCGCGGCGCAAGCAGGCCAGGCCCCAGCATCTCGGCTCCGAGGAGCCGCAGCCTGAGCGCCAGGAGTTCGCCGAGGCGGCCCCGGAGGTGCTGGGGGAGCCGGGTGAGTAGTGCTGCGGACGTCCGGCCCGGGGGGCTGGAGGCAGTTTCTCGGACGTTCCCCAGAGCCGCGCGGGTGCGAGGTCCCGGCTACCGGGCGTGGAAGGGTGGGTGAAGCTTCCAACCCGAGTTCTGGGTCTCGGGCCTTGCTGACCCCACCTTGGTAAGTTACACCCCCCCCCACACACACACACACACCTCGTGAATTCACCCTCCTCGGGTAAATTACGTCGCTCCCCGAGGGGATTCCTGCATCCACTCCCCCTCCCCCCAAGCGCTGTGAAATGACGGTTCATCTCCCGAACACGTTGGAAGGATGCTCTGAGACCCCTTTGGAGGCTGTCTTCGGGGTGCGCCGGCACCCGGGTGCCCGACCTCCTTGGCGCTGGGCTGGAGCTGAGCGCCTGGAAGCTGGGCGCTCCGAGACCCGCGCCCCAGGCGTTTTCTTGAGGGATGGGGGGAGATGTCTGTAAAATGTCTGAGCTTCTGCCAGGACCTGGGGCTAGGTGCTGGAGAGACACAGCAACGAACAAGGAGGATAGAATTCCGACCCTCCTGGAGCTTATGGCCCAGTGGAGGCGAGAAAGATGGCACGTGAGATAAAGCGGCGGAGCGTGAGGTGTGTTAGCGCGGAGCGCCGGGGAAAACCTCAAGCTGGGAGGGGGTTGTCCCGGGAAGGCCTCTCTGTGGAGGGCAGCCTCGAGTAACACTCTGGAGGTTGTGAGGGAGCGAGCGGTGGAGATGGCCGAGGGAAGAGCACTCAGGCAGAGGGAACAGCACGTGCAGAGGCCTCGGGCGTCAGCGAGGCTGGAGCTTGGAGGCGCGTCCGATTGAGGTTTTGAGAAGTGACGGGAGCCCCGGGCTCCGATAAGGACTTTGACTTCTACTGTGAGCGAAGTGGAGCCACGTTGGGGGCGGGGAGCGAGCAGGGTGCCGCGGTGGGATCTAACAGGCTCACTCCGGCTGCCACCGGGCTAGAGGGGGTCCGGGAGAAGCCTAGGGACCCCGGCCTACCCTAGGCCCCCGGGTCAGTATTTCTCACCCGGTGGGCCTTGGAGACTCTGCTTCTGAAGAGCCTGCAAGTAGGGAGCTTCGAGAACTCGCCGAATTCTCAGGCTCCCACCACCCCCTGCGCTGCTGTAATCTCAGGGGTGGGGTGGAGTCGGGGACTCTGCATTTCTAAGGCGCTTCCCCTTCTGATTATCTTGCACTCAGGTAAGACAATGTAGGTTCTTACTTGACGGTCCCTCTACCCGCCACCTTCCCTCCCGCCCGGGGGTCGCTGCTGCCTTTTGCTTAGCAAGGGGGTAGTGAGAGGAGTTTTAGCAGAACTTTCTTCTCTTCTCTCCCTTCCGAGCATTTTCCTGGCTCGGAAAGGGAGAGGGGGATCTAGTCTCTTCTGCCAGAAGCATCAGACTTCCAGCAGCAGGTCTGTCTGGTGGGCTTTGCTACGCTCCCGAGGAGGTGGTGGAGGAAAGCAGAAGCTTAAAGTCACTCCTAAGCTAATAGTTCGGCATCACGCTTTAGTTTTAAATACAGTCCTAAAAATAAAACCAAAGAAGACCAACCCTTTAGATAAATAGCTAATTAAACAAAATGTTTCAAGAAACTCTTAACATTGCCTTTGGAGGGAACTGGGTAGCTGGGGAGTGGGGTTGGAGACTTTTCACAGTAACTTTTGGATTACACCTATTAAGGCTCTATTACCTATTCCAATAAACAAAGTTTCTTTAAAGAAAAAAAAAAACCTAAAGCTTGGCTGGATGGAACTCCTATAACCAAAATATCCTGTCTTTGTGCGCAAGGTCTAGAGTGGCGATAGGTGGGTGGAACCGGAGTGGGGTTCCACCCTAACCCTAGGGTGGGGTTCCTGCGGTGGGAGCAAGGCTTCTCCTGATCCTCTGTAAAAGAATTGGAGAGGTATTGGGGATGTTGAGTCTTTGGGGGAAGCGATTATAAAAGACAATTCCTGAGTAAACCCGGGCTGTTCAAAGTGAGTGCCATGGGCTGCTTTTTCTTCCTGCAGACAGCGCTTGGAGGGCACCTCCTGGAGCCTTGCCCTGTGTTTGGAGGGGTTGGGGAGGGTGCTGTGTGTTGTGCAGCACTGTGGGTGCCAGGGCACCCCAACACCAGCCGCCGCTGGGGGGAAAAGCAGCCTTGCAACTGATGTTCCCCCTCCATGCGTTTTAGGTCTGTTATGATGCTGAGTTAGAAGCCCGCCTTTTTTTTTTTTTTTTTAGGGTTGGGCCACTCTTAATTTGCAGATGGCTTTGCAACTCACCTAGCTTTTGGAGGAGACAGAACAGAGCAGGTCAGTTGGTAGACTTCAATCATAAGAGGGGCAGGATAACAGCCTTACCAAAGGAACATCAACAAAGAGTTAAAATGGCCGCTGTGCTAAACTGAGTTCTGTCAGATGTGGCCCCAACCCCATCTTTCAGACTAGAAGGGCCTCTGCCCTTTCTCCGGAGAGTAGGCTTCTGACCTTCCTTGCTTTCCTGGTTGCTTAAAATTGAAGGAGGAAGGCGCCTTTAGAAGCTCTGCATGCCTCTGCCATAGTGACCCTTTATAGCCTTGGGCACAGTTTTCTGATAGCTTTAACCCATCCATCTCCCTTCTACCTTCAAGCCCTCAAACTTGCATTGCTCAGTGTGTTTTCCACTCCCTGAGAATCCGGTGGCTCGTGTGTGTACACATCAGTGAATAAAACCAGTTATGTTTATATAGTGCTGACTTATGTATAAGGTTCTTTTACGTATATACATTAAAGAACTTAACCTTCATCTAAACCTGTGAGATGGGGGCCATAATCCTCACTTTACAGATGTGGAAACTGAGGAACAGGGAAGTTGAGTAACTTACTCGGTCACACAGCCAGTAAAGGATAGAATTGAAATTTGGAACTTATCACCTGGCTTCCCAGTCAGTTTGCTAAATCATTGTGCTTTACAGCCTCTCACTTGGATTTCAGCTTTTCAGTCTTCCTTGGTTTCTGTGGGATTAAAAACCCTCAATAGTTTAATGGCTTTCTTTAACATGTGAATTGCTGAACAATGCTAGGTTTTGTGTCTTCCTCTGAGGGGCAGAGCGATGGACTTCACATCTGGCGAGTGTGGGTTCTAATTGGCTGAAACCATCTAGCCCTGCGGCCTTGAGCAGCATCTCTTCTGAGCCGGTATCTCTTCTGGAAGAGCAGAAATTCTCAAAATGTGGTCCCCAGACCAACAGCATCAGCTGGGAGCTTGTTAGAAATGAAGCATTGCCAGCCCCACTCCAGACCTACTGAGTCAGGAACTGCAGAGGCGGAGCCCAAGCCACCTGTACCTTAACAAGCCCTCCAGGTGATTGTGATGCACAGGTTTTTTGAGTAGTGCTGGCTTGGAGTTACACTTCTGCCACTTTAATGAGCATAGGCGTCACCTGGGGATCTCGTTAAAGTGCAGATTCTGTAGGCCTGGGACCTGAGGTTCTGCATTTCTAACAAGCTCTCAGGTCACGCTGATGTTAGTGCTCTGAGGACCACCGTTTGAGTAGCAAAGGCTTAAAGAGCAGTATGAGGATATCACTTGGAGTGCTTTAAAAATGCAGGTTCCTGGGCCCACCCCCAGTTAAGTCTGGATGAGGCTTTGGAAACTACATTTAAGCCGCAATTCAGGTGATTCTGATGTGGGTGTGGAGGCCGTCCTGTGCATCATAGGATGTTTAGCAACGTCCCTGGCCTCTGCCCACTAGATGCCACTATCGCAAACGTGTGCACATGATCATGACAATCAAAAACGTCCCCAGGTATTGCAAAATGGCCCCCAGTTGAAAGCTATGGGACTAGGTCAGTTGTTCAGACCCTGTTAAGGGGCTTCAAGCACCACAGCTACTTGGATGTGATAGCTGCAGTCCTTTACCTGAAGCCCTGTAATAGCATTGACTCAGTGGAGGCCGGGCGCTGTACCAAGAATTTACATTGTTCATCTCTTAACTCTGAGGCAGGTCAGTGATACCTTTTTACAGATAACCTTTCTGAGCCTCAGTTTACTTAAGTTGCCCATAGTCACACAGCTAGCACGTGGCTAAGCAAACCCTATGCTTGGAACTGAAGCCCTTATCAGTGTGTTCTACAGCTTCTCATGGTAAGAAGGTTTACCTTAACAAACCTAGCAAGAAAGATGGAATCCACCTTCTATAACTGGGGCCAAAAGTCCCTGACCTTGGCCTGTAATTCATAAACTAGTTAATATATTCTTTAAGACTTAAGATTGTGCTCCGCAATGGGAGAGGCCACAACAGTGAGAGGCCTGTGTACCGCAAAAAAAAAAAAAAAAAAAAAAAAACCTTGATATTGACAGCACCTCTTTTTACTTTGGTCTTAAATCTACTTGGAGAGAAATCACTTTACAATCTTCTAGGAGTACTTAGGCTTTGTTATAGAAATTTTTAAACCTGCATATTAGATTGAACCCTATGAAATTATCCGATCATTTTGGCCCACAGAAACAGCAGTTTCACCTAGCTTAGCCTTACTAACAGAGAGAATGATACAGTGAACTTCGTGGACTAGATGCTCAGTTTCAACAACTAGTTACAGTGGCCAATCTTGTTTCTTCTGTGCAGCCATTCCCCTCCCTGGATTATTTTGAAGCACATCAGACATATACAATTTATAAACAGCCATTTGTAAACTATTAGAATGCTTTTTAAAACTTTAATTTCATCTTCACACCTTTATTAAAAAAAAATTCCCTTATCAAACTTTCAGTTAGTGTTTGCACTTCCCATGGTCTTAAATGGCTTTTACAATATGTTTAAATCGGGATCCAAAAAGGTCCTGATACTACAGACCATCTCAAATCTTTTAGTCTCTGATTTTTCTTTCTCCTCCTCCATCTTTCAAGTTGAAACAGTGGCATTTTGTCCTGGAAAGCAGTGGCACTTGAAGTGTGGTCTGTGACCTGTTACTGAGTTAGGTCAAAATAAATTCGGAAGTGGAGAGTAAGCACTTAAAGACAGCTCGACATCCACCTTTCTGTCATATCTAATAATGTTTGGGCTTTTGTCTTATTCCACTTTTCTCATAATTTGTCTTTATTTTATAAAAAATACTGGTCTGGGCTTCCCTGGTGGCGCAGTGGTTGAGAGTCCGCCTGCCGATGCAGGGGACACGGGTTCATGCCCCGGTCCGGGAAGATCCCACGTGCCGCGGGGCGGCTGGGCCTGTGAGCCATGGCCGCTGAGCCTGCGCGTCCGGAGCCTGTGCTCCGCAACGGGAGAGGCCACAGCAGTGAGGGGCCCGTGTACAGCAACAACAAAAAAAAATACTGGTCTGACGGATTGGAAATTATTCTATGTACCAGGTCTTCTCCACGTTGTTCGAGAAGCACTGCTGCAAAGTTTTGCAGTCTGGATCTTGGCAGTTGGGTCCCTGTCACGATACCGTGTTCCTTTGTCCCCGGTACTTCCTGGAAATTGGTAAAGAGGAAGAGGATTGTTAAGACCAGAGTGTGCATGGCTTCTAACTTGTGATGTTTGGGGTTTTGTTTCTGTTTTTTTTTGTGGGGTGCGGGGGGTGATAGGTGAAATAAGCCAAACCTGCTATAACACTTACCGTGGTGCTCATGTTTGAGAAATTAAGTAACGCTTCTTATTGTCTCAATTTCAGCTTCAGAACTAGATAATGATGTTCCAAAACCAACTTGTCCCTCCGCTGATAGCAGTGATACCCAGAAAGCCCCTGTCACAGCTCTTCCCTCTGAGTCAAAGGAACAAACAGCAACCCTTGGGGAGAGGACCTTCAACTGCTGCTATCCAGGTAAGAGTAAACTCGAGGCGCTGAACCCTTCTCTGTACGGGGCTCGGTCACAGGAGCTTAGCATCCGTTCGCTCACTGACTCAGCACGTGACTTGCCAGAATTTCAGATTCCTGGTAGCTTTCCTCTTTGAGGTTATTTATATTAAGGGAACCTGTTTTTCTTTTCTAGGTTGCCACTTCAAAACTGTTCATGGCATGAAAGATTTGGACCGCCATCTAAGAATCCACACTGGTAGGTATCCATTCATTTGTTCAAAACTTGAGTGTTAAAAAAACCCAAGGATGTGGATATGAACGAAGTGCTGGGCGTATAGTGGCAAGCAGGACAGAAACAGTCTCTCTGCCTCATGAAACTTAGTCTAGTGGGAGGGTCTGGAACCTAAAAAGTCACGAAGGCAATAATGGTAACTAACAGGCAAGGGGAAAAGTACCAGGACTGTAGTAGGGGATTTGATCCAGGCTGGTCATGACAGGCTTTTTGGAGGAAGAGACTCTCAAGTTAAACTATGAGAGATGGCTAAGGGACTTGCCAGGCGGTCCAGTGGTTAAGACTCTGTGCTTCCACTGCAGGGGGTGCAGGTTCGATCCCTGGTCCAGGAATTAGATCCTGCGTGCTGCATGGTGAAAAGAAAAAAGAGAAAAACAAAGATGGCTGAGTAACCAGATGAGGAGAAGGAAGGGTTCCAGGCAGAGGGAACCGCGGTGCAAAGGCTTGGAGGGAACAGAAGCAGGATGGGTGTGAGGTGAAGTTGGGGAGGCGGGTAGAGGCAGGGGAGGGGGACACAGAGGCCCTGTGGCCATAGGAACCTTAGATAAGAGCAGTGAAGTTGCTTCTCGAAGGTGCCTTCAGAGCAACCAGCTGCTAAGAATACAGAGAAACCATACGTGCTGGAGCAAAGGAACGCGTGATCACGAACCAGGTTCTGCACACTGCGTACGGCCTGTTATCGTGTCCATTTGTCTAACTGTTATCTGTGGCTGCTTTGTTACCGATAATGTAACAGTAAGCCCATTACATATTAACAATTTTATGAAAAATAACTTTTCTGGCCCTACAGTGGGGTTATTGAGTAGTTGCTGGGGATTGCATGTTGCACAAAGCCTAAGATGTATTAGACTCTCTGGTTCTTTCCATAAACTTTGCCAACCTCTGGTCTCTAGTGTAGACTCTACAGTAGCCTGTATGAGTTGGGATACTGATGTCTTTGCTCTCAGAGAAACCAAACTAAGTGACTGAAACACAATCAGATTTATTTCTCTCAAGTACAATTTAAGAAGTAAATAGTCCACAGCTGGTGGAATAGCTGGCAGCCTAAACATGCAGCTTCGTCTCCTGGTCCAAGGCAGCTGCTCTAGAACTCAGTCTCTCAACCAGTGGAAAAAAGAAGCAGGAGGAAGGGCTCACAGCATGCCTCCCCTCAGGTCACGCCCCAGAAGCAGCATCCCCTGTGACTTAGCGGTATAATGAGCAGACTCAGTCGTGGCCACATCAGGCACGAAGGGGGGCTGGAAAAGGGCTTCAAGAAGGGCAGCCATACGCCCAGCTAAAACCCTGAAGCTCCATCATTAAGAAGACAGCTTTCTGGACAACCAGTCTATACTGGAAATGGGCATCGTGCTATGGAAACTAGAGAACAAAGGGTCAGCTTTGCCTGGGAAGGGTGGATCGTGAAAGGCCTCCTAGTGAAGCCTTGAAAGGCAAGGCTGCCAGGATGATGCCGGTGAGAGCATGCAGACTGTGGGAGCCATTTGAACAAAGATGACCCCCCCTTCCTCCCCAGCAGGGTGGCCTGGCTAGGCAACTTCAAAGTGGGTGACTCTGCCCTGAGGATAACTGAGCAATCCTCCATTGGGGCGGTGCTACTGCCATCTAGTGGGTGGGGGCCAGAGGTGCTGCCGAAATCCTGCAATGCACAGGACAAAGAACTGTCAGGCCCCAATGTCAACAGCACCAGGTGGACCTAGAGAGCTAGGCAGGGGCTGGATTGATGTTTTATCGAGGTGATACAGAGCATGATGGGGATACAGAAAGTATAAGGCAAGGCCCTGTCCTTGGTGGGGTTCACTGAGTCAGGGATGCATATGTAGGGCAGACCCGTGCTTCTCTGATAGGTATACACTTGAGCTGCTTCTCTGGATCCAAGGCAGTTGCTCTACTTCTCTGAATCTCTTACCCAGTGGAAGATAGGAGTGGGGCCTGGGGGGCTCACAGCATCTTTCCCTCTGGGCATGACCCAGAAGTAGTATCCCTTGTGACTCATGGAATAGTGAGTAAGCAACTAAAGGTTGCATAAAAGCAAAGTATTTCAGTCCTGTGACAGTCCAGGCATGGTGGCCGGGCCCCATGGCTTCAGGGACTCGGTCTCTTCTTTTGTTGCTTTGATATCCCAGTGATGTAGCTCTCATTGGTGTGGTCTGAGATGGCTTACTGCACCTTAAAGGCACATCCTACAAGTTACACACATCATTTGAATTGACGCCCATTTGGCCAGAACTTAGTCACATGGCCACTCTTAGCTGTGGAAGTGAGGGCCGGGAGCTTGAAATCTTCAATCTGTGTGGCAAGTGCCCAGCTACAAAGAGAAGGTTCTATTACCAAGAAAAAGAACTTATATAGACCCAATGCCATCTCTGACCCAGCTGTTAGTGGGAGGCAAGGATGGCAGTGTATGTGTGGCTGATCACTTAGGGACCTTGGCCAAATGGGTAGAACATTGATTTCCCAGCCACTGCTTGAGATCTTTTACGCTTCAAACCTGGAGATCCCCAAAGAGTTTTTTTTTATCGACAGTTACTGCATTAAAAGTTAGAACGAAAACTTTAAAACATTATTTATTTAAAAATAACAGTAGACGACTTCCCTGATGGTCCAGTGGTTAAGACTCCACGCTTCCAGTGCAGGGAGTGCGGGTTCAATCCCTGGTCAGGGAACTAAGATCCCACATGCTGTACCACGTGGCCAAAAAAAAAGTAAATTTTTTTAAAAAAACAGTAAGCTCATTATATATAAACACTTCTATGAAAAGTAACTATTTTCCAAAACTGTGATAAGTAACATTGTATACACATTTGCACACCTGTCTTAATAGCTGGATTCTCATCCCTCTATTTGAGTATACAGTCTATTGCCATGTGTTCCTTTGGAGGATATGAAGAAAATCTGGCCTCTCATATAATGTAATTGGAAATGGAGGAGGTTTTTTTTGTTTTGTTTTGTTTTGTTTTGCGGTACGCGGGCCTCTCACTGTTGTGGCCTCTCCCGTTGCGGAGCACAGGCTCTGGACGCGCAGGCTCAGCGGCCGTGGCTCACAGGCCCAGCCGCTCCGCGGCATGTGGGATCTTCCCGGACCGGGGCACGAACCCGTGTCCCCTGCATCAAACCCATGTCCCCTGCATCGGCAGGCGGACTCTCAACCACTGCGCCACCAAGGAAGCCCTGGAGGAGTATTTTGATAACCTTTTCAGATAATACTACACCAAAATACAATAAATGATAGTTCATTAAAGACTAGTTGCTGTATAGAATTTGCAGTCATATCCATAAATTTTTCAAACTGTTAAGTTAAAATCCATTCATTAGTTTGTTTTCCACTTTGAATGGCTCCTACCCAGGCTTGATTTGACAGTCATACACTGGACGTCTGGGAAAATGTAGGTTTTACTAACTTTTATAATTGTTCCAAATGTTGACCCATTTCATTGTAACATAGGAGAAAATCACATTTAATATTACCAATCTCATCAGAAGTATCTAAGAACTAGGATGCTGCGGGCCCAGGGTAATGGGGATATATGTTCTGAAATCCGAACTTTTCTTTTAGAATCCAAAAGTTAACCTCACAGTATCATCAGTAACGTTCCTTGACACGACAGTCTCAGTTAGTTCATATTTTAGAAAACATCTGCCAAATACCAAATCTGAAAATAATCATGGTTTTTCAGTTCTTTCAAGTCAAAATGGTGCAGCATAAGAAAAGCACCCAGTTTTCAGTGCAGTCGTCCCATAAGCGCTTGTTCTGAAGCCAACTAGCATAGTTTGGTTTACAGCAGACTTTTTTAAAAATATAATTGACATTTTTAATAGGGAAATTTACCATTCAGAGTTCAAATGTACTAAATAAGTTAAATATTAAAGTATATGACTTACTGGCAAATATAGGAGGACAAATTTATGGGGGGAGATAGACGGGCAAAAACAATTAGCAAAGACCACAAAGAAGGCAGATTAAATATGACTAAAGTTAAAGCTTACAATAAGATACGATTAAGGAGTTAAGACAAGTGTCCTACAAGAAATGTGCAACGTGGGGCAGAGTTCATCTTCAGAACACACAGGATGCCTACAAATCAAAGATCACTCCAACGGAAAAGGATTTGAACAAGCAGTCACTTAAGACGTAGAAGTGCCAATATTCACATGAAAAGCCCACAAGGAGTAAAGTCCAAAAGAAACGGGTGCTGTATTTTCCTCAGTCGGCTAGCTGGAAAGTTCTAAATTAAGACCGTGAGAGGGAAGAGATATGGGAACATATGTATATGTATTTAAACATAATAAAAGCACATTAAACTATATTTAAGTACAGTTGCTGTCAAACTGTTCATCGTGTGGTATTTTAATACACTAAATCCTCGCTTTTCTGAAGTGTGGTACAGACCAGAAAGGTCACCACCACCTGGGAGCTCATTAGAAACACAGAATCTTAGTCCCCACCCAGGCCCACTGAATCTGAAACTGCCTTTTACTTTGTTTCTATGAGCTCAGCTTGAGAAATGGGGAGATGTTGGTCAAAGGGTACAGACTTGTAGTTATTAGAGGAATGAGTCCTAGGGATCAAATGTACAGCGTAGTGACTGTAGTCAACAATTCTGTATTATATACTTGCAAGTTGCTACGAATAGATCTGAAATGTTCTTACCACAAAATGGTAACTGAGGTGATGGAGGTGTTAGTAACCTTATTGTGGTAATCATTTCTCATGATATACGTGTATGAAACCATCACATCATATACCTTAAACCTACACAATTTCATATATCAATTATATCTCAAAGCTGTGAAAAAATCTGCATTTTAATGAGACCTCCTCACCCCCCAGATGATTCGTTGGCACAGGAGCACTGAAGCTCTGCAGTTAATTTTCAGATCCAGTGGCTGGTCTACTATCTTAATTGTGAAGTAGTGATGAGCATAAAGGATACTGAGAACTACAGCAAGTAGAATGTGGTCTGAACATGGCTCGTGTCTATTAATGGAGGTCTCGGGTACCATTGTTATGGTTTATTGACTACATCCATAATTGGAGGAAATGCTAAATTCCAGTTAGAGGTAATGGAGATAAAAATTTAATCCTTTCTCATGCAAGGTCTTGGATCCCCTAAATTGTATCCATGAGACCCAAAATAAGAACCCCTGCTCTGGTTGAGAATCCGCCTGCCAATGGAGGGAACACAGGTTCGATCCCTGCTCCAGGAAGATCCCACATGCCGTGGAGCAACTAAGCCCATACGCCACAACTACTGAGCCTGTGCTCTAGAGCCTGTGAGCCACAACTCCTGAGCCCACATTGCTGCAGCTACTGAAGCCCACACACCTAGAGCCCATGCTCCACAACGAGAGAAGCCACTGCAATGAGAAGCCCACACACTGCAATGAAGAGTAGCCCTCGCTCGCCGCAACTAGAGAAAGCCCGCACGCAGCAACGAAGACCCAACAGAGCCAAAAATAAATAAAGTAAATTCATTTAAAAAAAAAAAAGAAACCCTGCTCTTCACAGGGAATAAAGCAAGCCAATATTTTATAATAACTATAAGTGGAATATAACCTTTAAAATTGTGAATCACTGTTGTACACCTGAAATATATAATATTGTACATCAACTATACTTAAAAAAAAAAAAAAAAAACCTGATCTGGAATGTTACAGGTCATCTTGGGCAAGAGAAGCGAGTGTAGCCAACCAGACACTGGCTGTTTTTTGTTGTTTGTTTTTGTTTTGTTTTGTTTTGGCCACACCGAGTGGCTTGCAGGATCTTAGTTCCTGTACCAGGGATCGAGCGGGAGTCCTAACCATTAGACCACCAGGGAATTCCCAAGGCACTGGCTCTTAAAAGCATTTGCCTAACAGTGACTCATCAGTTTTGCTCCTCTTCCATTGGGCAGAGCCAGTCACATGTCCAAGCCTGCAGTGGTGGGACCATGCAGCATAATTCTCCTGGGAACGACAGTGACTATTTGAACAATAAACAATTTACCTTGGGGTACATCTCTGACATAGCAGTTTTTCTAAATGTTATTGCTCCATTTTCTTTCTTGATTCAGACTGTAATTTTATATCTTCCTGGACGATCACCATTTTATTGAGTCTTCTAAACTGATTGGGGTAAAGGCCTGCTTAATAATCATGATTGAGTTTGTCTATTTCTTGTCCACTTCTCCTTTCCAATGTCTATTAAAATGGTTCTCAGCCAGGTACAATTTTGTCCCCCTCCCCCCAGGACAGTTGGTAATATCTGAAGACATTTTTGACTCTCAGAACTGGGGAGGAAGGTGCTACTGGCATCTAGTGGAAAGGGTCAGAGAATGCTGCTAAACATCTTAAGTGCACGGGACAGGGCACAGCAAAGAATCACCTGGCCCCAAATGGTTGTAGTGGCGGGATTGAAAACCCTGGCCTATTGGTACCTTTTCTTTGAGCAAACCTTCCCCTTTTAACAGCCATTTTTTGTTTTTATTGATCAGGTGCTGTTCATTTCTTCTAGTTTCTTGAGTTGCAAATGGTTCGCTTGCTTTCAGCCTTTTATTTAAAATGACCTGAAGTTCACAGACATTCTTCTGGAAAGTGACTAGGCTATGGGCTTTGATACATGGAGCTCCCCCTGTTCATCTCTTGGGAGTTTGTAATTGGATTTTGATTCTTGAGCAAAAGTTGTTTTAAAACATATCCTACAATTTGCAAGCTTTTCTTTGAAAAACCTTTTGTGAAACCGTGTTAGATTCATAAGTCTGATTCACATCTACTTAGTGAGTTCTGTCTCCTCAGTATAAAATGTTTAGTGGCTTTCACCATGATTTGTTTTGCCTAATATTGATATTTCTGATGTCTTTTAGCATTTTCCTAGAGTATTTTTCTATCATTTTCTACTTCTCTGCCATTTTTATTTGGGTATCTTAAGAGCATTAAGCTGATTTTTTTTAATGTAATTGACATTTTTAATAGGAAATTTAATCCATTTGTTTCTTGTACTAAGTGATGTTTAGTTTGATTTTTACCTCATTTTGTGTTCTGTTGTATCCCTTTTTTTTTTTTTTTTTCCTCAGTACGCGGGCCTCTCACTGTTGTGGCCTCTCCCATTGCGGAGCACGGGCTCCAGACGCGCAGGCTCAGCGGCCATGGCTCACGGGCCCAGCCGCTCCGCGGCATGTGGGATCTTCCCGGACCAGGGCAGGAACCCATGTCCCCTGCATCGGCAGGCAGACTCTCAACCACTGCGCCACCAGGGAAGCCCTGTATCCCTTTTTTTTTTTATGATTGGCTGTCTTCCGTGGTTTGGAAGCAGTACTTTCCATTTCATTACTTAAAGCCCACATCTTATCCACTTACCTTTTTGTTGTTCTGACGTACACGGTTCAAGTGTGATAGCCTGCGTCATCTGTCAACTGGCTTTATTTTTTCTTCCCATGGAATGCTAGTTCAAGTACAGGATATCATTTCTGTGGAACTTTGCAGATACTGTTCCCATCTTGCTACCATCCAGTGTTGTCTGAGGAGTTGTGTGCTCATCTGGGCATTTTTTTTTTTTTTTTTCTGAAAGCTTTAAGATCTCGTCATTCCTAGGCTTCTGACACTGTACCACCATGGCTCTAGGTAAGCCGTCTTAAGACACATGTCTGGGGAATTCCCTGGAGGTACAGTGGTTAGGATGTGACACTTTTACTGCTGAGGGCCCGGGTTCGATCCCTGGTTGGGGAGCTAAGATCCCGCAAGCTGGGTGGTGCGGCCAAAAAAATTTTTTTAATTAAAAAAAAAAATCCATGTCTGTTTTTAGTGTTGAAATAATTATTTTCTCTAACTTCAGGTTCTTGAATTAGGCATGTCTTTCTGTTCTGGCTTTCCCCAAGCATTTGGTTATTGGGTAGACTTTTATTTGGATATGATCAGTCTGGAGTGGTTATGTGGTGGCAATGTTCTGGACTTGGGGTTCTCTGCTCTCCAGGGTACCTCTAGGTACTTGGGGCCTTTAACATTGTTTCTCCAGCCTAAGCACGCTCACTTCCTAACAGCCTGGGAGGAGGTAGAGACCATTGCTGCTTGTGGTTTAGTACAAGTAAGGGAAGGGTCAACCTGACCATTCTCCGTGTGTTTTATCAACTAGTGAGCCAGAAAGCTGTTCTAATGCCCTTCCACCTGCCCCCTCTGATCTTGAGTACTTCTATGACCATTCTCGTTTTCCCAAACAAGGTTTGGCCTATGATTTTCTCTCAGTCTGATATTATCTCTGTTCCAATGTGCTAATCTAGACCTCAGCGTCTTCCTATCTCTGGGCATTTGGTGAGAAGGAAGAAGCAGACCCCTATGCTCAGGCTACCACCTTGGTCACATCTCTTTGCAGTCATCTTGGTAGAGAAAACCCTTAAAACCCTGACTCTTCTTATGTGTTTGAAGGAGACAAACCCCACAAGTGTGAGTTCTGTGACAAGTGCTTCAGCCGGAAGGACAACCTGACTATGCACATGCGGTGCCACACCAGCGTGAAGCCCCACAAGTGTCACCTGTGTGACTATGCTGCCGTGGACAGCAGCAGCCTCAAGAAGCACCTGCGGATACATTCCGACGAGCGGCCGTACAAGTGCCAGCTCTGCCCCTACGCCAGCCGCAACTCCAGCCAGCTCACCGTACACCTCCGGTCCCACACAGGTACGTCCCACACCTCGAAACCTCGGTGCCTCCCTTGTTCTCTAATTCCTTAGCGTTCATTTAGTTAAAGCACAAGCAACTTAAATGACTTCAGGGTGTAAGTGAAGAAGTTTGGAGCTTCTCTGTTGATGGTGAAGTTTGTGGTTTCTTCTACCGGGGCAGCAGCTTTCAGTAAAACATGAAAGTCTGACAGCTGGGTTCTCTAACTTGACTACATAGAATACCACTGGGGATGATAATCCAATTCAGCAGTCAGGAAGCAAAGGATGTATCTCAATAAAAGTCTGATGTATAAACTAGGTGTTTCTGTCATTTAACTGAAACTCTGATTGCGTGGCTTAATTCAGAAACGTGCAGCAAAATCACCTGAATGTAACTGCAAGTCACAGACTTCTAGATCTAGAAGTTAGACTTTGCAGAAAAGCTTTTCCTTCCCTTCTTCGTGAGACCCTGTTGAAATAACAAGATAGAACCAACCAACCCCACATGGCCCAGAAAAATGGGCATGGGGAGGCTCATAAGGAGAGTCGTACAATGAGAATTTCCAGTGAATTCATGGAAAATGGCAAGCAGACAGGCATATACTGACATCTAAAATTGAGTAAAGAACACTGTGTCCCAGCAGACAAGTGGGAGGTAGCTATAGTGTTGGGAGCCAGTCTTTCCAGCCAATTTCTGTCTGCGTTGAGCGTTCTGGACTTGGAACTGGTGTGTAGGCTGCAAAGGTCAGAGTTCAGAGGAGAAGCTGAAGCCTATTAGCAAAATGGTCTAAACTATCCAGTAACAGGTAAAACCCATGACACCTATGTCTAATCCTTAGACCAGCCTACTCTTCCTAACTGTGAAATGTCAACTGTGGATTATGTCATCATCTGCAGAAAATGAGTGGTATGAAATGCTGGAGATAACAGAGCACTTGGGTAACTTACAAGGACTTTTCGGTTTTCTTTGGTATCTACCCACCGGCAGAAATGTTGCATCCAAGAAGAGTTTTATGAGCAAAGGTAGTCAGAAAGAAGAGGTATGAATTGAAATTAGGGTTGCTGGCTATAAAGTTAAACTTCCCAGAGACCAGGAAAAAAGTTGGAGAACTAATGATAAGAAGATAGACGTCTGGTTTCTGACTAGGTCTAGGAAGAAAAGAGAAGTGAGAAAATCAAATGAGAAAAATTTTTCAATTCTCGGGGGCCATGAGAGATGAAAGGGCTTACAAGAAGCCACACAGGACAAAGGGAATGGCTGGAGAGATCCATACCTAGAAAGACTTTTCAGTAATATTGGCTTCTCGGAGATAGTGGAACAGTGCCCACAAAATTAAGAAATGATTTGGTATGTAGACTTCTATACCCAGCCAAACTATCTCAAGTGTGAACGTAGACTAGACAACAATGCACAAGGACTTGAGACTTCACTCACAGCCACCAGGCTAGTGGAAGTTACTGGAAGATAAACTCTAGCAAAACAAGGGAGGAAACAAAATTTGGCATGAGATATTTGATATGTGAAGATCTGAATGAAGCTGACTGGGGTTGTAATAAAGGGAAATATCAGGATGATACTTATATGGAAAGTTAAGAGGAAATTCAGCAAATCAGAAACTCAAAATCCATAAGAAATTCCATGTAAAATGTTACATAATTAAGAGACTGGATGGCTTTTGAGATGATGGTGAGATTCTTTTTTCCCTCAATGCACAAGCCAAGAAGCAGGATAAAATGTGACCCCCAAGTGAACATATAAGAAAAGAGAATCAAGGGAAGGGCAAGATAGGGGTATGGGATTAAGAGATACAGACTACTATGTATAAAATAAGCAACAGGATGTACTGTTCAGCATGAGGAAATATAGCCATTATTTTGTAATAACTTTAAATGGAGTATAATCTATAAAAATATTGAATCACTATGCTGTATACTTGAACCTAAGATAATATTATAAATCAAAATACTTCAGTGTAAAAAGGGAATCGAGGTGAACTTGATACTAGCCACACGATCAACTGGCCCAGGTGGAAGTGGACGTTTATCCACTATAAGGAAGTGGATGTGATCCCAGTGCAGAATTTGGCTCAGATGAACGTCACATACCCAGTCATAATATACATTACTTGTGGTTTGTGTCTAAAGTTTAAAGCAACTAGTTAAAGCATGGGAATTAAGTCAGAATGCAAACCGAACTTAAATGTAAAAATAAAGTTATTTCTCAAGCAGGGAGAACGTAGTGTGACAAAGAGAAAGGAATCCTTAAACCTCTCAAGCTGATGGACTAAAAGTTGAAGCTATTACTCATTTTAGAAAGTAAGGCTAGAAGAGTCAAAATCACAACCAACAATGCAGGAGAAGTTTGGGGAAAGGATGGTTATGTAGGATAAGTAAGAATCTCATCTTTTCATACAGTCAACTGCCAATGATATTTAAAGTAACAACCTCCAAAAGAACTAAACCCTTAGCAGTGCCTCCAGGGAGTACCGAGGAGGCTATGGCGTTTCATGATTTGTCTTCTCCTGCTGCCATATTCATGAGTTAATTTTATAAATAAAATTGATTCTGCCATCGTGAAACTGCGAAACTTTAATAACACAAGCCAGTTAACTGGTGTAAAAATACAGGTTAAACACTGAAGTGAGCACATTTGTAAGTCTTAACTTGATTTGGAACAGTTGTGTGTAACGTAAACCACACCTCTTCCTTCCATGTCCAAATTTGGGATGTCAAGTTAAGTGAGTTTAGATCTGAAACGGAAGTGTCCTGAAGAGTGTGGACTTGGATGCCATGATGCCTTGGATTCAGATCCCTGCTGTTTGGCCATGGTTGAATAACTTGACCTCTCTGAGCCTCCGTTACCCCATCTATTAAAATGGGGGTAGTAGTACCCACACGTAGGATTGTCGTGAGGATTAAGCGAGTTAATATACGTGGTAAGTGGTGGTGTTACGAGGTGACAAGTCATTGGAGTTCAAAGACCCAGCTACCTCTCTGCGGCCAGGTGTTCTGAGGTGTGTTTGGGGGGAGTTCTGTGTTGCCTGCCTGCTCTAATGGAAACACACCTTCCGTTGCTAGGGGACACCCCCTTCCAGTGCTGGCTCTGTAGCGCCAAGTTCAAAATCAGCTCGGACTTGAAAAGGCACATGATCGTGCACTCGGGGGAGAAGCCTTTCAAGTGCGAGTTCTGTGACGTCCGCTGCACCATGAAGGCGAACCTCAAGTCGCACATCCGCATCAAGCACACCTTCAAGTGCCTGCACTGCGCCTTCCAGGGCCGGGACCGGGCCGACCTCCTGGAGCACAGCCGGCTCCACCAGGCCGACCACCCCGAGAAGTGCCCCGAGTGCAGCTACTCCTGTTCCAGCGCCGCCGCCCTGCGCGTGCACAGCCGGGTCCACTGCAAGGACCGCCCCTTCAAGTGCGACTTCTGCAGCTTCGACACCAAGCGGCCCAGCAGCCTGGCCAAGCACATCGACAAGGTGCACAGGGACGAGGCCAAAACAGAGAACCGGGCCCCGCCGGGCAGGGAGGGGCCCCGAGAGAGCGGTGGGCAGCACGTGGCCCAGATAGTGACCCAGCGGGCCTTCCGCTGCGAGACCTGCGGCGCCTCCTTTGTCAGGGGCGACTCTCTGCGGTGCCACAAGAAGCAGCACAGTGACCACAGTGAGAACAAGAGCTCGGGCTTGGTCACCTTCCCGCCCGAGAGCGGTGCCTCGGGGCAGCTGGGCACCCTGGTCTCCGTGGGGCAGCTCGAGACGTCCCTGGAGCCCAGCCAGTGCCTCTAGTTCCGCCGGAGAGGGTGGGCAGCCGTCCGGAACGCCAGACACGCGCCCCTGCCCGGCCCTCTGCACTCAGGCCTTCGAGCCAGACTTGAGTCACCAGCTGAGGGGACACCTGCTCCAGCGAGGCCATGGCCCCAGTCACCGTGGCCTGAGGGCAGGCAGGCGCCAAGGCAACGCTGTGGAGACCCTCCCCCATCCGTGTCCCTGTCTTCCCTCCAAGAATCGTCTAAGCAGGTTGTCTCAGTTCCAAGGTGGGGGGCGACCATCGAGCACTGCTCCCTCCAATAGGGATGGTTGCTTCGCGATGGATTCCAGTTCTAAAACCAGTCCATCTCCGATGGCATTATGAAACTAATTAAACCGCATGGAAAAACTAATACTACGTTCATCTGTAGAGCGGGAAAGGTGAAGGTGATGGGGTACCTGGAGGGTCTGGGGCGGCCGGAAAAGTTCTATTTCTTAACCTGGGTGGTGGTTTATGAGTATTCGCCTTCTGCGTTTTTTGTGTGGTTCCTTTTATCTGTTGTCTTATAATAAAAAGGCAAGCTCATCTGTAGAATGGTGTAAGAGGGGCACTCCATTTTTATGGTCTTCCACAGACAGGTTATGGTGTGGGGTTCTGCGGTGCTGCCCCGGCCCCATAGTAATTTCTCTGTAAATGCACGTAGGAGATCTGTGTGTTAGTGCTGTAGTGAAGCGAAATGCAGTTTGATCTGTAGGTGGCGCCAAAGATCAAGCTGACACTAGCTCAGCCTGTAATTGTGTGTGTTGTGAAATTCAACCTTGGCCTACTTGGGTTCATAAAAAGAGATGAGGGGCCCAGTGGGTCCTGGGCTTGGTTCTGGGACATACGATGCGTGGGAAAGCCTGAGACTAGTGTCTTCATCACGGTAAGCCCTTGGTGTTTGCTGAACCAACAAACGAGAAACCCCAAACCTCTTGTAAATGGACATTTCACTTGACGGAAACTTAGGAGGCCATGGAATGCCAGTGGATATATAATTTATCCAAAGTTGCTTTGTTCTTTTCTTCAAATACAGTCTTTGTTTAATACAAATTCTTGTGTGCTCTCATCAAGCTAAACATCTGTGCTTTTAAAACATTGAATAGATCCATTGTTTTTGATACACTAGAAACAAGGATGTGAAAACATTTTTTTATAGATTGTATGCAGGGGACTATGTCACTTATGAAATAGAGGTACAGAACTTATTTTAGAAATTTTGTTTGAACAAATCTGATTCCGTTTAAGTCTGACTTCGGGCGAGTTAGAACGCACTGTTGGATCTTTTTGTGAGAAGAAAAGATGGAAATGATAGCAGAGAGAATTAATCATTTCTTTGCTCTAGAGCTATTTTTGGTTGTTCAGAAGTGTTCTGTTACTGAATGCTGGTGCATTGTACAGATTCTTAGTCACCTTTCTGCCGTTTGTCAAAGAGTCTTATCTGTGTTTCTGTTCCAGTATCAGAAGGGCTGTTGACCTTTCAAGTGGGAACCGATAGATCGAAATCGTATAGACGTTGCTTGTACTTCTGGTGTTATAGCTCTTCAGATAAACAGGAAAAATATCAGCCTCTTTAGAAGACCTTTTTTCACCGCTGTATGGGCATCAAGGGTCTTGGATCCACGCTGGTATCACCTGGCAAATTTGCTTGCCCAGTAGAGCGGAGGTCAGCAAAAAGTTTGGGATCAGATAATATTTAATATAAATAGTAAATATGTGAGGCATTATGGAGCCATTAGGTCTCCTTTGTGACTAAACTCTCTGCACAAAAGCAGCCAGACGATAAGAAAAAGAACATGTCTGTGTTCCAACAAAACTTTATAAAATGAGAATGAGACTTAAAATATACAGCTAATCACCAAATAAAGCTGGGAAGCAGCCGTAGTAGGTAAGAGGCCGCTGACATGGTTTCTGCACCCAGCTCTGTTTCGCAAGGTCCATATGGATCTGAAAGGGGAAATTGATTAATGAATATGTTTGCAGTTTGACATCACCTGGACCAGGGGTTGGCGAACTTTTTCAATAAAAGGCCAGATAGTAAATTTGGGGGGCTTTGCTGGCCTTAGTCTCTGTTGAAACTCCTCAGCTCTGTTCACCTCTGTGGCACAATCACTCAACTCTGCCGTTGTCACCGAAGCAGCCGTAGATAACAGGTAAGTGAATGGGTATGGCTGTGTGCCAATAAAACTTTATTTACGAAAAGCAGGCCATGATTTGGAGGGCCATCTTTGGCTGACCCCCGAGCTGGGCTATTGAGTGCAAGCAACGGGGTAATTGATGATGGGTGAAAACACAGGAGAAATACTGAGAATGCCAAGTTTCCTGGGATCCCTTTAAGCAAGCTACAGCTTCATGCAAGAGATCGGCAAGTTCCCGCTTAGGCACTGGGAAGAGCTGCGTCTTTTTGATCGTTAGTCAGTGTAGCTATCTCCAGTGAAGAGTACAGAAATCAAGATGTTACCCTCATGCTCTCCTCTGACTAAGGTTTCTTGCTGCCTTCTAAACATTGTAGAACATGAATTTTTTTGTTTGTCCCTGGGTTTAATTTCTTAAAAAGTATGCGCCTCAATTCCTCTTGCTGTGTTGTTGTGAGTCCTAACTCTGAGCCAGACACTGTGCTGAGAACGTGACCCGTGTTAACTCATCTCCTTCTCCCGGGTACCATCCAGAGCTGGAACTAGGGTGAGACAAGGGAGGCGTGTGCCTGGGGCACTCAGAACTCAGTAATCACTCGTTTTAAAGCAATATTTTTTTAATTGGCAAACTGTGGCCCACAGGTCAGCTGCTTTGTTTTTGTAAATGAAGTTTTATTAGAAGTTGGCCTGGGAATGAAGGCAGGACCACGCAGGGGCAGACTTGGACCTGTCTTTAAGAGTGTGGTGTTTTTGTTCGTTGTGGATTCTTCTGCGTTCCGTTTGGTTTTTAGGAAAATTGCGTTAAAATAGTCACCTTGATCAGTGAGATGTTGGGTGCCACTTTCTATCTGCACCAGAGGGGATCGCCTCAACCACCTCACCCTGGTCTCTGCCTCTTGTTCAGATACGAAGGTGAAGAAACTTCTGTTATTTTGTTAGAGTAATAAGTTGATCTGAGTAAGATGATGACACAACCATCCAAAAGGAGCCTTCTTTTGTCAAAAGGTAACAGGGTTGAGGAGGAAGGAGGTAAGAACAACCCTGCCTCTGGCACTACTGTCTGGCTGACGTCCGGCTAGAGATTTTACCTCAGATTCTCAGTTTGCTCGTCTGTAAAATGGGCCATTTCAGGCATTTGGCTTAATGATAAAGTCGACTGGTTTAAAACACCAAAACAGAAATTGACTCACGTGTGTGTCTTTTTCTCGTTTATTTTGTTTGGGGCCAGGGGATGGGGACAACCAAGGACTAGTACTGTGACCTTATGACACTGGGCATCGTGGTTTCTATCTTACTTCTCAGCCCCGCCCCGCATCTTCAACACATGGTCCAAGGTGGTGGCAACTTAAGCTCGAGCCAGGATGGGAGGGGGAGGCCATCCTCCCTCTTCTTGGCACTGCTAGAAGGTTGCACATAAACTTATGCTCACCTCTCCTGGCTACATGGCTGGTCATACGCCGTGGCTGTGGCAAAGGGTGCTGGGAAATCGTGGCTCTGGAGTAGCCTTGCCGAGTTAAAACCCCACAAGGAGATGCTGAGTCATGAGTATTCTCTGCCCCTGAGCAATAATGCAGGCTCTTGAAGGCTGGAGATGACTTTGCTATGAAACACCTGGCACGGGTCCTGAACACCCAGGGTATTCTGTACATGAGCGTTTCTGTTTTATCAGGGCTTGTTGGGGCACCCTCTGTCTGTTCTTTGTGCATACTGGCCCATGGCATTCTTCCAAGGCTTTCTGTTCCTCTAGTCCGGTGGGTCTCAACTGTGGCTCTGGGCTGCAGTACCTGGAAAGCTCTGAGGTATTTAGAATCCGTCTCTGTGGGGAAGGGCCTGGGCATCAGTACTTTCTAAAATTCTGCAGGTGATTCTAATGTGCAGCCAGGTGGGAAGAGCTGCTCCAGTGAAGGAGGGCTGTCTTCATGGGTGCTTGCCGTCTGTGCAGTCACGAAGGGCCTCACACTCGGGTGCGTGCTCTGCTTTTGCTGTCTTGGAATTCTTAATTTTTGAACAAGGGGTCCTGCATTTGCATTTTGCATCAAGCCCTGCAAATTACGCAGCCAGTCCTGTGAGGAAAGAAAAACATGCCTAAGGAGGGAGCCTGTGTGCATCACTGGTACAGAAAAGGTCTCAACTTTTGAAAACAAGACTCCTGGCTGGGGCTGGCCAGCCAGGGCTCTGGGTGGGAGGAGGAAGCGCCCTGAACCATGACGTTCAAGCATTTCCCTGCCGGATTCCACTCAGACCTTACAATGAATGACATTGGTATTTGCTGTTACAAGAGAAAGCTAATCTTCAGAAAAGTTAACCTGCTCGGTGCAGCTAACACAGGAAAGTCAGACCCACGTGTGCTGGACTCCCGTGCCTGTGTGTAATTTGCAGCCTGACTCTCCACTTAGACTAGGGTGACTTCCACTGGCAGAAGTAGGGGAATCGGGGACGGAGCGATTTGAGTTCTAAGTGTCGAGGCAGGAAAATGACAAGATCTTTTGCACGAATGGTGAGGTCGATGTTGGATTGGAAAAAATTTTGAATATGGGTGTTGTTGGATGATCGGAAAGTGTCCCTAGGCTGTCTGCCCACATGCTGGGGGCAAGTATTGCTGGAATGACCCATGTTACATTCCCCCAACAGGCAGGTTACAAAATGGTTGAGCAAATTTTGCTTCGATACTGATCGTTGGTGATAACCGCACTTGAACTCCCAAGAGTATGAGTGGCCAGCTGAGCCTGTGCTCAGGGGCCGCGTGGATAGGATCTCGTTCATGCCCCACCTTGAGACGTTTCTGTTTTAATAGAGAAGGAAATGAAGGTAAAGAACCCAAGTCCAGCAGTTGGTCAGGATTAGAACCAGTGTCTGCGTCCTCCAAGTGGAGCTCCTTCTAATACCCAGCACCACCTGCTTGGGAGACCTGCCTTAAGGCCAGTTTTCTTCATTGCTTTTTGAGTCATGGACCCCTTTGTCAGTCCAGTGGAATCTCTGAATCCCTTCTCTGAGTGATGTTTAAAAGAATAAAACAAAATGTATAGGTTTGCCAAGGAAAACTGTTATATTGAAATAGTTATCAGAATATTTCCTGGATTATGGGCATTTTTATTAGCATTATATTAAATGAAGGCTGTAGCAGCAGACCTAGTTAGTAACCATAGTTGACCCTTGAACAATGCAGGGCTTAATCTTACCTAATTTATAGTCGGCCTTTGGCCTTCCATGTCCGCAGTTCCTCCATGTTTGTGGATTCAACCAGCCACGACATATAGTACTGTAGTATTTACTTCTGAAAAAAAAAAAATACCTGCGTGTAAGTGGACCAGTGCAGTTCAAACCTGTGTTGTTCAAGGGTCAGCCATACTCTTAATTTTGAAGGAGAGATGCGCATAAATGTTATTTCAAGATAGCTACAGCAACCAGAATGTTATATGAAAATAACTGATTTCTTTTGCTGACTGAATCACTGGTCCTGTTAATGCTTCTGTGGTTTGGTACCTGCATCCCAAACTGACAAATGCTCAATTTCAGTTAGAGGCGAGGGAAGTAAGATTCATCTTCTTTCCCATCCAAATCCCTGGACCCTCTAAATTCTATCCATGGTCCCTTTGCTGCTAGGTTAAGACCTCTGATGCTAATGGAATTTCTGGGGTCTGGTTTTCTTGGTAAAATTTGAACTTGCAGTTCTTTCCATCATAACTAGATCTAGTAGCACCAGGACTTAAATATTTACCCCTGCCTCCCCTCACCCACCCCCCAAAAGACCTTGCATTAGGAGGAATTCACCGAACAAGGCTCTTTGTAATGCCTACGTACAGCCCTTTTCTGATAAACTGTCTTAAGATGGCTCAATTCTCACCTGTTAGTTTGAGGGACTTTGGCCTATAGAAAATAGACAGTGTATGTTTGTCAAACAATTCTGAAATTCTCGAGGCATTACACATACTCACGTGCTCTCACACTGCACCACCTATTTCTGGAAAGGTCACAACGGACTGGCTTCAGCCTAAAGCTAAGGGTAGGGCTTTTACCCAAGGCTGAGAGAGTAGTAACACATGAATAACAGCAGATAATTCTAGTATTCAGTGCAGGGTTATCTGCACTTGTTCATTTTAAGCATCCTGGGAGGGAAATGGTTATTTCAATTGTATTGGTGGTTACTTGTGGACTTGAAACAATCTACCTTCATTACTTTTAGTTTTGATAAATGATCCCTTTATATTTAAGAGAAATTCACGTCCTGTGTGTAATTCTTTCAAAACACATAGACATCTCTAGATTTTGAGAAAAAAACTGGACATATTTGCCTCTTATTTAATTGTCCGTTTGTCCCTCATTGCAACAAATTTCTAACATCGATATCTGAGGGAATCAATGGTACAGACATCGTTTAGAAATTGTCTTTAAAAGAAAAATCTTCATTCCAGATACTCATTTCTCTCCTGACCCTAGCCCAGTCTCCAGCCCAAAGGCCAGCAAACTTTTCTGTAAAGCTGGTAGGAAATATTTTAGGCTTTACAGGTCGTACGGTCACTTGCAACTGCTCAGCTCTGGCCTCACAGCACAAAAGCAGCTGGAAGTGGTACGTAAAGGAATGTGCGTGTGTTCCCGCAAATCTTTACGGACACCGAAATTGGAATCTCATGTAATTTCACATCACAAAATATTCTTAATTTTCTCAACCATTTAAAAATCCTTAGCTCGTGGATTATACAAAAACAGGTGATAGGTTAAATGAGAAACACAAGGCAAAGTATACGAGGAATCTCTGTTACTTTTATAACTACATGTGGATCTGCAATTATCTCAGTAAAAATTTCACTTAGAAAAATAAACTAACAGGTAGTTGGCTAGATTTAGCCCCCAGGCTGTAGTTTACTACCCCTGCCAGTCAGAACAGCTTATTAAAATATGATACATAATTTTAAACTGCTCTCCTATTTCTTGATTGTTTTTGACGTGAATGGAATGTTTGAATAGGATTTTTTTCTGACGTGTGCTGTCTCCAAATATTGGTTTTATATTACAGTTCAAATACAAAAGCCTTAGCCATGTAGCTGTTGTAATTAAAGATTCTAGTGTGGCTTAAGTATCTAAGTGATACTAAGCAAATTTACATTTGTCAAATGTTCACTTAACTAAAAAGCTCAGCATATCCTCTCTCTGAAATATGAAAGTCATTTATAAGAAGTCCTCAGTCCTAAAATGTTTTCTTTTAAAATAATAATCTTGACATTTTTTTAAAAAAATCAAGCAATACCAGGGGATGTGCAGTGAAGTCTCTCTCCTTTCACAGCCCCTCATTTTCCCTTTCCACAGGCAGTCACCATTAGCGGTCGGTGTCTGTATCTATAAACGTTTTGGTTTAAAATTGGTCATCATGGCTGTCTTTTGGGGTTGGCTCCCCAAAATCATAATGATAGTAGCTGCCAGTGCCAAAGGGTGCGTGAACCTCACAAACGTCTTGACTCCACACAGCAACTCCAGCGTAGGTGACGCTGGCCCCATTTTACAGATTGAGCTCTTGAAGGGCAGAGTCGTCGGACACAAGTGGGTCATGGTGTTTGCATGGTTTTGTGGTTTGATGAAACAAAACCCTCCTGATGCTGAGTGGCTGTTGGTATGGAGGTTGGATGAGGCATTGGAAAGATAAGCTACCTTCCGGTATTGAAAGCGTTCAGTTCTTAAGAACTGTCACTATTGTAAAGTGACTTTGTCTTATTACAAAAGCAACATGTGGTCACTGGAGGAAATGTAGAAAAGCAAAATAAAAATTAACCTGTAGGGGCTTTCCTGGTGGCGCAGTGGTTAAGAATCCACCTGCCAATGCAGGGAACACGGGTTCAAGCCTTGGTCCGGAAAGATCCCACATGCCATGGAGCAACTAAGCTTGTGCTCCACAACTACTGAGCCTGTGCTCTAGAGCCCGCGTGCCACAACTACTGAAGCCCATGCACCTAGAGCCCATGCTCTGCAACAAGAGAAGCCACTGCAGTGAGAAGCCGGCGCACTGAAAATGAAGAGTAGCCCCTGCTCTCTGCAACTAGAGGAAGCCTGCACACAGCAACGAAGACCCAACACAGCCATAAATAAATAAATAAATAATTTATTTTTAAAAAAAAATTAACCTGTACTTTAGCCATCACAGCATCTTGCCGTTGGGGACACCTCCAACCCAAGGCAGGTAAGGAAGTTTTCCATCGTCAGTGCTATGATGAAAAGCTTTGTGGAGAACTGTTGAATGCATCCTTATTTCCTGAAGATGAGCTTTGAATGTAGCATGGTAGTTAAGAGCCCAGAGGCTGCATTCGGAGTACCTGGCTGGAATTCTGGCCTGTCATTTCGTTAGTTGCATGACCTTGGTCATATTAAGACCCTCTGTGCCTCATTTTTTTTAATCTATAAAATAATCGTAGTACCTACCTCATAGAGTTGTCATGAAGGTTAAATAAGTTAATCTATGTAAAGAGCTAGAACAGTGCCTGGCACAGGCTAAGCACCAGATTGGACTAGCTAATCATAATTTATATTTTTTCATGAGTAGTTAATACTGCCAACAATTCTCAGTTACCCAGGAGTTTCCTTAATCCTCAAATTGGTATGTGTGACTTTGGAATTAATTACATATTTTATGAATTGGATTTACTTTCTTAGTAATTTCTGATGCACCTACTTGAATCAGGACAAACCTACACAGACCTTGCCGTTTATCCTCTTCTCTTTGGTCAAGTAAAAAATGCCTGTACTTTGAAAATAAATGGACATATTAAGTGAACACAATGGAATAGAAATCGCCTATTCGTTGTAAACAGAATTTAATTCTACAGCCAGATAGTGGGAAAGAGTATTCTTATGCCTTGCTAGAGGGAGATTTTGAGGGGGACCAATTTGGTGATATCTACCAAAATATTAAAATGTGAGTTCCCTGTGACCCAGCAATTATTCTTATAGGAATTTCTCCTGTGGAATTAACTCAGGTATGCAATTGAGTATGTTCAAGGATGTTCAGAGCAGCGTTGTCCACAAGAACAGTTAGCAGGATACAACCAGATGTCCATGAGAACAGGGCTGGTCAAATAATGATAACAGCCATGCAGTCCAGACCATGCATCACTAAAAAAAAAAAAAAAAAAAAAATGTGGTTGACCCATGTGTGTTGAGATACAAGTGGTTGAAGGTCAATTATTAAGTAAAATTAAGTTGCAGAGTACTCTGTACAGTTTAATCTCCATTGGTGTTTTTTTAAAAAAGTTATGTACATGAATATTGTCTTAAAGGATACGAAATAACTTTAATGGTGGCCGTCTCTGGTAAGTGAAGCAGGCGTGGGAAAGAGTGGAGAGCTTTTATTGCTTTACTAAAATCTATTCTGTTAGGCTTTTTACAACAAGCAAGTATTACAAATAAAAATAACTTTTAAATTTATCTTAGAGGTTCTCATCCACTTTACCAGTTTATTCACTTTGATGCCCAGTTCTAAATATAAATGATACATTAAATGTGTAAAGTCCTTTGGAATTTAAACATTCTGTGAACATCTCATCTCTTGTGTTTTGCTTCTTCTATACTCTTCCTCCGCACCTATAGCCTCCTACCCACCTTTGGACACTTTTTAACCTCATTTTCTGGAAAATACTGAAAAGCGTTCTTTAAATGCAGTTTATGAATTGCACAGAACGTCTTTCAAAATGTGAGCATGGAAGAATTGATCACCTTCATGGGTTTCTTTGTTATTTTCTGGCATTCTAACTTCAGGATGAAATAGGAATTTACCCAATTAGAGCAGTAGTCATTTCAGCAGCTGACCTTGTTTCTGCCAAAAAAATTCAGTCACAGAGTAGATCTATTCCCTGATTTCATCTGTAACTCACCTTGCACTCCTGTGCTTTCCTTTAACAAAATATTCTCAGAGAATGTGACCACACCTCTGGAGAACAGGGAATATTGTGCTGGGGGCAATACAATGCACTACTGATATTTCACTCCAAAAGAATATATTGATCTTAATGTTTTAATTTAAAACTATTGCAATACAGTCAATCATTTTTATCATATTAAATTCATGCTTAGGGCTTCCCTGGTGGCACAGTGGTTGAGGGTCCGCCTGCCGATGCAGGGAACACGGGTTCGTGCCCCGGTCTGGGAGGATCCCACATGCCGCAGAGCGGCTGGGCCCGTGAGCCATGGCTGCTGAGCCTGCGTGTCCGGAGCCTCTGCTCCGCAGCGGGAGAGGCCACAATGGTGAGAGGCCTGCGTACCAAAAAAAAAAAAAAAATTCATGCTTATAGAAAATTTGGAAAATACAAAATAATACCGAAAACTACCTGTAATCTAGTCCCAAATCCATAGGCAACAGTTGCTAACATTGTACTCTATTTTCTTAGTCTTTTGTTCTGCTTAGTATGTTTTTACATCATTGTGTAATACATGCTAATGTCTGCACAATTCGAAATTTTTATTTTCCCCTCTTTGTAACCTAATATGGTATTTCTCCATGTTGTCAAAACTACGTATAAATGTTACTTACCATTACTCCCTTGGTGGACATTTGGGTTTCTTTTCATTTTTTTATTCTTAAAAACAATGCTGCTTTTATCATAATGCATAAAGCTCTTTCCATATATAGCATTATTCAGCTAGATTCCCAGAAATTGAATTACTAGGTCAAAAGTCATGAACAGTTTAAAGGCTCTTGCTAAATGTTACCAAATTGCTTTCCACAAAGGTTGTACCAGTTTACCCTCATCAGCAATGCTGAAAGGCCAAGTTGACTTTCTCCTTCTCCAAAACTGTGTGTTATTTTGTTAAGTACAATGCTAATTTAGATAAGCTGATTATCATTATCGCATTAGTGGAGGACTTTTAAAAACTCCATCCATGATCATATTTTTGCATTAGTCAAGTGATGTGTATTAAATTTTAAAATGGCAAAAAATATCACAAGTGTCCTGATGACCAGGTATCAATTTGCAAGTATAAAATCCACCGACCCCTTAATCCAACATCAGAGTAGGCATTGTATAGGCATAAAATCGCTTGAAATTTCACCACTAATAATAATATATATAATATATATGATAATATAATAATGTCATTATTTAGCACATAATTAGTGCAGTAACCAGCAAAAAGGAGAATTATTAAAAATCTGGACTGTTTGCCCAGGGATGTTAGGAATTTATACCATGTGCCTTGATTAGTGTAATCAATATGAAATACCAGTTGTATATAAATCGTAGGACTCAGCAAGTGCTGTAACTTCTCATTGGACGATGACGTTCATGATGACCAAAGCTCCCAGCATAATTAGTTTTGGGTGATGAGTCTGCTTGAAAACTGCCAGGCAGGGAACCATTTCCAATGAATTATCTTTCACTGCTAATAGCCTCACAGACTGTTTCTGTTCCTGTACTTAAATGTAACTCTTGAAAGCTGCACACAGCCGTGATCAAGGAAGGGGATGGGGCGGGCACCACAAAAAAATAAATGCAGAGCTTTGCCGGATTTTCAGTAACTGAGGGCAACCTAAAAATTGGAAATGCTGCAGTTGAAAAGCCCATGTCAGAAAATGAATGGGAGCCTTGGGATGGGGTGGGGAGATGGAGGGAAGCAGTTCCTTAAAATTGGACATATTTAAAAGGAAGGAAAAAGAAATGCTTATCTAGTGTCTCCTAAGGGCTACTCCTCGTGCCCTCATTGCTATATCATTTAGTTATTTGGGAAAAGATTCAGGATTGCTGCAAAGTAGCTTAGTTTAGGAATAGCCAAAAATGGGTGATATGAATAATCCTTCAGTGATTAAGGGCTTAAGAGGGCATGAAGATTATATACCATTTGTTGATTTCATTTTTTTTAACATCTTTATTGGAGTATAATTGCTTTACAATGGTGTGTTAGTTCCTGCTGTATAACAAAGTGAATCAGCTATACATATATGTATGTCCCCATATCTCCTCCCTCTTGCGTCTGCCTCCCACCCCTCTAGGTGGTCACAAAGCACGGAGCTGATCTCCCTGTGCTATGTGGCTGCTTCCCACTCGCTATGTTGATTTCATTTTTAAAGCAGAAAATCCTGGTACCTCACATTCCTGTTTTTATATCTGTAGAATGGGATTCTGTAAAATCTAACTGAAAAACTGGCACTAAAAGAACAAAATCTTTAATAATATGATCTTACCCCTAAATGCCTGTAATGATGCCATAGCTAACGTGAAGATTATATCACAGATTATATACATAATACTGTCAGGAGAAAACAGAAAAGTTGACACCTTCGGTTCAGAAATATTTACTGAACACGTACTATGTTCCTGGCATTGTGTGAGCCATGGGGAGACACAAGAGAAGGACATCAGTATATGATTTTATTCCTTTCAAGTAATTGTATTTCAGCTATTGCTATTATAAAAGTAACACATGATCATCTGAAATAGATTTAAATCTTACATGTAATTTAAAAAGAAAGACGGAGGACAATCCAATAAACGTGGCTGGAAAAAATAAAGTTAGATTCCCTGCTGTAGTTACAAAAATAAATCCCCCTTGATTAACAAAACCTGAACAAAACTGACAGTTGTGGAAGAAAATACGGAGGAATACATTTTTAGTTTATTCAAAAGACACAAATACCATCAAAGAAAAGAGATTTGACAGCTCCAAATTTAAAACACCGATCATAGTAATAGCAATAAGGCACAAAATAGCAAATTTAAAGGCAAGCAGGATACTTGCCACCTATTTTAGATAAATTATTAACATCCAGCATGCACAAAGATCTCTTTCAAATCACTAAGAAAAAGACAGTCCAACAGAGGAGAATATGGAAAGGGCTAAGGACAGAAAGATGGTGAGAGAGGACAAAGACAAACATGTGGTCAGACCATTTGCAAGGGGCTGACTCAAGAAAATGGACTTGAAAAGGACAGGTGAGCTAGTCTCCAACTGTAAGATCTGCAGACCTTTACAGTTGGTGATACCAAGTGTTGGCAAGAGTGGCTAAGATATAAAATATGTGACTTGAGGGTCCAGTCCTTGTAATACACGACTTGTATGTTGCTGCCTTGAGCAAGCACACTGACTTGGACAAAATTGTAAGCCCTCCATGCCTGGTCCTGCCGTCTGCTAATTGTGGAAAGAGTAGAGTACAAAGCAGAAACCCTGCAGCTGTGGTTAGAAGCCTAGACCCACATCTCAGGCCAGCTCTGCCACTTACTGGCTGAGAGCCTGGGGGCAGTGACCCCCACATACCTTCAATTCATCCTCACACTGTAAGATCTTGAGCAGGTTCGTTAATTTCCCAGAAACTCAACATCCTCATCTAAATGATGGGCACAGGGTTAGTGGGAGGATGAAGTGAGATAAGGCATTTGGCCCCTGGCCCAGATCCTGACACATGGTAGGTACTCACTTAATGACGGCTATAATTGGAACTTTGTATTGGATCCCCCATAAATTGTGTAATACCTGTGACAATAGACTCTGGGACAGGCACAAAATAAATACTAGCTAATTCCAGTGTTTTGCCTCAAATATTCACAAGAGATTCTCATTTTAGATAATAATGAAATCAAGATATACATTTACATATCTTGTATGCCATTCAAGATGTATATACATTGGTATACATTCATAAACGTGGCCTCCCCTGTTGGAATTTCCCCTGCTCCCTTCTGGAAATTCAGGAGTGAAGTGATGCCCAATAATACAACTCCTACTGGACATATAAAGTAGATTTTACTGTGTACAAATAAATGGGTGTATAGACAGATTGCTCAGGGATGATTATACAGTTCATCTTATGTATTAGGGCATTTTTACTTGTATCTATATCTTGATAACAATGCAAAGCAGAATGTAACTTTTTTTTCCCTTTTCTTCCTCCCAACACACCTGTTGATCAGCAATCCTGTTCATCATTTCTCCAAACCAGATCTTTTTTTTTCCCTGGAGCTTTAAACGTTTTTATTTTGAAATAATTTTAGATTTAGACAAGAGTTGCAGAAATAGTGGTTCCCAAAAATACCCTTCACTGAACTTCCCCAAATGTTAACATCTTACATGAGCACAGTACAACTGTGGAAATGAGGAGAATAACCTTGCTACGACACTGCCGCCTGATCTCTGACCTTATTCAAAATCTGCCAGTTGTCCCACTCAGGTTCATTTTCTGGTCCAGGATCCCGTTCTGCATCCCACGTTCATTTAGTTGTCCTCTAACAGATCCTCAGTCTTCCTTTGTCTTTCATGACCTTGACACATTTAAAGAGTACTGACCGGTGTTGTGTAGAATGTTCCTTAATTGGAAATTCTTTGATGTTTCCCACGATTAGGTTGCAGTTATGCAACTTTTTTTTTCAGGAATGCCACCCGTGGCTTTTTTCAGTGCATCATATCAGGACTTACCTGAAGTCAATATGTCTCATTACTGATGATGTTAACTGTGGTCACTTGGTGAAGGTGGTGTCCATAGGGTTTCTTCATTCTGAAGTTACTCTTCTTCTCTTTGTCCTTAATAAGAACCCTGTGGGGGGAGATTCTTTGAGACTATGCAAATATTCCATTTCTCATCATTCTTTTGCTCACTAACTTTAGCATCCGTCCACCGTTCTTGGCTGTAACAATTATCCCTGTGGTGATTTTCAAATTCTATCATTCCTTTCACATTTGTTAATTGGAATTTCTATAAGAAGGCTCTGTCCTTTCCCCCTGTTTGTTTATTGACATATCATTTATTATTCTCATTGCTTATTTAGTTTGTTCAAATCACTCTAGATATGGCCATTCGAAGGTCCTTCAAGTTGGCTCCTGTGTCCTTTCAACATGGCCCCATAGTTTTTAAAGCACTTCATTACTTTCTGGTATCACAAGATGTTCCAGGTGAATCTTGTGTATTACCTGCCCCAGCTCTGAGATTAACTGTTTCTCAAAGGAGCTCTGGTTCTTTTTATGGGAGAATAGTATTTAATCGTGATCTGCACACTAGTGTATCCATTGCCACTGGGTGTCTCTAGACTGTATCTATCTTGCATCTTCCCTCCTCTCTCCATCCCCACCACCAACCCCCTGGTAGAAGTCATCATCGTATTTCACCTGGATAACTGCCTCTTTATGGATCCCCCTACTTCCAGTCTTGCCTTCCTCCAAGCCATCCTCCAAACAGTAGCAAAAATAGAATCTTCAAACAGCTGGACACCATCATTTCCTTGCATAAAACCTTTGCTGGGTGTCAAGATTAGGTCAGAATAACTGAAATCACTCTGTCTTCAGACACAGGGGGAATTGAAGCCTTGCTCAAGGCCTGCCATGTCTTAGCACAGGGTTGGCAAACTTATTTTGTAAAGGACCAGAAAGAAAATGTTTTAGGTTTTGCAGGCCACTCAGCTCTGCTGTTGTAGCACAAAAGCAGGCATAGAGGGCTTCCCTGGTGGCACAATGGTTAAGAATCCGCCTGCCAGTGTAGAGAACATGGATTCGAGTCCTGGTCCAGGGGCATCCCCCATGCCACGGAGCAACTAAGCCCATGCACCACAACTACTGAGACTGCGCTCTATAGCCCACGAGCCACAACTGCTGAACCCGTGTGCCACAACTACTGAAGCCCATGCACCTGGAGCCCGTGCTCTGCAACAAGAGAAGCCACTGCAATGAGAAGCCCACGTACTGCAACAAAGAATAGCCCCCGCTTGCCACAACTAGAAGAAAGCCCACGCACAGCAACGAAGACTGGTAGAACCTGGAACCCATGGGGAAGGGGATTCTGGGAAATGTCAAAATGGCAACAGACAGATTAGCCCAGTGGCTTTCGCGTTCCCATGGACTGAAATTCCCTCCATACCGTGGCTGCTTTCTCCCCTTGCTCACTGCACACACTCCACTATGTTCTTCTCTCTCAGTTCTTCAAACCTGCCAGTCTCTTTTCCACCTCAGGACCTTTGCACATGCTGTCCCATTTGCTGGGAATGCTCTTTCCACCCGCTTTTTGATCTTTTTTATCTTTTAGATCTCAGATGAAAGGGTACTCTCTTGGAGAGGTCTTCCCTGACCCTTCTATTTAAAATCGCCTCCTCTTTTAGTAGAATCTGCCTTATCTCAAAGCTAAGGGACCTCAGCACCTTAGTTTTGTTCCTTGTCACCTCTCCAAGATTTAGAACAGTGCCTGGCACACACAGGTGCTCAGATACATACTAAATGAATGTAACACTTAGCACGAATGGCTAACATTTCACTTGCCTTATATACTATGTTGATTGATTGTTGATCTGCTTTCTATATCCATATAAGCTCTTTTAGGGCAGAGGTTAGGACTCTAGCGTTTATTGCTTATACCTAGCCCCTAAAATAGTGCCTGGAACATAGTTGGTATTAAGTAAATATTTGTTGAATGAATCTCACGCATTTTAAAAACCTTACTATGGATAGTAAATACTGGATAATCATGGATATCAGGTAAAATTACATAGCAAAATTTTCTTTTTATTAAGTATGTTCTGATGTCCATTCAGTGTCTAGACTTCTCATTTTCATGTGGCAACCCATCCAAGGAGGGGAACTCTGGATTTGGAAGGTCCCCTCCAAGTGTGGGACCAGCGTGCCCTGTCAGTTCTTTGCCTCACCTTAAGATGTCACTAAGTGACTTGGCCGTGGTTTCCACTGGCTGTTGCTGGAAGAGCTGGGAGGTCAGGCCAGGGAGGGAGGAAGTGACCTGGTGTCATGAGCAAATCTCCCACTTCCTCCGGCGCCTGGCAGACAAGGTGACGAAGTGCTGATGTGTCCCTCCTGCTTTACGGGGCGTTCATTAGCACACCTGATATTCCAGAGCCCTGGAAACCTGTTTTCTTCTACAGCCAGAACTTTAATAAATCAGGCCAAGCCAGATAAATCATGTCACGTCACCATTGACTCCATGGTCGTGGGTCCAGCACTGTTCCTAGGACACTAGGATGGACTCACATGTTCAGTAATATTTCTGCTTTCAGGAAGTGGTGGGGGAGCTGATAAATACAGGAAAGAAAGAACTAAAAGTAACAGAAAAATCCTAAAAGCAAAGTGGTATTCTGGATTGGATCCCAAAGCAGCAAAAAAGAACATGAGTGGGGAAAATTGGTTAAATACAAACCAAATGTCTAGTTTAATTAATAGTGTTGTACCAATGTTAATTTCTTAGTTTGTTAACTAGGAGAAGCTAGATAAAGCATATCTAGAACTGTACTATCTTTGAAATATTTCCATAAACCTAAAAGTAGTTTTAAAAGTGTACGAGGCAGTGTTGGCTTGGATAGCGGGGATATATTGTGTAGGCTCCTGAGGCAGTGAGTGAATTCCTGAAATCGAACAGACCTGGGATGAATCTTTACCTCTACCACTTACCAGCTGTGTGACCTTAAGCTAGTGACTTAACCTCTCAGAGTTTTAGTTTTCTTTTTTTTTTTTCTTTTTTCTTTTTTTTTGGGGGGTACGCGGGCCTCTCACGGTTGTGGCCTCTCCAGTTGCGGAGCACAGGCTCTGGACACGCAGGCTCAGCAGCCATGGCTCACGGGCCCAGCCGCTCCACGGCATGTGGGATCTTCCCGGACCGGGGCACGAACCCGTGTCCCCTGCATCGGCAGGCGGACTCTCAACCACTGCGCCACCAGGGAAGCCCTAGTTTTCTTATTTTTAAACAGTGTCCATGTCATTGGGTTGTTGTGAGGGCTCCATGAGATAACATCTCCTAGTATGGTACATGCACATCATAAATTCTCAATAAATGCTAGCTCTTATTTCTCTGGCATTTCAGAAAAAAAAAAAGAGCAATCAGCTGTGCTTAAATATTTGGAAAATAAATAACAAGAGGTGAGATTTGTATTAGGTCACCAAGGTTGGCTCTTTTGTATTAGAAAAGCAGGAAGGGGACGAGCGCCCCACCTGAAAGTGAGCCAAAAGAATCCCATTTGGTCAGTTTCTAAATCTATGAAAAGTATTTCTCAAGCTGTTGAAAGGCATTTTTCTATTAAAACTGGTCTTAAAAACTTGTGATTTTTTTCTAAGATAAAATTAGAGATGAGCAAAGCAATACTTGTGAAGGTTATTCACTGCAGCACCGATTATAAATGCAAAAGATTGGAAACCACTTAAATGCCACCAAGTAGGGAAGAGTCTGGGTAAATAACTTATGGTTCATCCATTTCGTGGAATTCTCTGAAGACATTTTTAAAACCAAAAAGCAAGTGTCTGTATATATACATATATATTTATATGCCACAGTCATACACAAAGATGCATTGACAAAAAGGAATAGGGTGCAGAATGTGCACACAATATGCTATCATTAAAGTATCATAAAGAGTATATGTTAGTATTTATTTCATATGCATCCAGTATCTCTGGAAAGATATGCAAGAATCTGGTAATAGTGGTTGCTACTTGATCTGCACCAAAGAAAGGGACCATCTATCTTGTTAAAAGTCACATCCATCTTGTTAAATTGTTACTGCCAATAAAATTTTACATTTTTTGCTTAGGAATGTTTAACCAGAACTTATACTTACTTCTTCAATGTATTTTTTAACTTTTTATTGTGGAAAATTTCAAACATATACAGAGGAGTGAGAATCATAATGATCCTCCCTGCACCCATGACCCAGCTTCAAAAATGATATAACTTCTGTTGCTCTGATTTTGTAGTATAGTCACCTTGTTTTCATCAATTACACAAAAATTAATCATTGTAATAGTGACTCAGTTCTGACCAAAGGAAGTTAAATTTTTTAAACTTATGTATAAATTTCCTTGCTGAGAATTTTGATAAGGTGATCAATAAAAGACTTCTAAGCAAAAAATATTTATTACATTAATATAAAATTCCATGAGGATGTGGAATTGAAGTGCAAATTTAAGGAGAAAACTTAAGTAATGACATAAAATTTCAACTATTAAAGAACAGCTTATTCATGTATGATTCAAGTGGGTGACAGTGGAGGTCAAGGATACATGATATTTAGATTATTTTCAATACATATAAAGAAATTATATAACAAATAATTATAGTGCCAGAATCCTTTTAAGCTGTTTAAACATAGGAAGATTTAGATATAAACTTTAAAACATGTAAGGGAGTACATACTTTAAAAAAATTATTTTATAGAGTGTGAGAGAAAAACAGTTTGAAGATCACAGCTCTAGAAGACCTGATGTTTATTTCCAAGTCTCAGGGAGCTGTTGTGTTGATGGGATAGAAGGTCATGCCTGCCTGAACCCTGAGACAGCAAAGGGAACCTGGAACCTGAGATTGAGGTCTGATCAATGTGTCTCTTTCCCACTATCCATCATGACTGAGTTGGATTATTTCAGGAATGCAAGGTTGGTTTAACACTTGAAAATCAACCAATTTAATTCCCCCATCCAAGCCTAGGGTCACAGATGTTTAAGTCCCCTTGGCCATTGTATATATATAGAAATAAACACCACTAGCCACCATCCCTTCCTTTACTTATCAAGCAACCTGTTGAAAGCAACCTGTTTTCTCTGGAAAACTTTTTTCTTTCTTCAATGCGTGGATAGTGGAGGGTGAAACACGTGTGTACTCTAACCAACTACCTTGAAAGAATGGTGGCCACTCTGTCTCTTCTCCCTGGCTGCGTATTCTGTCTTAACACAGTGTTCTTCCAAGAGTGGCTTTTCTACCTGCAGTTGGAATCCCTGTAGATTCCTGGGCCCCAGCTCAGAACCACTGAGTCAGACTTTCTGGGAATCTGTGTTTTAAACATCTCCCCTCTCCCCAGTACCCTAAAGTTTATAAAGTGCCATTCTAACTCACTTTCACTCTTCACACTGTTGAGAAAATAAAGTCTCTATTTTATTTCCACACTGGGGCCTTCCCTAAACCCTGTCTTGACCTTTCTGCTACCTGACTGTTCCTCCTCTGATCCCTTTGAGGGTTTCACTTCCTTCCTATATTCCCCCAAATCCCTATGCTCCCCAGTACATATGCCTCCTGCCCCGTTCTCTTCAGATTTCAGTTGCCTGCCTTTCTGCTGATGATTCCCAAGTTCCCATCACTAATCCCAATGATTCTCCTAACAGTGGCCAGCTTTACTGAGTACTTACTGAGGAATGTGCACTAGACCTTGACTTTGATATTAGCTCATTTATTGCCCAGAGTAGCCCTTTGAGATAGGTCATCGTTATCACCCTCTTACAAATGATAAAACGGAAGCTCAGAGGGAGAAGCAACTTTTTCCAGCTTGTAACCATTAAAACTGGGTTTTGAACTTGGGACAGTTTGACCTCTTAACCTCTCTGTAGATACCTCACCTGTGCTCCAAAATGCCTGACACAGAACTTGGTACCTTCCCTTTGCATTCTCCCTCCCCAACTCCTAGGCCAGATATCTTCTGTTTGCCCTTCCAGAACCACAGGATGTAACCCCATGTCCTGAGTCTTCACATCTGGAAATACTCCCTGCAGATCTCTAACTTCATCCTTTTACTCTCTTATCTCGCATTTTTTTGCCACTCACTCTCCTTTTACTAAAAATGAAGTACAATGAAGATCTCTCAAAAATTATCTGAACTTAGTGACAGAACCAGAAACAAAGTAACATGTCCAGGTATGGAGGCTTCTCTACTTGTAAACAGGACGTTGCTGAGTCCATATTATGCAAAGTCTAAGTGATGGAACACAGGTAACCCTTGTTAAGGTGTGAAGTGGAGGTGTAAATAGAACCTTCACTTTCTTTTCCAACCTAATCACATACCTCTTCTTCCCCACATTTGACTCTGTCATTGCTTTAGTATTTATCAAAAATGAATAATTAATGATCATAAACCCTTCAGAAAAAAGCAGAAATAGGAAAATGCGGTAGACCAGAAGGCTGATCATGGTGGCTTTAATAATCAGTCCAGCCTAAAGATTTAATCCCTCCAAATGTGCCTTTTATTTTTTAACTTGGATTATTTGTAATATTTTTTTTTCATATAAAAACCCAGAATTTAGCATTCTCTTGAGAAATCAGACAGTCCAGCAACAGCAGGTCCACTTTCCTACATGTCAGTGATTGGTAAGGGCAGAATGTTGACAGTTCTCTTTAGACAGGGCATGGGCTCCCCAGATCACTGCATCTCTACCATGTCCTGTCATCTCTCTGATTCTGCCCCTTAGTGTCAGCGGCCCTTCATCTTCCCACTTGGCGTTGTTTGTTTAATCTAGCCTGCAGTCTCCCTTTAGACTTGGGCAAGAGGAGCCTCTGCCCTGGACTCCTCACTTTTGTGTCTCTGAATATAAAACACACAAAAAAAATATTTGCTAAAAGTCATGGGCAAGTCTGCCCCTCAACATCTGGTACTCAGCGGTGGCATTGTGCAACCCATGGCATTAAACAGGCACGCTTGTGACTGACACCGTTCAGACCCCGGGAAACACTTCACATCTCTGGTCCTATTCGGCAGAGCAAAAGGCACTTGCCCCTGAATGCCTTGAAGGTTTGTTGTCATACTGCTGCCAACATCAGACAACACTGCTTCACGGTGCATGGAGGATTTGAGCACGGGAAGCACTTAGGAAAGAGAACAGACTGAATTAACTGGCGGAGCCTTCTCCCAGGCCATAAATGCATCAGATACTTGTATAGCCCATCTCCATAGCAATACCAGAGCAACCCCTTTCTTGTTTCTCATTGTCCCAATTCATTATTCTAGAGGTGCTTACAAAGAGCACAGTATTTGTACCAGTTACACATGGCAGCAGAGGACATTTTGTAATATTAATTCATATAACTCTTCAATTTGCTTATACCTTGGTCCTGATGTAACAGGCTTAGATTCTCAACATTGGCAGCTAGACAAACACTGAATGCTAAAATTGAAAGGAGTTTTATTTTTATAATGAATATTTAATGGGATTTAACAAATTCTTTTAACTATATATATATTTCAGCTTTGTGTAAATAATTTTTATGTAAAGCTTGATCTCAATTATCATTTGTATTTTACCTTTCCATCTTAAATAATTTTGGACATTTTGGTAGAAAAATATTTTAAAACATTTGTGAAGTATTTATAACATCTAATTTTTTAATGAGTATTCACATTTTTTACACTTTGATAATTGAATTTGATTTTTTTCCATTGTTTAGATGATTATTGACAAAATCAGGGGTCAAAAAATGACAGGATTTTATTTCGAACAGCCTAAGGGCTATATTTACCCCATGAACTAAGAATGGTTTTTATAGTTTTAAAGGTTTGTACAACAAACCAAGAAGAATATATGAGATCGACCACAAAACCTAAAACATTTATTATCTGAATCTTTACAAAAGTATTTTAGTCTTTGGTCAATAGAATATAAATTATGTAAAAACCTGACTGTAACTATACATTTTATGAGTCTACTGAATGGAAACAACAAAAAGAAATGGGATAAATAATAACTTATGAATTATGTTTGTTACTCATATGAATATCACAGGCCCGTCAACAGGACACCCAGACATGTGCAGTAATAAGTAAATTCTCTCCTCTGTGGTTGTTTGCAGACTTTTAATCATATATAAACAATAACTTGACACATATGTTTTGCTTTTGTCATTATGAATGTATACGTGTCAAAGTGGGAAGATTAAATGTTTTGAGATTTGTTTAATGACTTGCACGCCTCCTGGCATACGGTGTGCGGGCCATGACCCACGAATGTTGTTGGCAGATCTGCCTGTCCGTTTTCCTCTGCCCCCTGAGTGCATCTGAGTTTCAGTATTGCCTTAGCCTAAAAATTTTGACCAGAACTCAAGTGACAGATCCCAGTATCTATCGCCCTCTGTTGGCGTTGAGCAGAGTTGTCACACTTTTGCTTCCGCGTGGAGTTGCGTTCAAATCCGGAAAAGCTCGGAGTTGAACACATAACTAGAGGAGTTTCTGTGCTTTGTATTAACATCCTGGTTACATAATAACTTCAGAATACTTGAAGCAGCAAAGGTGCTTTATGAGGCAACATTTTTTTTTTGAGGCAACATTCCTATCCCAGAAAAAAAGTCATTTTGGTCAAATCCTATCTTTCTTTTTACTAATCATCATGTGCTGCAAATGCTTTGGGCCGATGTTTCCATTCAGTCTCTCAGACCTTTTTATTGATATTATTTTGACACCGGGAAAGAGACACATCTTCCGGTTAATTGATGGAAGAAATAACACTAAGTCAAAGGATGGGAGGGCATTGATAACCCCAAAGAAGGACTCGATCCCCTCCCCACTGGAGGCAAAATAAGACAGACGGAGAAGGGGGACGCAGAGAGGGATGGTAGGGGAGGAGCTGGGAAGGGAGAGTGAGAGAGACTGCCTCTGGGCTCTGACCCCCACTGGGTCCTTATCAGCTGCCTCTACCTTAACTGCTTCCTCTTTAACAACCTTTCACCAGCTACGCCGGTTACTTTCTTTCTGGGTGGAAAGAGGTATTGCTCCTTTAAAGGGTGAGCCTTAGTGAATCGGGGCTTTGGGGTCTTTCTCCTGAAGCCCCGCTGACCGACCCCCAAGTGCAGGCTCTCAGTGGTCAGACCCCACTCATGAGAGCAAACAGACCACCCTCCCCGAGGGACGCCCCTGAAAACGTTTGCGACCTCTTCTGCTCTGGGATTGAGTCCCGAGAGGTTCTGAAAGTGCAGTGAGGGACTGTCTCAGCACTACAGACGCGTGCAGCAGTATCTGGATCCTGTTCCTTAAAGGAATCGGGAACGTTGCTCATCCCACATTTGAATCTACATCTGACACGTATTTTGTCCTGCGTTGTAAGTACTCAGACATTTTCCTACAGTTGCATAAATTAGTTCTTGCCTGTGGCTTTCAGTTTCACACCTTTTTAGGATCTTTACCATAACCAGAGAACTAATTTATGCAGCTCTAGGTTAGTATACTTCTGAGTGTTCCTTTTAGGGTTCAACCTATAAAAGCCAGAAAGGAAAAAACAAAAAAGGTTTGGTCTAAGAAATTAAGAAAGATTTTCACTTTTGCTGGAGAGTACCGTTTAATTCTGCAACTCACTTTTTAAAAATCCATTGAAGTAGTATTCTAGCACACTTGCTACATTTTCAACATTCCTAAAACTGCCCACAGTACTTTAAAAAAAAAAAAAACCCTCTAATCACATTTCACATTGACTTTCATTTTGTCACTTTGAATCGGGGCAAACAGTCTCAAGATCTTTTCTGTTTTCTTGTTTTTGAAAATAGCGATTCCAAAGGAGGGGCAGGGACCTTTTTCCCCATATAGGATTTTATTTTTTAAACTCAGATCCACTGTTCTGATATGCTAAGACATCGGAGTCTTTTCGTGCCTATACTTTCCCTTAATTCCATCATTGACATATTTTGATGTCTGTAAACCCAACAGAAGGAAGGGTCCCGAGTAACCAGACTTAAGTCAGTATAAAAAAGGAGTTGAGGGGTCTTGGGGACACGGACTCCTCTTCAGAATCCCCTGAAGAGAGATTGACCATTGACAATTTAAATCTTCAATGCTTTATCTCTTTGTTTGAGTCTCGGAATGCCATTGATACCTTCTTTGTATTTATAATTGTTTTAATTAGCCACCCAGCAGGGGCCCCTCTCCCAGCTGGATTATGGGCGGCACAGCAGGACCTTACAACCCAGTTAAAACAAAGCCCAGACTTTATGGCTCGCTTAATTTCTTTTATCTGTATCAAAAATTTTTGTTCTTTTTTCTCTTGCTCTCCCTCATTTTCACTCTTTTTTCCCCTCCCCCTCGTGTTTGTGGGGTCAGGAGCAAAAAGCTTAGACTCCCAAAATGGCTTTGCTTTTGAAGAATCAAAGAATTATGGAAAAACCTCTACAGTGAATATTTATCAGCAGCTCACATCTCAAGGAGGAAAATAGCGCAGACGTGCTTGTCCCCTGCTCTTCGTAACATGCCGTAAACCTCTACCGTGATTGTATCTTGAGCATTACGCTGAAATTGATGTCGGTTGCTAAACTTTAGTGGGCGGAGGGGAGGGGAACGTTAGCAAGAAGGCTCCTCTGTTGTCCCTGGTGTTGTTTGTTCTATTTGACCACATCCTTCTTTTGTGGATGGAAATCTGGAGGATCAATTATGATGCAGATCTGACACCATTTCCATTTGTGGGAGCGGCGTGGCCAGGGATGTTTGGACTTTTGGAAATTCTTACATTGTTAAGATTGTTTTTCCTCCACTTTGAACTGGATGCTGCTACTTTGGTGTGATCACAAACACACTGCCTGACCCAGAGCATTTCATCAGAAGAAACAGAAACCTAGGGCTTGTTTGTGGCTTTATAGAAATTGCCAGGGCCTCTCTTTATTTGTGAATCTATAGAACTGCCAGTCCAGAAATTAAAACAGGACTGATCCCTGTGGAAACACGCATCACTGCTAAAAGTAATCTTCCTTCACTATGCTGCAAATAATCTAGTTTAATTTTTTTCTAATAATACCCGAAGTAACTTATTTGCATTTTAAAAGAAGTGATAGCTCCAGTTATCAGATATGGAAAAGGCTTTGAACTGGCTTCTGTATTTCTGTACAAAGGTCTTAAATGTTGTTGAGCCCTACCTTTATTTCTAGAACTTTCCAGCAACCAGACAGGGTTGGGAGTGGAGGGGTGTCGTTTTCAGTTTATGTACAATTACCCAGTATTTGGGTGTCTTGAAAACCAAGGATGGTTATAATTAAAATTTTATCGTGTTACCTGGATTTATTTTTGGCTTTGTAGCCAATCAGAGACCCAGACATTCCGTTGGCTTTGTAAAACAGCAAATATCACAAAGACCATGAATAAATACCCATAGCAATTTGTTGGGTGCATTGTAAGGCTTTGAAATTCAATGACAGGATTGAGAAGAGGCAGGAAACCCTGTGTGAGCTAGAGGCCTAGGGGTTGGGAGACTCCTGCATGAGCCTAGTGTCCTTGAGGGGCACTAAATTACTAAAGGATCAAAGAACGATGCCCAACATTGTCACGTGCGACATATGTATATGTTTATGTTCATGAAGATAGTATAGTTTGATGGTTGCACAACATCACGAGTGAGCTCTGCCTCTTAATTATACACTTTAGAATTGCATGTCAATAAAAAATAAAATGAGACAATCTCACCAAAAAAAAAAACAGGATAATTAAGATTTGGAAAGCACTTTACAATTTACAGATTTTTTTTCTTCTGTTTTTTAATGTGCACTGTCTGGCTTAATCCTCATAGGATAGGACCCCTTTGGGATCCATGTTTTGAATATTCATCTCATTTCGTATCCAGGCGAGGGGACTCGACTCACCTAGAGTCACCCTCTAGTGACAGCACAGAATGAGAGACTTAGAAGTCCTGCTTTTCTCGAGTGCGCTTGCTCCGTCAAAATGACAAACAACAGCCTAGTTTTCTACGTGTCGATTTACAGGTTTTGTGGATGCTTGTTTGCTTGCTCAGATGGTATTAGAGTGGGAAATGTGGCGCTTAGAAGCCAAGCAGATCTGTGCTGGGAGCTGCTAAGTACTTGCTCTGAGCCCCTCCCCCCCACCGGCACCGCCCCCCCCCCCCCTTCCCGTGCTCATCTCCACCTGGGGCTGGATCTCATGCAGCCTCCCAGGGCTGCTGTGTGATTTCCAGAGCCAGCCCAAATGCAGTACATTGTAAACATGCTTTATAGTGTATCTGTCATGCAGCCAGACCTCAGTAATGGAGCATTTTCACTTCTATGATGATGGTTGTAATCGCTGTCATTTTTATTCCTATAAACGTGACGACATTGACCCCCAATCAAAGGCAGAGAATTCTTTTCAATGTAGAATATGGTTCAGAGCGTCAGCAGTTTTAATCTGTGTGCAGATTAAAGATAAACAGGAATATTTTTAAAATCACTTATTTGGGAGATTTTTATTCCCCTCACAGATGTTACTGTGAATATCTGTATGTCTGTGTAAGTATATGCATATCCGTACAAGAAATTCCCATCACTGTAAAATATATGTTAGCCTAGGCGTGGAAGGAAAAACGCTGGAGAAACCCATGGTCTCTGCAGTGGGTGGGCTCATAGTCTTTCCTTTCCATGGAATATGTTTGGTAACGCTTGATTTTTTGTTTGTTTGCCTTCTTCATCCTATATCACCAGTCCGGGAAGCATGCCAGGCACAAAGTAGGCCCTCCGTACATTTTCTGTGGAATGAATATATATAGCGAATATGTAGCCAGGAAAGCAATGAAGGGAATTACACAAAATAAGTTTTACGAAATCCCCACTTTTATCGCAGTAAGGAAAATACCCTATGATAATATACTGGTCAAATTTCCAACAAAAGATGTATTTCCAACTTTATTTTTCACTCTCTTTTTTCTTAAGCCCGAACTGAAACAACAAAAGGCATGTTTTTTTCAGAATCTATTAGAGGCACTGAGCTCCTGGTGGAACAAGCTGGATGGCTCTTGTCCTGGCTAAATTCTATTAGCGGAGGGCCACGCCAGTGGCTTTGCGTTGCCTTGCGAGCTTCAGACGGTTTCGACCGCACCTCCTGAAGTCCCTCTTCATGACATCATTCACATCTGTGGCGACTTAAGCCTCCTGTTTCTTTGAAAAAGGAATTTGAGAATATGAAGGGTTTATACTCTCTAAACTAATTAGCAGTGACCAGTAACTTGAGGAGGCCAACGTGCCCTCTAGGACACTCAGTTTACCTGGGGGTCTCGCCAGGTCCATCCAGCCATTTCTAGATACGTTACCAACGCCAGTGAGGGAGGAAAGGAGGCATGCACGTTTTTAAAATAGAGAACTAATTAAGTGTAGTTCTTCCAAGATTTCTTTTTGTGTGATGTGACCTGGCAACCAAATGTAGCATCCGGTGTTTGAGAAATGGATTTTCAAGGAAAAGGTGGTGCTCTACGGAAAAAAGTTTAATTATATAAAGCAATTAGTGAGATGGATACATTAAAAGAGAAGACAATAAGTGGGTTTTCTTGCATAATTGTAACATACAAAATATGTATTTATAACATACATAAATAATATAGTGTGCTCCATCCTGATATGGAACAAACTTGAAGATACAGTAAATAAGGAAGTCCAGGTATAAAATGGTGTACATAAGAACTGAAATTCGAATGGCTAGGGTGGCAAGAAAAGCCAGCAACTTCTACGTACCCACTGAACCCAAATTGGCATTTGTCATCAGGATCAGAGGTATCAGTGGTGTGAGCCCAGAGGTTCGACAGGTGTACAGCTTCTTCGCCTCCATCAGATCTTCAATGGCACCTTTGTGAAGCTCAACAAGGTTTCAGTGAACATGCTGAGAATTGTGGAACCGTACATTGCGTGGGAGTACCCCAACCTGACGTCAGTAAATGAACTGATCTACAAGCGTGATTATGGCAAAATCACCAAGAAGCGAATTGCTCTAACAAATAATGAATGCGTTGATTGCTCTACCTCTTGGCAAATACAGTATTATCTGCATGGAGGATCTGATTCATGAGATCTGTACTGTTGGAAAACGTTTCAAAGAAGCAAACAACTTCCTGTGGCCCTTCAAATTGTCTTCTCCACGAGGTGGAATGAAGGAAAAGACCACCCATTTTGTAGAAGGTGGAAATGCTGGCAACAGGGAAGACCAGATCAACAGGCTTATTAGAAGGATGAACTAAGGTATCTACCATGATTATTTTTGTAATCCGGTCAGTTAATAAACAGTGACTGCTTTCAAATTGAAATTAAATAAATAAATTAAATAAAATGGTGTACTTAGTATAACAAAAAGCATATAGGTTTAGCAGCATCCCTGGACCACTAAATGCCAGAGGTACCCACCACCCCCCCAGCTGTGATAACCAAAAATATCTCCAGACAGTGTGAGATATCCCTTGCTTAAGATCATCCCTGCTTAAGAACCACTGGGCTAGGGCATTCCCTGGCAGTCCAGTGGTTAGGACTCCATGCTTTTACTGCCGAGGGCGCGGGTTCAATCCCTGGTCGGGGAACTGAGATCTTGCAAGCTGCATGGTGAGGCCAGAAAAAAAAGAACTACTGTGTTAGACTGTGCAAGTCATCTGGTGACTGTTTTCCAGTTTTTCATCTCACCAACTTTTGGGGAGATGCTTGCATTTCCTATAGTAACAATTAATGCACTGGGTAAACAACATGAATGGAAAACTTACAGATTTGTAGCAATGTTAATCCTGAAGTTCTGTCCTTTTTATAATCAATACTCTTGTTTTTTATGAATTCTCAACATGGAAAAATTCTTAAAGACCTTCACCTCCCTCAGCTGGACTCTCCTTCCTCCTCCTAAAATATCCTCTTCTGCTTCTCCAGCCCTAACTCCAGGAAGTTAAAACACAACCATTTACCTGTTACAAATGACTAGCTAAAGTAATCCCCAGTCTTTATGGCCCCCAACTTTACTTCCGAAGAGTGTTTTTACCCAGCCCTAGAAAGTATTACTTTCTGCTTGAGTGTAATTAAAATCCCAGTCATCTATTCAAGAATGCCATTGCCAGTAAGATATTAAGTGTGTCTTGGAGCTGGAAAGTATTCTTCCTAACAGGACTTAATGGAGCGTCAGATCCAAGAGACATTCATAATCATTGTCCCGTCCGGAAACATGACACTGGGGAGATGGATCATTCACTTTCACTGTTTTAAGATTTAATGGAGGGTAAAGTTTTTTGTGTTTTTTTTTTTTTGCGGTACGCGGGCCTCTCACTGTTGTGGCCTCTCCAGTTGCGGAGCACAGGCTCCGGACGCGCAGGCTCAGCGGCCATGGCTCACGGGCGCAGCCGCTCCGCGGCATGTGGGAACTTCCCAGACCGGGGCACGAACCCGTGTCCCCTGCATCGGCAGGCGGACTCTAAACCACTGCGCCACCAGGGAAGCCCCGGAGGGTAAAGTTTTTAATCTACTTGTTGGGAGCTTAATATTTCTAAGAAATAAAAGACGTCTTACAGTCTCAAGAGCCAGGCGGAAGCCTCTATTTTTTCATTGAGTTTAAAGACATTTTCTGGGTTTTCTTATGGGAATTTATTCGTCATTACATTAATTCTAAACAACGTTCCTTTTTCCCACTGTTCATTACCAAATAGGCAGCACAAAAATGTTATTTTTTTAAAAAAGGCACAAAGGAACAAAACAAATCATTGTGACTGCCAACACCCAGGGAAGGCCACAGAGACACTGGGATGTGTCTGTCTTTTGCACACCTTCATGATGGTGAAACTCAGAGCAGAGCTCAGCATCGATTCTGGAATATCGGGGCCAACACCAAATCCATGGAAGGCATTATATTCCTTGAGTGGATTCTGTTAGGAAGGCCTAATTCCCTAACATGACTTAAAGTCTGAGCCAGATTCCAAGCCAACGTTTCAATGTTGTTGGGTCAGGATACCTTAGATAATCCTGTGTTGTTTTGGTGTCTGCGATTTCTGCTTGTCGGTTTCTGTCATTTGCATGTATGTGATTTATTTATTTAAAAGAGGTAGTCCATTCGCGGGATTGAATATTCAAAAGGTACAAAGGGCTGTGCAATAAAAACATTTGCTTCTCTTTTTCTGCAAGCACCGATTCCCATCCCATCTCGGGCACCACTGCAAGTTTCTTGTTTATCTTCCTGGGGATTTGTATACATTCACAAGCAAAGGTTTTCACACTGTCTTTTTTATTGGTTGCTACAAATGAAGCATGTTAGACACACTGATTTTTATCTGCTTTTTCCACTTATATATGCATCTTGGACATCGACCCGTATCAGCAGTATTAGAGAAAGCTACCTACCACATTTTTAAAAATAGCTGCGTAGTATTTCAGTATACAGCTGTACTTAATGTTTTTAACCATTGACCAACTTACTGCCATTTACATGGTTCTACTCTTTTCTATAACAGCAATGCCACAATGATTATTTGTAAATACAAAAGCATAATGTAGCAACTGCCTGAATACCACCCGCACCATCTGAATTAAGAAAGACTCCTCTGCACTGCACCCCAGATTAAAAAGCTGCTCTAGAATTTTTTATTATTATTATTTTAAACTAACTTTTGTGGAAAGCTTTGTATTTACTAAGATAAGTCATTGTTATAGACTGAATGTTTGTGTCCCCCCCAAAATTCATATGTTGAAATCCTAACCCCCGATGTGATAGTATGAGGAGGTAGGGCAGGGAATTCCCTGGCCATCCAGTGGTTAGGACTCTTTCACTGCCAAGGGTGCGGGTTCAATCCCTGGTAAGAAGAGACACCAGAGAGCTTGCTTCGTCTCGCTGTGGTCCAAAGAGAGCATATGAGGATACAGTGAGAAGACAGACAGCCATCTGCAAACCAGGAAGTGGGCCCTCACCAGACACCACATCAGCCAGCACCTGGATCTCGGATATCCAGCCTCTAGAACTGTGAGAAATGTTTATTTTTTAAGCCACTCAGTGTATGGTATTTTTGTTGTAGTAGCCTGCATTGACTAAGACTTTCAAATACTTGTTTAGCTCTAGAGACCCTTGAATTGAACGAAAAAACTCTTATTGCAAGCTACATCAGTCAAGTCTCCTTCAACTGTGAGAGAAAGAAACCTAGCTCACATAGGCTTAAAATAGGAAATATACTGGATTACGTAACTGAAAAGGCAATTGCCGTCTGGTCTCACTTCAGGCATGGCTGCATCCAGGTGCTCAGGTACTGTCCCACAGGCCCTGCCTTCCTCTTAGGCAGGCTGTATGTGCGGGATCCTAAGGAGCTCCAGGCTTACATCCTCCCAGCTTCCAGTCCAACACCAAGAGGGTATATCCTCAGGGTTAGATCAGGAGTTCTAAACAAGAATTCCATTTTGCTTTTTCTGAATGGCCTGGGATGGGTCATGGGCCCACCTTTGATACCGTCAGTGTGGCCAGGGACATTCAATACTGGAAGAGAGCCTCTCTGTTTACGCTACTTGTTCCTGTCTTTGTGTGGGACTGAGTGAGGATGTGATGGCTATAGCAGCTTCTGGCAACCACGTGGCAACAAGTCCGAAGATGGAAAACCGGTGCCAGAGGAGAGACAGCAAAAGGATGGAGAGACCCTGAATCCTGGTGGCTTTGCTGAGCCACCAAACCCACCCGGAACCACCTACCTCCAAGACGTCTTGTTATGTGAGATCATTAAATATCCTTAGTATTTAAGCCATGGTTACTTGCAGCTGAAAAGACCCCTGTGAGGTAGGCTTTCTCCTCTTCATTTCACAGTTGAGGAAACTGATGCTCAGAGAGATTAGGGTTCTGGCTGAGAACAAAATTTAAGAAAATAAATGAAAGAAAATGGTCCTGTTGGTTTCCACATTGCCTCCCTCACCCCAGCCCTACCTGTTCCTCTCAGTCTTCCCCATCTCATGTTAGGGTATCGCCAATCGAGGCTAAAACCAAGCTGCTAGAAGTGATTCTTCTCCTCACCCAGTCCACCTGGTTCAACATCACAGCCATCATCCTGGACTCTGAACCCATCTGCCTCTCTCCACCTCCACCACCACAGCTGAATCCAAGCCCCGGTCCCCGTCATCTCCCACCTGGCAGCCAGCAGGCAGTCCTCACTGGTCTCTGCTTCTATTTCTGACTCAAACATTGTGTTCTCTACCCAACAGCCAGAGCGAGCTTTTAAAATGAAATCAGAGGATCTCCATCACAGCAGAATTACAAACAAACAAACAAATAAAACCCTAACCATGGGACTTCCCTGGTGGCGCAGTGGTTGCGAATCCGCCTGCCAGTTCAGGGGACGCAGGTTTGAGCCCCGGTCCGGGAAGATCCCACATGCCGCGGAGCAATTAAGCCCGTGCGCCACAACTACTGAACCTGTGCTTTAGAGCCCGCGAGACGCAACTACTGAAGCCCGCGTGCCTAGAGCCTGTACTCTGCAACAAGAGAAGCCACTGCAATGAGAAGCCCACGCACCGCAACGAAGAGTAGACGCCCCTCACCGCAACTAGAGAAAGCCCGTGCGCAGCAACAAAGACCCAACGCAGCCATGAATAAATAAATTTAAAACCTAACCACGTCCCTTGAATAAAGTCCAATGACCTGGGCCCAGCTCACCTCCACAAATCCATTTTCTGACACCCTCCCCCAGCCCAGCCTTCACCCCAGTGTCCTTTTAATCCTGGAGATCTCTGAAAGGGACACTGGAGCAGCTTGGGTCCTACATCCGCTAGCTGAAGAATGAGGGCGTGATTCCATCACTTTGTGGAGTCCGTTGCCCATAAGCAACTCTACTAGCCTCTGGGAAGACAAACTCATCTTTCAGCCAAAAAATTATTTGGTCCAAGTCTGCAATTCTCAACTGGGGGCAGTTTTGCCCTCCAAGGGGCATTTGGCAATGTCTGGAGACATTTTTGATTGTCACACCTGGGACGTGCTAACAGCATCTAGTGGGGAGAAGTCAGGGATGCCCATGCTCAACATCCCACAGTGCTCAGGACGGCTCCTACCCCAGAGAACAATCCAGCCCCAAATGCCAACAGTGCCAAGATCGAGAGACCCTGCCCTAGGAAACGGTGGCCCCTTTTGGATGGGGACCTCCTCCCTTCTTGTACTGACCTCCTGACTACAGTCTTTTCGACCATGTGCCCTTTACCCATCGTGGGCTCCGCCTTCAGGTTCTCCCTCTGCAGACCCAGTGTCCACTGCTTGGGGTTCACGGCCCAGGGTCCCAGGGAGGATGGGTGTGGCACACATATTCTAAGAGGAGGCTGTGCTGTGGGATCAGTGTGAACCCCTCCCCACTGTGAAATGTGCTTGCTGTCACCTGCTCAGAATGCCCCACACCTTAGCAGGTCTTTGCACCCCCATTTCCTCCGTTCTCCTCCCTAAGCTCCTCCCCACAACCCAATCCTTGGGCCACTACCCAGCCCTGGTCTACAGAAGGAGCCCCCTAAGGAGGCAAAGCGGTGACATTTAAGCTACTCCAAGGACACTAGGCAGGAAGCAAGGGTGCACTGGAAATTGGTGGGGTGTTTGTGGCTGTTAGGCTAACTAGGGACTGTCCCCTGGCATTTAGTGAACGGGGCCAGGGATGACAGATGTCCTCAGTATGTGGGATAGCCCCACACCACAAAGAGATACTACCCTCTCCAACTTTCTGTGTGTTGTGGAGCATTAATGTAGGACCTGTATGAACATCTGTAAGATATTCACCTGTAAGAACATCACTCTTGCTTATTTTGTCCTCTGTGCTTATCTGTAATTGGCCTTGGCCTGTTATCATGATGTTAATTAAGGTCAACTTCCATTTTCTCTTATCTGATACAAATAAGCCTGACCTATTCATTCTTGTAATTATGTCCATGCATGCCCTTTGCTCTTTCTTTTCCTATTCTGATTGGCTCCTAAATCCAAACTTGGCCATTATTGGTTGGAATAATTGTCAGACTTCTTTCAAATGTCTCCTAGCCTAGTATCCCAAGCACTTCCGTATGGAAATAAATATTAACATTTTTGTCTAGAAAACAAAAAGTTACCTCTACTGGGAAGCCTTCACTGCCCCCCACCCCGCCCCTCCTCAGCCCTCTCTCTGTGCTGAGAATGTCTCTTTCCTGGAACTCATTGCCACAGTAGTTAAATTGTTTTATCTGTACCTTTGTTTAACATCTGACTGCCTCCTACCCTGCAAGCTTCCTGAGAGCAAGAACCCTGTCTTTCTTATTCTCCACTGTACTGCATTGCTTGGCATGTGTTCTAGAACACAGGAGATGACCTGTATATATTTGTTAGATAAAAGAGAAGGGACAGAGGAAGGGAGGGAGGGAGAGAGGAAAAAATTGTATCCAGAGCTTTGTTTTTTGAAAAGATATTAAATAATGCATTGAGGCTCCTTTTGGGGTTTGGAGGGACACCTGGTAGGTTCACTATAAAGCACTATGTCTCATATTTTTCTAGCTTATATGTTTATTATTTATTCCCTTGAGGGGAATTTTTGAAAAGCGGTTCCTGCTTTAAGAGACCAAGCAGAATCGACGAAAGTGAGTGGCCACTTTCTGTACGAGCAAAGTTTGGAGTCATTCTTTTGACAGGTGGCATCACAGTTCCTACTCTGGGCCCAGCAAGTCCCTGGTCCTGCCCTCAAGCAGCTCACATTGCTGGAGGGCGACTCAGACTCAGAGACAGGTCGTTACAGAGATGTCGGGGCGGGGGAGGGGGGCACGGGGGGCAGAGTGCCCAGGAGCGCTAGACAACATGGTGAGGGCTGGTGTGTTATCCAAACATGTCAGTTTCTGGTGACAAATGGAACCACCAGGGGGGTGACAGCCTCCTCCAAAGCAAGCATGGCATGTGATGACTGGGAGTTGGATGCAGTGTGTTAAAGCCGTGGCCGTAAATCGGATGATGTTCAAATGTGCCATCATTGGGTCAGGTCAGTCTCCAAATCTGTCAAACCACTTCCTCTTGGCCCCGGGTCAGCCTTTGTAGAAAGAATTGTTTTCCTGAACTGCCCTCATACTTCATTTCCTTACTGTCTGTGATCCCTTAAGTTTGGATGAGTCTAGATGGTTTTATTAAAGCTTTTTCTTGAAATTACAAAAGTAGTAAGGGAACATTGAAAAAAACTTATAAAATATACACAAGAAAACATTGTGTTCAGTTTTTAAGATAAAGATTTCAGTGTCATCTCTTTGCATAGATACTTTTTAAACAAAATGGGATTTTTCTGTATATACTTTTTTTTTTTTTTTGGAAATAATTGTAAACTCCCAGGACATTGCAAAGAGCATAGAGAGGCCCCATGTTCCTTTCACCCAGCTTCCCCCAGTGGTCACGGCGCACATGACCATAGTACAATGTCTGTACATACTGTTGTGTAGCTTTTTAAGAAAATTACTCCTCTAATGCGAACATCTTTCTGTGTGTTACTCTCTGTTCTCCCAGGTGCCATGCTTGGCCCCTGCGGTCTAGTTTTCACGCTGCAGCCAGAGGGATTCAGTTAAAATCTTAGGGGGATGGCAACCCTCCTTTACTCAAAATTCCCAAGGGGATCTCACCCCACTCAGAGTCTTCACAGTGAACTAGGAGGCCCCCAACCCTCTTAACGTCTGGTCACTTTTACCACTCTTGCCCCTGACTCACTCTGCATCGGCCATGCTGGCCTCTTTGCATTGTCCAACATCTCAGATGTGCTCCTGCCCCAGGGCCTTTGCACTGGCTGTTCCCTCTGCCTGTGTGCTTTTCCTCAAGCATATAATTGATTGTTATATCTATTATTCATTGTATGAGCAGCTGCCCCCCAGTTAGGATATGAGTTTCATGAAGGAGGTATCCCAAGCACCTAGAGCACACTGCTATATACCTAATAAGAGTTCAGTGAAATAGTCACTGACGTACAAATTAAGAGTGATTAAGAGCTTGGATTCTGTGTTTGAATCCCAGCTCTGCCACGTAGCTGCATGACCCGGAGCAAGTTACTTTTCTGTGCCTCAGTTTCCTCGTTTGTAAAATCGGGGAACAATAATTATCTATCTCACAGGATTTAGTTACCTTAGCTGAAGATTACCTTAGTTAATGCATGTAAAGAGCTGCTGCAATGTCTGGCATAAAGTAAATGGGAAGCAAATGCTAACCACGGTCTTGTTTTATAGCATTGCTGTTAATTATGTGCCATGATTGATTTTAGCAATAGCTGGATATTTAGTTGTTTTCCATTTTTCATGGGCTTTTAGAAAAGTACAGTGAGCTTCCTTATAGCTAGAACTTTGCACATGCTCCTAATTATTTCTTTAAGAAAAAATATTCATGATAGCTTTCTTTTTCCACATAACTGCTCTCCCCAACCAGAGTTATTGCCGGATAACTCCCCAACCAGAGTTATTGCTGGATAACAATTCCTTTTGATTGTTTTTCTATCACCAGTGTCTTATATCTCATAGGTTGCACAAATAGCCCTCAAGCAATCGTTGTTGAATAAATGAATATTTAAGTGAATGAAAAATGCACTTTTCCTAATGCAAGCTGACACACTAGTAAACTGCACATTTGTGTTTCAGAAATGGCACATGGTAGGTACCTGTGGCAGAGGCTGCCCTTGTCCTCAGGTAGTCATTCTTCTCTTCTATAAAAGCAGAAACGCTGATTGATGGTAGGACACATTGGTGTCCAGAATAAAGACTCATTTCCCAGCCTCCCTTGCAGCTAGATGTGGTCATGTGACTATGCGCTGGCCAATGAGATGTGAGAACTTCCCAGTAATGGCCTTAGGGAAGGAATGTGGTCTCTCTCCTTCCTCTTTTCTATTAGGTAAATGTTGATATGGTTCCTGGAGCTCTTGCTTCCTTATTGGACAATGGGAATCACAATTTGAGAATAGTAGGACAGCTAGATGGAATGAGCTTCAGTTCCTGACAATCATGAAACCGCCATACTGGCACTCTGCTGCCTGTAGGTACTTGAGAGAAGTAAACGTGTCTCCTTGTTTAAACTACTGTTACTTTGGGTTTTCTATCCTGCACAGCCAGACCTAATCCTAACTCATTCAGGGCTCAATCAATATTTCTTGACTAAATGAATAGAAAGTTTGTACCTACATTCCTGGGTTTGCATTTGGCAAAGCACTTTCTCAAGCTTTGTTTAATTTGGTAAAAGTGCTAAATTAAGTTTCCAACCTTGTACCTTCCAAAATCTACTGCTAGTCTCTGGTATTTCTATAATGTGATGTATCATGTAGGATGCATCTGTATACAAAGGTCATTCAGTTTGGTTTAGACAAAGACATTTAATTATCTCAGAAAACAAAAGTCTTGTATCTCCATTTGACATAATGATTCAATGATGTCATCCAGGACACAGGCTTTTCCTACAGTCTGTTTCCCCTTTCTCAGCATTTTACTGACGTCTTACCTCATGGTCCCAAGATGGCTGCCACCACAACCAATATCATGTTCTCACACAGCAAAGGGAAATGGGAGTGGGCACAACAGTGCCTTTTCCTCCTGTGGCTTCCTCTTTTTGTCAGGGAGGGAAATCTTTTCCAGAGGCCCCCCAGCTGGTGTCCATCTCTTTGGCCAGACTGGGTCACGTGACCTCCTCCACAGTAATCACTGGAAAGGCGACAGAATTGCTCTGATTGATACAGACCAGCTGGTCCTCAGAGTGTAGTCCACAGAATCCTGCGGTCTCTGAGACCCTCTGAGTCAGGGGAGCTGTGAAGTCAAAATGATTTTCATAATGACACTAAAACGATACTTGCCTGTTTTCATTGTGTGGACATTGGCACAAATGGTGCAAAAGCAGATATGAGAATCCTGCTGTCTTCTATTAAAGCCAGTCATTGAAGAGATTTGCATAAAATGTAAAAGACTGAGTGCCACTCTTCTCAGTAAATTTTTTTGATTTTGAAAAATATTCATATTTCATGAATTTTTTTGTTACCATGTAATGGGATTATTATTGTTTTAAATGAATTACAGTTGTCCCTTGATATCCTCTGGGAATTGGTTCCAGGGCCCCCGCAGACACCAAAATCTGTGGATGCTCAAGTCCCTTGTATATTGTAAAATGGTGTCATAGGGTCAGCCCTCAATATCCGCAGATGCAGCACTCACCCAGGCAGGGGGCCGATTGTAATAAACAAATATTTTAAATTCTCTCAGTTTCCATTTCTAAGTTGGTATCTTGAGATAAATCAATTTGAGAATCGCTAATTTAGATGAATCCAGGAGGTACACACCATTTGGTCTGCACAAAATCAAGGTCTCGTTATAAGGAATGAGAAGAAAATGGTTGTCCAGGAGACAAGCAAGAATGTCTGCCACACTTTCCAAGAACTCAGATTATATATACAGCCTGTGTATTGTTAAGTACTTGTATCTATTTTTTTTTTGGTCATTTGAGTATATGGTTTATGTTAAATTTATACTTCATGGCACTGAGTTTCAGATTTAAGAGTTTAGACCCAATGGTTCCAGCACTAATTAGTTATATAACCTTCAACGGTGACTGCGCCTCTAGGAGCCTCAATATCCTAATCTGTAAAATGGGATAATGGACCACTCTTATCATTTTTGCAAATTCACTCTTCTGGTGGGTTAAAGAGATAAAGTACAATTAGTACTAGCACCTAGTACCATTCCTGACACATAGTTAGTAGTTGCCATTAATTCTCTCTCGCCTTTTTTTTTTAACTTTTATTCATGTTCTAAGTCACAATCATTCTCATTTTGGTTCCTTGAGAAACTGCGGCCTACCAAGGTGATGTTTTAATATGACATGTGGTGAAATAGCCAGAATGACATGTGTGGCCCTCACTGTCAGCGGAACATAAGATTGCATGTGACCAGGCAGTGGTGAAATGGTTCTTCCCTTCTCCAGCTCCTGATCTATTCTCTCTCTCTCTCTGTCTCTCTGTCTCTCATACACACACAGCTACCTAAATATATACGTATGCATCTGTATTTATTTATTTCATGCCTGACTTTATATCCTATCATGAGAAATAGAACCATAAATAAATCCAGTAAGCAATTTCCCACCATCTTTGATGGGCTTATTACATTGTCCCCACCAGGAGTAAAATTGTTATTTAAAAAAAGGCCTGAGGGGCTGCTTAATGGGCCCGGGAGTTTCCTTTTCATTTAATGAAAATGTTCTGGAACTAAATCATGTTACTGGTTGCACAATGTTGTGAATGGACTAAATGCCACTGAATGTTACACTTTAAAATAAAGTGGTAGGGCTTCCCTGGTGGCGCAGTGGCTGAGAGTCTGCCTGCCAATGCAGGGGACACGGGTTCGTGCCCCGGTCTGGGAGGGTCCCACATGCCGCGGAGCGGCTGGGCCCATGAGCCATGGCCTCTGAACCTGCGCGTCCGGAGCCTGTGCTCCACAATGGGAGAGGCCACAACAGTGAGAGGCCCACATACCGCAAAAAACAAACAAAACAAAATAAAGTGGTAAATTTTATGTTATGTGTATTATACCACCAAAAAATACATAAAGCAGTCCAAGAGGCTTTCCGGTCCATTTTAGGGAGACTTGGAGAGGGGGTAGGGTTCCCCAAACTCAAACCTTCCACCACAGTGAATCCTCCCTCTGATGGAGGCTTGGGGCCCTACACACAGACTCGCTTCCTCTTGGACTGACTGGTCCATCTGCCTGTCCCACCTCTTCATTTCCTCCTGTCCTGGAAGCTGGAAACATTACAGATACACCCCCAAGAATGTCTTATGTAGAATGATCTGCAAAGCTGTGTCTCTTACCAGAATGGAACTGTTGTTGCTAATGCCTAACGAGCATTACCTTCCGAAGCTGCACCAGACGTGTGTTCACAGGCAATGTCTTCATCCTTCCCCATTTCAAGGGAAGGGGATGGCTTCTTGGCACTTTTTGGAAATCCAAGATGCGTACTCCAACTGTTCAAAGACTTGCCGTTTACTTACTGTACTTGTGTTATCAAAGACCCCATAAAATCAAGTGATTTCCTCTGCTTTTGTCCAGGACTCTGGAGAAAATGACACTTAATCACCTCAAATTCCCTTCTGTCTGTGATCCCCTCCGAGAAATAAAGCCATAAATATGTTTAGTTTTGTTGACATTCACACCGGAAAGAGCAGAGAGTTCCAAGTAGTGCGGTTCCTTTCCTATTTTATTACCAAACAGCAAGAAAAAAACAGCAGAGGGGCTTTCCTGGCAATTCAGGGTACGACAGTATACTTGTTTTTTCTCCCCAAGGCGGGGCGGGGTGGGGGGGAGCATATCTCTTCACACCATTGCCAAAGCCAAAAGGCTTCTGAACGCACTGACGCTGCACACAGCCATTCAATAAAATGCTTAGAGCACCTCTGCCCCTGAGCAGGGAATCGGGGGATCTAAAAAGCGTTCATGAACAGAACTGCGTCCTCTCCTCCTCCTTGCCTCGCGTTTGAAAATATCAACAACATTCCTGTCCACTGTAATCAAATACTTACGCAAAAAGCTATGGAATGCGCAATAATTTGTCAGGCGTCCTTTTAGTGAAGTCCGCTAGAGCAAACTCTGGTGGGCCCCCTTGACCCTGAGAGAGTGTGCCCTTTAACCTTATTTGGGCCTCTTTTATGTGGGGCTTCACTCTGACCAGATGGCTAAACTATCAAAGGATTTTATGAGTAAAAACTGCTTTCTCGACTCACAAGTTGTATATTTCTTTCCATGTTAATGTGAACTATCAACCCAGAAGCTTTAAATTGAAAACACAAAAGGTGTCCTGCAGCTGGGCCTCCGGCCTCCCCGCATTGTGTGTGAGCACAGGGGCTACGGGTGTTTGCAGAGAAAACAGCTGACACCCAGATGAGGACAATTTCAGCTAAATATTTAAAATAGCCATCAAGAAAGGAATGATTGATTGATTTTTTTTTTTTTTTTGGTTCCAGCCATGATCTTTTATCAAGCTGCAGGCAAACATGCTTCCTGCATAAATCCAAACTGTTATCTTTCTCTCTCTCTATCCCATGCTTCCACCTTTCAGGAAGGCTGGGTGACAAACAGTTATTAGACCCAACTGCACCTGGAATCCTAAATCGAAAATGTCGCCTCTCAACGTTAGATTTCAAGTTACATAGTCCTTAGAGCTTGGGTGGGTGGTGTGTGTAAATGAATAGTTTGTTTTGTAAATTCTTGGAAATGTTCCTCAGAAATGGGTTGACTCAACAAATATTTATGAGCGTAACACATGAGGCAGACAACGATTCTAGCACCAAGCAGATTGCTTGAACCAGAGCTGGAGGACTCCTGTCGAGAAGATGCTCATTTATGTTGTGTGCTGAGAAAAGCAACAAAGAAATAAACGCCCCAAAATGGCAAGTGGTAATAAGTGCTGAGATGAGAACAAGACAAGGCAGTGTAATGGGGCCGTTGTGTCGTACAAGGATGACTTTCAAGTCTGTATGGTTAGGAAAAGCCTCATTGAGAAGATAATGTTAAAGCAAAGATCTGAGTGAGAAGGAGCCAGACTCAGGAAGACACAGGCCAGAGCTCTCCATTCAAAATATAACACAAGGGCTTCCCTGGGGGCGCAGTGGTTGAGAGTCCGCCTGCCGATGCAGGGGACACGGGTTCGTGCCCCGGTCCGGGAAGATCCCACATGCCGCGGAGCGGCTGGGCCTGTGAGCCATGGCCGCTGGGCCTGCGCGTCCGGAGCCTGTGCTCTGCAACGGGAGAGGCCACAACAGTGAGAGGCCCGTGTACCGGAAAAAAAAAAAAAAAAATATATATATATATATATATATATATAAAAAAAACACAAGTCACACATGTAGTGCTAAATTTTCTAGTGGCCAGCTTTAAGGAGGTAAAAAGAAATGAGTAGAAATAATTCAAAGTTATTTTTATTTTAATAAATGTTTTTTAAATATACTAATTACTATTTAAATGTTTTTATTTTAAAAGTTTTATTTTATTTTAATGATATATTTTATTTCATTTGTATTATATACAATTTTATTTGAGTTTTTAAAACTATTTTAAATTTATTTTTATTTATTATTTTATTTATTTTTACATGTATTTAATAATACATTTTGTTATATTTAACCTCATATGTAATGTTAAATTTTCTAGTAGCCAGATTAAAAAGGGTAAAAAAGAAACAAGTGAGATTAATTTTAATAATATATTTTATTTTTACCAAACTCAGTGTATCCGAAACATCTTTTCAAAAATGTTTTGAAAAAAATAACAAATGAGATTTTTTTACTTTTTTTTTTTTCCCCACAATAAGTCTTTGCAGTCTGGTACAGGTTTTTTACCGACAGCACATCTCAATTTGGACAGTAAATTTTCATGAGAAAGATTTGATCTGAATTTCAATTTCATCGGGTTTACAATTGAAAAGGTAGATTCACATACGCAAATTGTACTAAAGATACTTAAACATGTTCTAATAGTTGAATGAAGTATCAGTTTTGAAGTTTTAAATTAAAAGGAAGTAAAATTAGAAATCCAGTTCCTCAGACACAGCAGCCCCATTTCATGTGTGGCCCCCGTGACACGTGGCGATCAGGTGGGCCAGCTCAGGTCTGGGGAGGAACGTCAGAGCTTCAGAAGGCCAGCTCGGGGGAGGACCAGTCAGCGCAAGGTCCGGGGGCTGGAAAGGGCTTGCTGTCTTCCAGGAGCAGAGAGAGTAACCACGGCGGGGAGCAGAGGCAAGCATGGGCTCGAACCAGGTCCCGCTGAGTCTCACAGGCTGTGCAGAATGCTCGGATGTATCCTAAGTGTGACTTGTTAGTCCCCAAATGGAAGGCAGGGGCATAGAGGAGAACTAAGTTTATTGTGATACTTTGGAGAGTAAGATATCAACTTCTGGGAACACTGCATATGTCCACACCAGCCAACCTAGGAACACACACCAACAAATGTCACAGGGTCGTAGGGAGGTTCACAGCACTGCTGGAAAAGCAAAATACTGCAAGCAGCCTGAATATGCACCCATCTGAGAAAGGATAAATAGAACGTGATACGTTCCTGCGAGGAAATATGATCCTGCAGTTGAAAAGAATCATGTGTATCAACATGATACATCTCAAGAACAAGAAACTCTTTATATAAATTAACTTATAACATTTAAAGACACATATATAGAGGTATACACGTAGAATATTAAAATTATTGTAACATAAGCTAGAAGGAAACATCAATATCGTGATAGCAGTCACTTTGGGGGGAGGCCTTCAGAAAAGGTACGGTGGGCTTGACTTAATCGGTAATGTTTTATTTTTTATTTAAAAAATATCAGAGATTGCAACAGAATGATTCTGTTTGCTGATTTGGGGGCAGTGGGAATATAAGTGTTTGTTCTACTATGCTCTGTACTTTTCAGTTGATTTGAATATTCTCCAAATTAAAAAAAAATCTATCAGAAGAGAAGAGAAAGGAAACCTTTGTCACCCTCAGTCCTCATATGCTATCTGTCTCTGCATTTTCTGTAACCTTCCAGCGCTGACCATGGCTTAGAATTAGGCAGTACGGATCTATTACATATTGTGTTTACTTATAACCTTTTCTGGAAAAAAAAAAAAAAGTTGCTGGCCTGGTTCTGCAATGTCTGAGGCTGACCATCAAGAGCATTTTTAACTCTTTCTTCACTAGCGTCAAGCCACCTATTTTTTTTTATCTCCCCACTAGGATTTTTTTTTTTTTTTTTTTTGGTATGCGGGCCTCTCACTGTTGTGGCCTCTCCCGTTGCAGAGCACAGGCTCCGGACGTGCAGGCTCAGCGGCCATGGCTCACGGGCCCAGCCGCTCCACGGCATGTGGGATCTTCCCGGACCGGGGCACGAACCTGTGTCCCCTGCATCAGCAGGCGGACTCTCAACCCCTGCGCCACCAGGGAAGCCCTAGCTTCAGGACTTTGAGGCCTCACATGTCCCTGTGCCTCTCATGGTTTGGAGCATTGAAGGCCAAATGTGTTCCACATTGAGCAAAAAAATAAGTTAAGTGGAAATTCAAGACTTGGCATCACCATTCTCCATTGCTGCAAAGAAAGTAAAGAAATTCCTCTTCTCTGATTTCTGAAGCTATAACTTCTGTTAGGGACTCCATGTCTGTATCCTTCGCAAAGTTGCATGCTGAAACCCTAAGCCCCAGTATGATGGTATTTGGAGGTAGGGCCTTTGGGACATCATTAGGTCATGAGGGTGAAACGCCCAGGACAGAATTAGTGCCCTAATAAGAGGAAACACTAGGGAGTTTGCTTCCTCTCTCTCTGCTCTCCACCATCTGCAAACCAGACACCAGATCTGGTGGCACCTTGATTTTGGACAGCCTAGCCTCCAGAATTGTGAGAAATCAATGTTTGTCACTTATGCCACCCAGCCTGTGGTATCTTGTGACAACAGCTCGAGCTAAGACAACTGCCAATCCAGCCTTTCTATAAAGCTGTGTGGCTCTCAGCACTCAACTTCCCCGAGCCTTAGTTTCCTCATCTGTCTCATGGGGATAATAATCATCGTTATCTCCCTCATAAAACTAATATGAGATACAAGTGCAATAATGCGTGTAAGGTCCTTGGCGCAATTGGTGTTATATACATATATGTTAATTATTCCTGTATCTCTCTTTTTGTTGCTAACATTTATGTGACCAGATGACTCTATTGGATGGTGGCTAAGAACACAGGTTTGTCAAATAGGCATGTTGGAAACCTACTCACACACTTCTAAGTGAACTTGGGTCACTTGGTAGCCGTAGGGTAGCTGAGAGAACTGAAGGAGATAATCCTTGTAAAGCCCCTTCCTGGCAGGGGCCCTGGCCCCAGGTTCGTGCTCCGGAAATGTGGGCTGCCAGTTAAGGCGCTGATATGCGGAAGGCCCTGGTTCCTATTCCGTGCAGGACAGGAGCGGTGTTTGCAGCAGAGAAAGTACTAGCATTTCAGAGAGTCCCGCCTGCTCATGTGCAGCGCACAAGCTGACTTAATCTTGCAAATTCATTCAACAATTTCTTAGAGACAAATGTTATTCTGAGCTGCATCTCTATCAACCACCACACGTCCTTTTAAAAAGCAGCCTTATATATTTAAAAGAATGGTCTGGCCTCCTGTTTGTCGCTTTCTAAGTTGCTCTAGTTGTCATTGTTAACCCATCAGGCTTGCTTACCCAACCAGGTTTATCAATGGCAAATGTTGAGGGCTTCATTGAGTTATGACTATAAACATAAGGGATACGAGAACAAGGTGAAAGGTGGCTTCTTTATAACAGCTGTAATTTATCCAAGATTTTGTCCTGGCCTTTGATTTGGGGGCTGAGGATCTAGTGTCCCCCTGATTGCATTAGGAGCAGCCTTAGGGGTCAGACGGAATTCCAAGGTCCTGGAATCAGTTAGAAAGCTGGAACATACACATGTGTGAAGGCACAGGGAAGAGGCCTTTATAGCAATCCTCCTCCAAGACCCAAACACCAGCTCTCTGCCCAGGCGACCTTGGGAGAGGACCGGCCAACTTCAGGGACGTCCAACCTGCTCTTGTGCTCAGAAGGTCCCCTTAAATGCTTGGTTTAAGGCTCTGCTGTTGCCATCTTGAAATTCTTAATAAGGTTTTTTTTTTGTTTTTGTTTTATTTATTTATTGGCTGCATTGGGTCTTCGTTGTTGCTCGTGGGATTTCTCTAGTTGCGGCGAGTGGGGGCTACTCTTCGTTGCGGTGCGCAGGCTTCTCATTGCGGTGGCTTCTCTTGTTGCGGAGCACGGGCTCTAGGCGCACAGGCTCAGTAGTTGTGGCACCCAGGCTTAGTTGCTCCGCGGCATGTGGGATCTTCCCAGACCAGGGCTCGAACCCGTGTCCCCTGCATTGGCAGGTGGATTCTTAACCACTGCGCCACCAGGGAAGCCCTCTTAATAAGGTTTTAACAAGAGGTCATGCACTTTCATTTCGCATTGGGTCCTGCCAGTTCTGTAGCCGGTCCTGGGAGAGGAAGCCAGGGCTCTCGCTCACCCCAGACACAATCAGGACAGTTATAATAGATGACAAGTATATTGTACACCCAGGGAATAATACTCATCACAAGTGACATGCATGAACCAAGGACTTGCACAAACTTATCTCATTTCATCCTCCCATGGACCCATTTTAGAGATAGTAGAACTGAGGCATGAAGATAGTAATGATAATTTACATTTATCAAGGACTTGCTATCAATATATACCAGTCATCTTTTTTTTTTTTTTTTTTTTTTGCCATATGCGGGCCTCTCACTGTTGGGGCCTCTCCCGTTGCGGAGCACAGGCTCCAGATGCACAGGCTCAGCAGCCATGGCTCACGGGCCCAGCCACTCCACGGCATGTGGGATCTTCCCAGACCGGGGCACGAACCCGTGTCCCCCGCATCGGCAGGCGGACTCTCAACCACTGCGCCACCAGGGAAGCCCTATACCAGTCATCTTGATATGCACTTCATAAGCATAATCTCCTTTAATTTTGATAACAACCCTGTGAGGTGAGAGTCATTGGTTCAGCCACATCTTAATTCTTCTTACAAATATAAACTATTAAGCAAGAAAAAAGATAGAATAATCCAAAGAAAGCAGAAGGAAGATGGTAATAAAGATAATTTTTGAAATAACATAATAGAAAACAAAGATTTTGAGAGGAAAAAAACTAGCCAAACCAAAAGCTGGTTCTTTGAAAAGACAGATCTCTAACTAGGCTGATTAAAACAGATAAAAAACATGTAAATAAAAATATTAGGGATAGAAAGAGGGCTTAACTACAGATACAGAAGAGAATGATAATTACAGTTGAATACTGTGAAAGATTTCATGCCAAAAAAAAGGTGAACTCTCGGCAAAATTAACTTCCTAGGGAAACATCACTTATCAAAACTGAACCAAGGGACTTCCTCGGTTCAGTACACATGCATATCATATGTACACATGCATATACACATGTGTACACATACATGTATGCACACACAGCAGGCAAGAGCAGGTTTACGGGTTAGTTGTACCAAATATTCAAGAAACAGGAAAGAAGAAGCCATTTACTGCTGCCTGATACTGATAGCTAACATTTGCTGTGTACCAAGCACTGTGCTAAGATGTTTAACTTCATAAAAGGTGGGGACTATATCCTCATTTTACAGATGAGGAAACTGAGACCCGGAGATTTTAAGGAATTTGCCCAGAGTCATGCAGATGGCAGGTGGTAGAGCTGGAATTGAATCCGTTCTTGTGTCAACTCTACAGTGTAGCATCCATTGCCTCTACCTTCAACTCCCACCCAGAACTGGACGAGGGAAGCCATGTGGTCTGAGTCTAAGAGACAAAAGAGCAGGACCTTTGTGGGCTCAGGCTTGACTCAGTGTCTATTTCAGTCCCTGGGATATTCACCCAATTAGAGCACCTAATGGGGTTCCCTGCCCCCACCTAGCTCACATTCCACTGTTTTCTTAAGCGGTTTTGTTTGATCATCCTCTTAAGAGATAGCAGCTTTGTCATAGGAGGGCATTGTCTTTTGGAATCTAATCAAGTTTGGAGGCAGGACCTGATGAGTATCTCAGCCCCATGATTAAGAACAAGAAGACAGCTGCGGGCTTCCCTGGTTTCTCAGTGGTTAAGAATCCACCTGCCAATGCAGGGGACATGGGTTCAAGCCCTGGTCCAGGAAGATCCCACATGTCGCAGAGTAACTAAGCCCATGCGCCACAACTACTGAGCCTGCATGCCACAACTACCGAAGCCTGCACGCCTAGAGCCCGTGCTCCGCAACAAGAGAAGCCACCGCAATGAGAAGCCCCCGCTCGCTGCAACTAGAGAAAGCCCCACGCGCAGCAACGGAGACCCAACGCAGCCAGAAACAATAAATAAATAAAATAAATAAATTTTTTGAACATAAAGAGAATAAATAAAACAAAGACTATAAAAACATCTTATGTTTGCAAATTTTACAGAAACATGTGACCATGTGAATAGATGCTAGGGCCCTTACTAGGGCCACTGAAGGAAACTTGAAACTTAGGTTTCACATGCCTAACACATCCATCTCAACCTCTCTTAAATCATGCTTTCTGAACTTCCCTGGTGGTCCACTGGTTAGGATTCTGCACTTCCATGGCAGGGGGCACGGGTTCAATCCCTTGTCAGGGAACTAAGGTCCTGAATGCCACGTAGCCAAAAAAAAAAGTGCATTAGAAATTAAGAGATCAGCACCTTAAAACAATCATATATATATATACATATTATATATATGTATATATATATATATATAGAGAGAGAGAGAGAGAGAGAGAGAGACTACTATCTAAAAACCTCATGGTAACCGCAAAGAAAGCGACACTGGTACCTGACTCTTAGCTGAGCTCCAGACTTCTATTTGAACGTCATAAAAGGAGCGTTTTAAAGGGGCTTTTCGTAGCTGGCATTTGTTGAACACTTACTATGTGCCAGGCATTGCACCAAATACTTTGTCTTGTTTCATCGACGCAGCTCCCTGGTGGGGCAGCCGCTTTGATTAGCCCCATTTTACAGATGGGGACACTGAAGCCCAGAGACCGCAATGCTTATTAAGATGGAGTTTGAATCCAGGCAGCCCAACTCCAGAGCCCTCAGTGCAGACCACCGCATTAAGTTTCCTTTTTCTTCTTTTTTTCTTTGGCTGTGCAGCATGGCATGTGGGATCCTAGTTCCCTGACCAGGGATCTAACCCGCGCCCCCTGCAGTGAAAGTGCCGAGTCTTAACCACTGGACCGCCAGGGAAGTCCCTTAAGGTGTTTCTTGTACCTTCTCCTGAGGAAAACATTCTCATTCTAGCCCTCTCACCACCCAGAAAACTCAGCTCAAGACCAGAAACCCCATTCATTCATTCAGTACATATTTTGTTTCTTCCTCAACTTCCCCAACCCCTCCCCATCACCACCATCAATGATCCAGCCCCTTCAGTGAACTCAGATAACTTGAAACACCAGCATCGCCAACTCAGTGACCTCAGGGCCCAGGCACAGATCAGAAATGCGGGCAGCAGGGCGGGTGGGAACTCCGGTGGCCCAGAAAGCCAGTCCGTATCCAGCAGTGCGTCTGTGTGTATGTGTGTCTCTCAGCCCGTCTGTCTGTGTCTCTGTCTCACTCTTGCCAATGCTCTCCATGCAGAAATGCAGGCCCCAAGTCACCAAATCTTTCCAATTTTCAAGTAAAGCCAGAAGCTCGAATTTTTTTTTTTTTTTGAGTTAAAGAATTTTTATTTAAAATTTCAATATGCATTCAGTATAATTAGTCTTTGCCCTTAAATTTTAATAGATACATTTAAATTTTGAGAATATACCTGTTTTTTTTTTTTGAGAATATACCTGTTTTGAAAACATGAAGATATTATTTTGACATTAACATGAGCATTAATTTACATTATGTAAAATCTCCAAATTTTGAGTGGTTTGAATACAAATACAGTTGTTAAATCCTTTAAGTTATCACTACTGATCAAATGCTATTACATGAAAATCCTGGTCATAACATATTTTTCAAATTTTTATGGATAACTATTTACTAATTTATAGATTATATATACTTTTTTATTTCCCCTCCAAACATCACTAGCCTATAAGCTCAATACTTAATAATGTGTTATTATTAATTTTCTTTGAAGAAGCTCGAATTTTATATGAATTTTACCAACCTTTCAAACTCTTTGTAGGTCAGACAGAATCTATCCGTGAGTCGGAGGTGGCCTAGGGACCACCATTTTACAATTCCCTCATCATTAGAATGGGAACAGGAAAAGTTACTATGGGAAACAAGCCAGTTAGTATTTATAAAGCAATTTAGAACCATACTGGACACAACATAGAAACCGTTTGCCTTGCTGTTGATGTTTAAGTAATAATAATCAATGAAGTAGCGGGAGAAACCTATTCAAACGGAGTCATTGATTGCATCCCCCTCCCTCCACAAACCCCTCCGTGTTGACTAACTGAATCTTTCAACTTTCGACTATTTTTAGTCATGTTGACACAGCCTTGGTGCCTGCATTTGAGCTCAGTGGGGCCTCACCCCACAGCCATGTGGCTGGAGCCATCAAAGGCCTCCGTTCACATTAAAAGACGCAAAAAGGAAAAACTTTCCACCCCCAGGGATGGTCCTCAACGTGTGCTGAGGCTCACAGTATTCCAAAAAATGATGAGCTCTGCCAGAGAGAATTTGCTCACTGATGATGCCCCCTGAGGTCCCACATTATGCATATAGATATCTCCTTTTTCTCTTACTACAATCTTCCATCTAAAGATGTGAAGCCGGAGAGCTGAGCTTAGGTCAGGTCAGATGATCTGCCCTCCGTTTTCTATTTCTGACACGAGAAATCAAAAATGAAGTGCAGCTCAGGAAGGCCTGGAAGCCTCTATCTCTGAATGCTGAAAGATTGTCTCATTTTTAGTTCACTGTAAAATGAGAGAAGTTATCCCCAGATGTTGTTATCAGTGGAGGACCGAGAGCCCCCTGCACTTCTCATTGATACGGTGCCTGGCGTTGGAAAGTGAGGAGCAGATGTTTTGAAAACTCACATGGGGCCGGGGGTGCCACTGGGGCAGAAATAAACCTGAAACTGTCAAGGGAATCGTGGCTCCGTTGTGCGCTAGGTCGCCCAATCTCCCAGCACAGGGGTGGCCTGGAGGGCTTCGTTCATTGTCTAAGAAACCCCCCAGTGCTGGGATTTAGGGAGCTTCTTGCTCAGGTCCTGGGGAATCATCCCGTTGAAATGGAATCCAGTGGGATGGTCCTAGGAGAGGAGAGAAATCAAGCAAATGGCCAAGGCCATCCCCCTTCTGCTTTGTGCCTTAGAACCATGTAATGTGACATTCCCAAGTTTGTGTTTTCTTTAAATTTCTGAAATTAGCCACACAAGTGGTTTAGTTGTTTCACTCACCTTCTTCGGAGCCCACTTATCTAATTCAATAAGATTTGGAATTTTTAAAATATACAAATAGCAATTGTACTACTTATTCAAACCAAACCTCCAAAGCATGCTGGGTTTTTTTTTCACCCTGAGCCACTGGTAGCCCTTTAGAAACATTTCCAACAGATTGTATGAGTGAGTGTGTGTGTGTGTGTGTGTGTGTGTGTGTGTAGTGTGGGCATGTGGGGTTTTTGTTATAACATTTTAAAGGCACAGAGGGTAAGTTAGCAATCTAAATTTAAATTAACTTCTTGAACTATGCATACATCCAGGCCTTATTATTTAATTTTCTTTCTTTGTGTGTGTTTTCCACTAACTGATAAAAAAGATCAGTCACAGGCCTGTCAGTAGGATGGGGTAAGGTGGTACCTTAATATTTGTCATCTTTGCCTAACTTACCCTGAGAAAACAAACAGCAAAGAAAGCAGCTTTTCTTGCGTTATCAGCCATCCCAAACATCTGGTTTCCCCCCCAAAATAAATCACTCCAAGTCAGTGACGGCTTAGTGATGATTTCATATAATTCTCTCTAAATAACAACAAAAACACCCATTAAGGAACCTAATAGATTAAACATGGCATATAATCAACTAAAGGTTTAATTTTTGTGTTATTTGCCATTCATCCTGCTTTTGGTTAAGAAAGCTTTTGTTTTACAAAAGAATTGAGCAAAGGATCAGTACTTAGGAGGCATTCAATGGTGTTATATTAATGAAAAGCATTCTTAAAAATTAAAAAAATTAACTGGCTTAAGATACATTGGAGACAATGTACCAATTAAAAGTTCAGCCTATTTGACTGATAAAAATAATCCGAAATTTTATTTATATAACTTGTGAGGTTTTTTTTTTAATGGGGTAGTATAGTCTCATATTACAAGATTGAAAAGACACAACAGAGTCTACAGCAAAAAGTCCTCCCTCCCAATGAGCCAGTTTCCAGGTGAGCCCATATTATGCACGGGGTTTTATCAAAGAGCAGGCCATCCTATGTACAATACCATATTTAAATGCTCCCCAAAGGCTCTTATTCATGTAATTGAGGTTTTCCTCTTCTGGGTTTCTTCTAATATATGAGATGGTAATTTTAGCAGGACCTATTCAACCTAAAGTAGTATCCTTTGGCCAAGAGAAACTGAAAGCTGAGCTCTGAATAAGGTAATAAATGCATTACCAAGTGCTTCTGCCCTTGCTCCAGAATTTAAATTTGCGCAAAGTGTTCAAACCCACTAGAATCTGCTATGATGCTGTGTCTAGGCATCCTGCGTGGGAGCCCTGCAGAAGGAGCTTTGCAGGAGAGAAAGCAAAGTGATTCTTTTCAAGACTCTGGGAGTCAAACAGCTCTTATGCCAAGTTCCTCACTCTCTGGGGTCTTCCACCAGATTCCGCTACACAATAATGTGTTGTAGCATGATTTTTGTTCCTTGGATTATATCCTGCCCACGGCTTCCCAAAGGACTTAGAATAAGTTCTGTAGGGTATAGAGTGGCCGTGATCATGGGCTCTGCTCCCACCTCCCTCCTTGCTACCCATGAACACGCCAAGCAGGTTCCCACAGCAGGGGCTGTGTATGTGCTAATCCCCCCTCCCCAATGCCCTTCCCCCACATTTGCATAATCTCATCATTCAGGTTTCGGCTCAGAAATCCCATCCTGGGAGAGCCCTTCAGGGCTACCATTGCTGAAGATCCTCCTTAGTCATCCACCCGCTCCATCATTTTCTACACAAGTACCAGTTTTACTTCATTATAGACATTGCCGTTGGTACCATCCTGTCATTTATTTCTCTTTTTTTTTTTGTCTTTATTGGAGTATAATTGCTTACAGTGTTCTGTCATTTATTTCTTGATTTATTTATTCTCAGGTTTATGATCCACATTCCCCACCAGACTGTGAACTCTATGTGTGTCTGTCCCATTCATGGTAAAACCCCAGCAACTAACGGCATAGAAGTTATTCAACAAATACTGTTGAGTGATTGAAACATATCGACCCTTTCTCTTTGTCAAACATACAAAAGTGATCTATACTTGATGGGTTGGAATAGGTTTATTTGGTTTTCTTTTGTTGGGGGTGGAGAGAGAAAGCCTCCAATGATTATTATGCAATATTCCACATAAAATTGCATGGAGAAGTCACAAACTCCTAGATACCATTCTGGTCTGCCTGTTGTCACCTGTGTGACCTCAGACATCCCCACAGACCCTCAATTCTTCATCTGTAGAAAGCAGGGATCAGAACAAATTTACAGGATCAGAGGAAGAATTAAAGAGTAAAACTGAATTTTTTTTTTTTTAAGACGGCACCATTCTGATATTAGGCATTATGACCATGTGACATGTTTCTCTGAAGATGAAAAGGGGTCCCACTGTCTTCGTAGCACTGATCACTCATTAAAAGGATTTGATTTATTCATTTTTCTTATTAGTTAATCTATATTCGTAAGCTTCTACAAGGGGAGGGTTTTGGTCTGTCCAGTTTGTTCAATGCTTAGATTACCATTTATTTAGTAGTTAGTTACCATTACTATTTCTGTAGTAGTTACCATTACTATTTCTGATAGGGTTGTTTTGAGAGGAAATGAAATAATACACATAAAGTGTTTTAAATGATGTTTGGCACGTGGGAAGCATTTAATAAATATTAGTGATAATTATTATTTATACTATTATTTTGTGAACTCAGATTTTTGATGCTTTGATTTAAATTAGGAGGGAATTAAAAGTACCTCTGTTTGTCTTTTAAGTCCCTGATCCTGTTTAAATGGCAGGGATGGATGGCATTAGGAGTTTAAGAAGTAGCAACTGTTGCTTAAAACCATCAGAATCTCGGGACTTCCCTGGTGGTCCAGTGGTTAGGACTCCACGCTCTCACTGCCGAGGGCCCAGGTTAGTTGGGGAACTAAGATCCCACAAGCCTCACAGCACAGCCAAAAAACAAAACAAAGCAAAACAAAACACAAAAAAATCAGAATCTCTATATAGTCAGAAAAAAAAAATAGCTTAGGGAAACTTCAAAGAATGTACCAGACAGAAGTCATATGTTAAATGAGACACTTTACTTTCCACTAGGAAAATCATAACATATTGTTTGAGAACAATCTTATTCCAGTACCTTCTCTTCATTATGTTTAAGAAATAGGAGGGGGAATAGCAGGAAAATAATGCAAAATGTTATTAATGAGAGAAGGGAGAAGTAAGAGGTGAATGGGGATCTCTGCTTTAGGAAAATTCATTTTCATCCAACTTTGATAGGCACTTTTAGAAATATAAGATTTGAGGTTGGAGATGAGAATTATCATTTTCCACATTGTCCTATAACATGTTGCTATTCAGTGTCATTTTGGGATTGTGTCTAGCAAAGGAAAAAGAAGTGATTCTCTACCAAGAAGATTTGTGCAGTTGCCTAGATTCTATATAATAAGCATCCATAAATCAGTATATTAATACTTTTTGGTAGTAGCTCCTAGAAATGCATTACCACCATCTCCATCAGGCAACAATTATTAAGCACCCATATGCTGACTCCAGGAAAGATCTAAAAATTAAGTCTAGGACAAATATGTGGATGTCCATGCATAGAAATAAAGCCCTGTGATCGCATGTAACAAACTGACAGCAACAGCTACCTTCTGTGGAGATGGGGACTAGATTTAGGCCCAGTAGTCAAGAACTTTTAGCTTTATCTCTGAAATATGAATGTTCTTCAGTATGAATTGGATTCATGCCTTGCGTGTGTAATTAAAATTTGATTTTTTAAATTGTAAGACAATCATGCTAGAAGTATAAAAAGTAATAAAAGCAGTAGTAGCCACTAAAAGAAAAAAAATGCAACCAAGCACATTGGTTTAATATTAACATTACTACACTTACGTTTATTGTACAACAGCATACATAACTTGCGTGTCTTTCCTTCAATGAATAGTTATATTTTAGAAAGGAAATTTGAACATATGATAATATTTAATGCTGACACACATCTGAAACCCTCTACTCATGCATCCCTCCTCCTAACGACCCTGCACCCCACCCACAAAAAAAAAAAAAAGTTCCTAGTTTTGACAAGACCAACGGGCATCTTTGCAGTCAAAATGAACAGGCAAAGCTGTTTAGCCTCTTGTAACTGCTGCTGAATCCCTGACTCACGGCACTCCCAGTTTGTTCCTTGATTCCCCTGAAAAACGTCTTATCAGATCAACAATGATTTGTCAAAAAAAAAAAGGAAAAGAAAAATCCCCCGTCTCCCCTCCAAATGAGGGGTGTCAGCCCCTGGGCGTAAATTCTAAAGCTCCGGGGCCGTGACGGGCCGAGGAGTCATGGTGCGTCTGAAAGGATAAGGGAAGATAAAGTGTATCAAAGGAGCCTTGACACATGGGATGCTACGCAGGCCTGTCTCCCCAGAGCATCTCTGGCGTGACTGACAGGGGATTAATCCACGGGAGGGCGGTAAACAATAGCGGAAGTGGGTTTGAGGCCCAACACCTGGATGTGAGGTCGGATGCAGCGCGGGAGGCTTCGAGGGAGCGTAGCCCTCTCCACACCCTGCCTAACCGCCCTTCCGCGTCTCCGTGCTCTGGCTTGGCACCCTTTCTCTTGGATAAACGTGTTTGAAAACTAGGTGGGGATTTTTTTGTTTTGGTTCTGTGCTTGGGGGACAGGGAAGCAGAAGATGTCAGAAATTCAACAGTCGCCTGCTGGGAGTTCTTAACAGAAAGGGCTTCCTATGACAGCCACATGCAGGGGATGGGTTTGGATCGAGACTCCGACAAATCAAGAGTAAAGTAGACATTTTTGAGATGATGCGGGCCACTGGAAGATGGGCTGGGTGATACCAAGGAATCGGCCCTTTTGTTAGAAGTGATAATAGCATCGTGTGGTTTTCTTTCCCTGAATAAACTGGGTTTTTTATTTCTGAATACTTCCATGGGGAGGAAGGAAAGGAGCCTAGCTAAAGCAAGTACAGCAAAATCTTAATAATTATTAAATCTAGGTCATTACCTAGAGCCTAGAGCATTCACTGTACTGGTCATTCTATTATTGGGTAGAGTTTGAACATTTTTACCCAAATAATAATGATGATAATGATAATAATATTTTGAAAGTGTTCTGAAGAATGGTAGTGGTGGTGTGAAAATTTACCAAGCCCTGCATCAGCTGGGTTTGTTAAGCCCTCTGAATCATGGACACATTCTTATTGGTGAAGTCAAGAAAACCTTCTGAAAGTGATGACCATTATTGTTGGTGACAAGCAAAACCGGAGTAAACTGAGATCGTTTTATTTCTTGAGTTGCACTGCCTCATTAGGAATACCTGCTCCCTCTTCCTGAGAGCCTGCTCTACGTGCATGATCTCATTTCATCCTCACATGGCTCAGAGAGGTTAAGTAATTTTCCCAAGGTCACCCAGCTAATAAGTAGTAGGTCCAGAGGTCAAACTCAAGGCAATCAAGTTTTAGATTCTATGCCCTGCCAGGTACCTACTTTCTGACCAGAGAGGAGAAAGGAAAGAGGAGATTCACAAGCTTTGCTGCCCTGTCCTTCTTTGACATCATAATTATTATTAAAAAGTAGTTATTTAGGGCTTCCTTGGTGGCGCAGCGGTTGAGAGTCCGCCTGCCGATGCAGGGGACACGGGTTCGTGCCCCGGTCCGGGAAGATCCCACATGCCGCGGAGCGGCCGGGCCCGTGAGCCATGGCCGCTGAGCCCGGGCGTCCGGAGCCTGTTCTCCGCAACGGGAGAGGCCACAACAGTGAGAGGCCCGCGTACCGCAAAAACAAAAACAAAAAAACCCAAAAAGTAGTTATTTAGGGCTTCCCTGGTGGCGCAGTGGTTGAGAATCTGCCTGCTAATGCAGGGGACACGGGTTCGAGCCCTGGTCTAGGAAGATCCCACATGCCGCGGAGCAACTAGGCCCGTGAGCCACAGCTACTGAGCCTCCGCGTCTGGAGCCTGTGCTCCGCAACAAGAGAGGCCACAACAGTGAGGGGCCCGCGCACCGCGATGAAGAGGGGCCCCCACTTGCCACAACTAGAGAAAGCCCTCGACAGAAACGAAGATGCAACACAGCCAAAAATAAATAAATAAACGAATGTGGGGTTTAAAAAAAAAAAAAAGTAGTTATTTAGCTTCAAATGTCCCATTTGGATTTTTTCAAAACTTAGTGCAGTCTTCTTATGGAGTCAGCCTTTATCCATAATTTTGAAATTTTGTTCATCGTGGATTTTTTTAAGGCACTGAGCTTCATGTGTGTTATCTCATTTAATCCTCCACAACCCTGCGAGGTAAATATTACTCCCATTTCACAAATGAAGAAACAGAGACACGAAAGATGAGTATCTGCCCAAAGCCTCAAAGCTAGAAAGGGGCAGATCAAAGCACTGCATTTTTTAAAAAGCATTGCATTAAAATATTATTTATCTTGATGACTGAGTTTTTTGGTGTCCCCATAAATTTTCTGCCTCACCTTCGTCCCAGGCCTGCTTGCTTGGTAGCTAATGACATATTTTAAAGGTCTTTATAAGTAAAGAAATTAAATAGCTGGGTTGGGGCTTTGGCCCTCACTACTGTGCATTTCTCCCAAGCAGAGAGATATAATCATATCTCATTCATTTCATGCCCCTAGCTGTTAGCACATGGAAAGGTCTAATGTAAGTGTCCAGTTAAAGCAAACTCTGATTACCACGATGTTTCCTTCTGTTCAGAAATTCTGGCAAATAATAATAGTCTAAAGATGACAACGATGGATGAAAACAAAAAAAGAAACCACAGTCATTGATTATGTAGCTGTTTCAACTCATTAGGAAAGAAAAACTAGCATTTAAGCACTCAGAGCTCTAGAAAACAATATTCCTAAACAAGTCTTAGAAGTAGGAAAGGAAGCCCATGTAGACATTTTGCCTAGGAATTGTCACTTATTGTAGCTGAATGTAGGAAAATGCTGGCTGAAACTTTTGAAGGAAGAATCAGCAGAAACCATGAAAGAAAAGTACATCGTGAATAATAATTTTTACAATAGTGATAGTTTGTCCTTTTAGAAATCAGAAATTCCAGGCTATAGCAAGAGAACACTACATCCTTGGGGAGCTGGCATGAAATTTTTTTCCACTTTGGGTCAAAAGGACTGTAACAACAACGACCATAATCATAATTTATTGTACAATTAATGATATGTACGAGACACTTAGCTAAACACTTTATATGCATTAACTCATTTAATCCTGTGATGAGTATTACCCCCACTTCATAAATGCAAACATTTGCCTAAAAGACTCCTAGTTAGAATCAGGCAGAGCAGAGATTTGAACCAAAACACCATAGTGCCCTGCCCAACCATTTAAACCAGGGAAAGAAAAATCAGTTATTTAAGTTTTTTAGAGGTGTCCCAAATTCCTTTAAATTGTTTCATTGGAGCTCATGCCCTTCTGTTGGCTTCCTCTGGGCCTTAAACTATTAGCAGTAGAATCTTCCAGTCTGATCCAAAACTTAAGGTAACTTTCAGTATTCAGAAGGACCTAAACTTTTCTCAGCTCCTTGTGGGTTCATTCTTCCCAGAAGATAATTAAACATTATCCTACTGACCCTAAATCAAACTGTCAAGTAAAATAATAAAAAGGAATCGTTTGCCCGGAAAGGTGGTTCTGATTTGTGGCCCATGGAACCCATCCCAGCAAGTGGCACTAGGGAACATTTGGGGGGGATAGTTTCAGAGCAGACCTTCCTTAGATCAGTATCAAAACTGAAGAGTAAGGGACACACATTGGACATTCCTTAACAGAACACAGTCACCAAGGGAGGAAAAAAACAGCTGAAAAGGATGATTCATTTCCCAGTAAATTGCAGGAACAAATTCCACAATCTCTCCCAGTGCTACCAAATTTCATCATTCCCAGATGCACATTTTGACACATTTTTACATCTCTGATGTTAGGCCTGCCTCTTAGAATGGAAGGCATGCCATAAGTTAATTAGCCTCAGTTTTTCTTTCCTAGCGGTACGTAAAATAATTACACGGTCTACAGTCTGTGGTGTCTTGGATTCGATGAAATCATGTGTTAGAGAATCAGTCTTCTATGTGGTTCTCCCTAAAAATCCCAGTTTATATCTGCAGAATCCAAAACTTTAGTACAGACGTTGGCGCATAATCGTGAAAAGCAGAGGCTGTGGAGCCAAAATATATTTAAACTAGCGGAAGTAAAAATAGGTTTGTGGATCGCAGCCTCAAATTGCTTATTAAAGAAGTCAAGCTGAATCGTTTCATTAATTCACTGCCCCCTGCTCCAGCCATCCGTAATTTTAAATCTGTTGAATGTGATTCGGGTAGAATATGGGGGTGGCTCAATTTTTCATATCGGCTTGCAGTAGTTTTGTCTCCACTCAGCACCAGGAGTTGCGGACACAATGGCATGCATGAATCTTGTGTATCAGTAAAGAGAGCCCCTTGAACTCCGCCTGAGGGGAACAAAGGGTTTCCAAGATGCATCCGAGTAGCAGATGTTGAGTTATCTGAAGGGTCAGAATGCCAATTAGATATTGAACATGGCAGGAGGAGGGTGGAGTTTCCAAAACAAATGAAAGATGAATAGGAGCCGTCCGGAGTTTAGGCTCAGGTCCTGCTGTTCTTTTGTACCATGATTTGTGGCAAATTTGTTTTGTCACTGAGGCATAGTTCCCCCGGGTCTTAAAGTGATTTTGTAATCACCAAAAGAATTTTTTTTCCTTTAAATGTCCTTTTCCTAATCAGAACTGGATATCAATTTATTACCTTAAAAAATACATTTGAACAGCTGCATATTATTGACATGGGAGATGTACAAAAAAGAGTGATCCTATATGGAAAAACAGAAGGCACACGTAGTCAGGAAAGAGGAAATAATTCAATTTAAAAAATTCTTGGAAAGAAATCAGGAATTTTTTTTTTTTTTACTTTTTTCTAAAGATTAAAAACTTATCATTTGGTCCAGCAATGTGCAGATTTTACTGATTTTCTGTTTTATAGGATAAGGATATATCATTTTAAATCTAAGATGCCTGCAAATGAGAGAAATGTGGGAAACCTAAGATACAAAATGCTTCCATAGTTAATTATGTATTTATATTGGTGTTACCATCATAAATCATTCTTAGAGAAACAAAACCAAGTAGGAAGAGAACAACAATGGCGTTCTGTTTAAATAATTTCATTTGGTTCCTGAAATACTTCTGGCTATTTTTTTCCTTGAAACCACCCACATTTAGTAAAATTATATCGCTGAGCGGACCCTACCCTGCTCTCTCTCTCTCTCTCTCTTCTGACTTCTGGGGAGTACTAGACCGTGGAATACCAAAGGCAAACCAGCAAAAAAGGAAATTGGGATTGCATTGATTTAAATCAGCCAGGGCTGTGACCAAATTATTTAGCTCTCTCTTGACCTTTGGAGGTCAGATTTGACTATTTATGCTATCTGCTAATGCTTTACTATTTTTCATTGCTTTGCCTGTTAACAATTCTGACCTACAGCCTTTCCAGCCTGCGGGGTCGTTATATTAAACAATCACTAATTACTTCTTGAAACATATGCTCCCGTTTTAAAATGTCATTGAAATAAAAGCCCAACCAGAAGCCCTATGTTCGAAATGAACGAAAACAAAATGTAAGCATTTGAATACTTCTGAGAAGTCAAACATTGCCCAATCTGAGGAGTAAGGGGAAAATAACCTACCTTACTCTCATTATTAACTTGGAAATTGTTTAAAGATTACTCCTTAAAATGAGTATCAAAAGCAGCAGGTATTCTCCTTGAATCACAATTGTCAAATGTGCTATTTTAACATTCCTGCGAAGAATATGATTTTATACTTGCTAAGATCTTAAGGGCAAAAAAAGTTATGTAATTTTTTTCTCTCTTCCTTCATCTACTCTACAAATGTGGACATTCATTATGTGCCAGACACCATGTTAGGTCTTGGGATATATGAGTGAGAAAGATAGCCAGAATTCTCTGAAAATTGGCCTTTTTGTTATCTTCCTTGAAAATGTTTCATTCATTAGAGAACAAACAAAAGACAAACAGGTGTTCATATTAACAACGTTTACCATGGAAAGAGGTGAATATGAAGTTATGGGTCAGGGAACATGGTTTACTTTCCAAAATTTCTCTCAGATTGTATTTGAGACATAAAAAAATTTTTACTGTCCACAAAATAAAAGATAAGTAATTTATTCTAAATCAAAATAGCCAGAGACAGAGCACATTAAAGTAATTCAACTAAAATCATCATCATCATTATGCAGTTAACCCATAAAGTTAAAATTCCATGCAGGAATTTCAGGGGCTCTGGTTGAGGTGTTAGTGTGTATCCATCCACGTGCACTTGCCTTTAGAACTCAGAGATGTGTCATGCCAAGGTAATCTAACAAAATCTCTCCTCTTGATGACACAGCTCCAGGAAAACTAATGAAATATGACAGGAAAGGGGTACCCCGTCGAATTCCTGATTTCCTGCACTTTACATTCTTACACATAAACCTCTAATTCATTTCAGAACACAAAGGTCACCACAAAAAAAATTTGAGGCTAAATATACCCTTTTGTCCAGCAGAAGGGTAACAGAGATCTTTTTTTTTCTTTTTACCAAAATGTAACCATAGCCAGGTGTTTCCCATGTCTGACAACCCACATCAGGAGAGTGTTTACATACCAAAAACTTAAAAAAATATATATATATATAGCATTAAACTGTCTTTTAAAAACTTATTTGGAATAATGTTAGATTTACAGAAAGGTTACAAAGTTGATACAAAGAGTGCCTGTCACCACACTTCCCTAATAGTAACATCTAATGTACCCACATACATTTGTCAAAAGGGAGAAATTAACAATACTATTAATTAAACCAGTCTACTATTAATTTCACCAGTCTTCCCACTGATCCCTGTGCATGATCCAGTCCAAAAGCCACATTGCATTTAGGCATTTATCAACTTGTAAATTCAAATATTTTTATGGTTCACCTATCAAAAATAATTTATTTGGAAATTAGTTAATTTTAAGAGGCATTTTAGGAGTAAAAAGAGTCTGGATTTGTTCTAATCAGATCAAGCAAAAGAACTCACATTTTACAGACATTTATTATTGAGCAGGATATGTGTTTTCTCAACTGAGAAATTCTCTTACCCAAGTAATAAAACATATTGTCAAATTTTAAAAACAGAAGAAAAAGAGATACCCTTAAAGGTTAAAACCACAAGGTACCATTTCTCACCCATCACATTTGCAACAATTAACAATACTTTTGGTCAAGTTTTTTAGCTTCTCTACACCTCAGTTTCCCTCTCTGTAAAATGGGGGTAGTCATTGTTCTTACCCCATGGAGAAGGGGGATAGCAGAGTGGTGAAGAGTGTGGACCCTGGAATTGCGCTTTTTGGCTCAATCTGGGCTGTCCCACTTTTTGGCTGTCTGATACTGGAGAAATTACTGGACTTAACATCTGGTGCCTCAGTTTCTCATCTGTAAAGTGATAATAACAATAGTATCTACCCCGGAGAGTTGTTACAGGGTCAAAATGAGATGATATTTGTAAAACACTTAAAACCGGGTCTAGCATATAAATCCTATAGAAATACTTAGTATTGTTTGGGGGGATTTTTCTAAGGGTTAACTCAGTTAACACATGTAAAAGCCTTAGAACATAGTGTCAAATTAATGTGAGTTCTAATTACCCAGTGTTGATGAAGGGGGCATTCTGCCTTTGAAGTTCAAATTTATAGCAACTCTGATCAAAAGTTTACATTTGATCCACAATTCCACTTATGGGAGTCTAGCCTGCAGAAATACCTACACAAGTGCACACAGATGTTTATATGTATAAGATGCTTATTACAGCATGATTCATAAAAGCACCCCACCTACCTCCCTGCAAAAAAATGAAAATATGGAGACAACTTAAGTTTCCATCACCTTGGGTATATTCTGCAGCTCTGGAAGAGAATGAGATGCAGCTTTATTTGCATGTATGAACTTTGAAGGATAAACATGATAAGTTCATTGTTTTTCATCTATTTATCCATTTATTGATTATAGTAAATATTTACTGAGTGCCTGTTGTGTGCCAGGTTCTGTTCTGGGTGCTGGGACACAGTTTTATAAAAGACACACAATTTCTGCCAACATGGAGCCAATATTCTAGGGGGTACACAACCAGTGAACAAGTTAACAAGTATCCAGCCAGATGTCAGAGATGAGAGCTAAAGAAAATGAGGTCAAGGAGGTGAGGAATGCAGGTGGAGGAGGGGACTAGCTTCCATAGGGAAGTCAAGGAACGCCATCCTAACATGTGCTCAGATCTTAGTACAAGAGGGATGCAGGCCATCAGATACCTACCTGGAGAATGAACGTTTGAGCAAAGGAGAACAGCAGATGCAAAGGCTTATGGTTTGGAATTCTGAGTGAAAGACAGGTGGGAAAAGATAGTATAGATATACGCATATGCGTGGCTTCTGTTTTTGACCAGGGGGGAAAAAAGAGTTAAATAGATGAGGAGATAGACTAACAAATGTCCGTAAGTAGAAAAAGATAAGAATACGCCAAACTGTTAATAACGTTTACCCCACGGCATGGCAGAAATTCTTTCATTTATAAACTTTTCCTTTATAAACGTCTTTTCCTTTACAACCATCTATCTTGTTTCTGTTTTTCCAATGAGCATGTATTATTTATAATGTAGAAGACACACAAAATAAATTTCAAGAGTTCTAGAAGAATGATGGTCTTATCTTTTCTTGAAAGAGTCTAGAATAGGATTTCTTAGCCACACTATTGACATTTGGGGATGAGTAACTCAGGGTGGGGACCTTCCCCGGTGCATTGTAGGAGGTTAACAGCATCCTTGGCTTCTATCTTCTAGAATCCTGTAGCACTCCCCAAGTTGTGACAACTGAAAATGCCTGCAAACATTGCCAGATGTCCTCTGGGGGTGAAAATACCCACACACCCACCACCACCTTGGAGACCTACTGGTCTGGGGAAACGCTGGGTTCTGGAGGCAGCCTGCTGAGGTTCCAGTCCCAGCTCTGTGGCTTGCAAGCTGCAGAACGTCTTATGTCTCCCCTCTATGCCTCAGTGTCCTCATCTGTAACATGGGCATAATCGTGTTGTCTTCCTAGGCTTTCTATATGGATGAAAGGAGCCAGTTCATATAATGTGCTTAGTACAGGACGTGACACACGCAAACACGGGGTAAATGTTATCACTGGTGTCCTTTGGTGTCCCCCTACCGTCTGAGACTCCTTCAACAAGGTAGACCAAAGCCTTCTTCACGTTCGCCCTCAGTCTCCCTGCCGAGGAGCCGAGCAGCTGTTTCCAGCCTGAGCCGGGCTCTGTCCCTGTGATAGAAAACTCAGAAAAGGAACAAGGGCAGGAAAAGAGTGGCTCAAAGTCATTGTTCAGTTTTGGAGAGACGCCCTTGTTAAAAGCTTCCTGCATCTTTTGTTTTAAGGGGGAAAGTGAGATTTATTTTAACCGAAAGTGGGTTGTGTAACTGCAAGTGTAGTTTTCTTGCCATAAGTGTTTCCAAACCTGTCTGCGTGTGGCTTTACCAAGAGGTCGTTGACCAAGAAATCATGTTGGCCACCCTTCCCCTTCCCCCCACCCCTGTTGGGCACGCGCACGCGCGCACACACGCACGTAAGATAGCTTATTTTCCCCAAAGCAAACTGCATTCCTCTATGAGGCCGACTCATCCCCTACCCCCATCTGGTCCACATTTCACTTTGGTGGAAATTAGAAACCATACCACTTTGGCTCAAATTTTGGACTGCCCTTTGTTTCCTTAGATTTTTCTTTTCTGTATCTGTGGTTTTTTGTTTGTTTTTTAACTTTGAACTGTCCTCATCAATGCTTTCCTTAATTAAAAGTAAAGGTATATTTTTTTTACATGTTTATATATATTTTAGATTTCACTTGTAGTTATATATTATATATGTATACTTATATATGTATGTTACTTATAAACAGGTTTACATATAATACTATTTTATGTTAATATGTTATTATTAAATAAGTTAATATTATATATTACATATATTGCATATTCTATATTATACAGGTGTGTGGATGTATTTTTTTAAATTAAGTGTATATTTAAAGCAGTGGTTCTCAACCAGGGGCAATTTTTGTCCCCTCCATCCCCAGGGACATTTGTCAACATCTGGGGACATTTCTGATTGTCATGACTAGGGTCCTGCTACTGGCATCTAGTGGGAAGAGACCAGGGATGCTGCTAGACATCCTGCAGTGCTCAGCACAGCCGCCAGCCACCACAAAGAATTATCTGACCCAAAATGTTAATACTCCCGAGACTGAGAAATCCTGATTTAAACAAATGAATGCCATGCAGCCATCAAACTGATACCTAACATTTGCTGAGCGCTGAGAGTTTTACATACATCATCTCTTTTTTTAATCCTTCTATCGTTGCCATTTTGCAGATGAAGAAACCAAGGCGGACAGAGTTATGGATCTTGCCCAAGTGCACACAGTTAGTGAAAGGAACAGCCAGGATTTTAATCCAGAAGCCAGGGTCTTACCTACTGTGTTATGTGACCTGGAAAATCTGCCTTGGGTATACTGTTAGGCAAAAAGAGGCAAATTTATAAGCATGGTTCCATTTCTAGAAAAGTAACAAATCACCGTGCTCATTGTGGAAAAATCAAACAGGAAGAACATCCTTCATGCTTTAGCTGGTGGTTCTCCTGGGCAGTATTGGCTTTAGGGAGGCACACTGACACACGCAGATACACACACATACACACACACACACACCCTTGGTCTCTTGTGGTAGCCTCTAGTTACAAATTGCACTTTTCCTACATATCACTCACTACATCCTATAATTTTATATTGCCTGTGAGGTTTGATTGTTATCTTTGTCCCCCACTACAGTGTTGCCTTCTTGGAAGCATCTTCAGTGCCTGGTTTTCCCCTCTGTTAAATCCTCAGCTCAGCTCAGAGCTCAGCATGTATTTGCCAGATGGATGGTTGGGGTGGGATTATGGGAAACTGTTTCTTCGTACGTGATAGAACCCTGTAATGTTTGAAGTTATTTACTTCAAATGTATTCTTTTTGAGATCAGAAAAAAACAATATCGTTTCTGTTTTTAAACACAAATGTGGTCTGTCCATAAAATGGAACATGGCACAGACTATACAAGTAAAGTTGTAGGTAAAGATTTAATGCATGGAATGCATATTGTTGCATTTGAAGAGGGAGAGAACTAGAAAAGTGATGTGTGTATGGTTGTGTGTGTGTATTGATGCAGCGAAAACAAGTTAGGGAACGTAATTTCTTTTGGTGGGGAGGAAATATGGGTGATTTTTGCTCTCCTTTCTCTTTTTTTCTTATTAAACTTTTTCTAGATTTTCTACAATGGGCATGCAATTCATTTTGTAATACGGTCGGTCCTGTGACACTCATGTTCCTAAAAGCCACCATGCTATGCAGAATTGCACAATAAAAACCATAGGGCTGATGGAAAAATGGGAGTGGGTACAGTGTTGAAAAACCTCATCGGTGACACCTTTTTTAAAAAGACAGGAACCTAATAAAAACAGTATCACCGTTTTACATATATTAAATTGTTAAAAAGTATATAAATACTTTAATAAGTAACACTTTACCTTGAAAAAGACCTCAACTTTGCTTATAGAAGTGGATTTTGGAAGGTTGCACCTGTGAGGTATTGTGATGGGGAGGGAGAAGGGTTATCTGATTTTGAATAGAAAGTTTCACACCAGGTATGGAAGGGTCCAGCTCGTAACACACAGGGAACTGAGGCAGCTGGTATGCACTTAGATGTGTGTGCGTGCATTTTGCATGTCCCTGTCTCTGATCACCTGGGTGCAATTTCCCACATCCATCTTGTGTTTCTTGCAAACGAAACTGCACGTAAGCAAATGCAAAATTCATGCTCCAGTTGCCTCCTAATATATGAATCATGATAGAACAGATTCGTGTTTTCAAAACAAGTGTTAGAAGAGAACTGACTGTATGAGGAAGGAAGACATTTCAAGTCACTGAAGTACTAATATTTATGGATTATAACTTGACTTTTGTACTTTTCCACCAGTTGTTACTCAGGCTTTACAGGAAAATAGTAGACGGGCTATGAAACTTTAAAAGTGGTAATAACAAATGTCTGTGGGGCACCTACTACTCACTTTTTATGTGCACGATCTTATTTAATCCTCCCCCAAACCCTTGAGGTGGGGACCACATGGAGGAACCTGAAGCACAGAGAGGTTGAGCCGTTTGCCCAAAGTCACATAGCTGTGACGTGCCAGAGCTGAAATTCAGACCCAGGTCTTCCCTGACCCAAGATCATGCCCTCACTGATTATTCTATATTAATCTGAGTTGGACATGATACTAGTAGTGATGTTTACATGTCAAGCTATAGGAGGCAGATCATAAAGGATAAAGGATGATGTAGCTTCTGGAGGCTTGGCTTAAATGTGACGGACAGTGTGCCAGGGCACGTGCCAGCAGTCCTGCCAGGAATACCAGCTGATATGAGACCATCATCATGTCCCTCCAGGACATGTCCAGCCCTGCACACAAACTCTCAGATGTTAGATCAACAAATCATATTAACATGGAGATTTACAGACCTGCAAAGGCAGGTCGTAACCCACTTTGCTGTTCAGAGCAGTATTTTACCCTACAGGGCATAGCAAGTATCTGAATCATCTCAGAGGCAGTTTGGTGTAGTGTTAAGAGTGTGGGCTCGGGAATTCCCTGGCGGTCCAACGGTTAGGACTCTGAGCTCTTGCTGCTGAGGACCCAAGTTTGACCCCTGGTTGGGAAACTAAAATCCCACAAGCAGTGGGGTGTGGTGCGGCCAAAAAATATATAAAAAATAAAGTGGAGAAAAGTTTAAATACATTTAAAAAACGGAGTGTGGGCTACGCACATGCCTGGGGTCCAATCCCAGCTTCACTACTTGCTAGCTGTGTGACCTGGGGCAAGTCACTTTACCTCTCTGTTTCCTCACCTATAAAAGAGAGGATAATAATAGAGTGGTTGTGAGGATGCAACAGGTTAACCTGGATAAAGGACTTAGATCAGTGCCAGCCATAGTGAGTTCCTAATAACCGTTAGTGGATAAAGTGATTATTGCCACCCATGATGGTCCAATATTGCTCATAAATAAAATTTTCTGATCAGAAATTTAATCTGGTAGAATACCATTATGTCTCAGTTTTTCTTACATAGATGCAGAAAATAGGTCCAGCCAGTGATCTCCAAAGTTTAAATCATGCACCCTAGTAGTTATAACATTTTTAGTCCACTCCCCGTATATGGGGGTGTTTATTTATTTATAAACTCTAGGTATATAGAACTCTGCCACTTCAAACACTGTAATAGCTCTCATTTCACTCAGAGGAAAAGCCAGAGTGCTTATAACAGCTGCACAAGCCCACTCCAAATGAATCAGCCTCCTATTATTTCTCTGATTTCATCTCAAAATTCATTCTGCTCCAGCCAACTCTGGTCTCCTGCTTCTTTGCAGACATCGCTCAATCACGCATGCTCCCACCTTTGGACCTTTGCATTGGTTGTTCCCTCTGCCTGGGAACCTCTTTCCCCTGATTTCTGCAAGACTCACTCCCTCACCTCTAAGTCTGCACAAATGTCCCCTTCTCAATGAGACCCACCCATCTACCTACATAAAATTGCAACCACCCTCGCTGACTTCCACGTCCCCGTCCTGTTATTCTTTTCTGCTATAATAATCTATACCTACTAATATAGTATGTAATTTAATTACTTATATTTATTATTTGATATCTTTCCGTCCCTGCTAGGGCATAAGCTCCGTGAGGCCAGGGAATTGTGTTTTATTCACCAATGTAGCTCAGCCCATAAAACAGTGCCTGGCACGTAGTATGTGCTCAATAAATATTTGTTGAGTTAAACCATTGGATGAATGAATGAATGATTTTCTTCATGCATATGAATCTTTAGGCTAAACCCAGCAAGATAATTTTGTTCTGGTAGAAACTCTTCAGTTGTCCCTCAAGATCCCAACTCTCTTTCTTCCACATAATAGAATTTTCAGCTGGGCTGAAAATTTTCACCAAGAAAAAAAGGCTACACTTCCAAGCCTCCTATCTACTTTAGCTGAGGTCATGTGACTACATTCTGGCCAATAGGATGTATAAAAAAGTGGCAGGTGGCAGATGAGTAGCTTTGCTGTCTTCTCTGCCCCTTCCTCCGTCTTGCTGCCTGGAACTTGGCTGCTGACATCTGGGGCCCTGAGGTCAGTCGAATCTGCAAAGCAGAGAAGAGAGAGAAGCAGCTTGGGTCCAAGGAGTTCATAGCAGCCCTAGACCACCTACCTAGCTTTCAATGGAAAGAAAATAAACTCCTATCTTGTTAAAGACACTATTTTTTTAAGGGCTTTCAGTATCCCTCTCAGCTGCAAATACATAATCCACTACTTTTAACATGGAATAAAAATTAAGTTAGGCTTCTGTTTAACTTCAACGTGCAATTGGCAAGCTTTTCCCAAACACCCCGTCCAGCAGAGCAGTCCCCACTAGTTGATTTCTGTTGCTGAGCTTCCAATGTCTAACATTTCTGGAATCTGAGTCATGTATACTCCCTTGTGTTATTACACATAATATATTGTTATGACTTTAATCAAGGAAACATTTTTTCACTTGACATATTAGTCGTGTTGCTTCTGGATGGTCAGAAACAGCCAGGAGTGCTAGCTAGGATTGCATCATTTTTGTCTGTTCCTTCCTCTGCAGACTGGTTTAAAATCAGATCAGCTAGATCCAGGCAGATACTGGGTCTTGCTTTCATTAGTTTCTGCATTTCATTTTTCAAAAGGAATCAGTTTCCAAGGCAGAGGAAGGAAATAAATACTGTTTGCTGGGTTTTGCTACTGAAGTGATGTAATTTACATAACAGCAAAATTACAACCTAGAATCCTAAGTAGCAATTATAATCTTAAAGAACAAGACAAAATTTTACTCTTGAACCAACAGCAAAAATAAAGAGCCAGAAACATTGGTAAACTTCACACAGAATTTGACTACTAATTTAATCTCATTTGCCTAGAAGGGAAAAAACAACAAAAACATGCATTCTTTGACACTAAAATTGAAATAGAGAGAACTCTCACAGACAGTAATTCAATTCTAAAGGCCCCAAAGCGGGACAGTAGACATGGAAGGACCCAAAAACTCATAGGAATGAGGTTGCGGATTAACTTTCTAAGCCTCGTGATGGATATGATCCTCCCCTAAACAAACAAACAAAAAAGCTAAGTAGGAATTCTCATTTCGTCCTTAAGACAACCCTAGTTTTATTGTCTTGGACACACTTGGAGCGGTTTTATAACCCTCCCATTTGTTCTAACGCTCACAAACCATGGTGTAATTTAGGTAAGTTATTAGTAAGCAAGTTTGGGTCCTAAAAAAGGTGAACTTGTTCTTCATTCAGGATATAGTAATTGAAGGAAGTCTTGGATTGGGGGACCAGTTAAATGCCCATCACCGTGGAATATGCTTTGGGAAACTTTGGCAAGGTCAGTTTTCCCAAAGTGAGGAATGGGCTCAAGGGGGTGGTCTGGAGATGAGTTTAGCTCCTGTGCTGGACAGCTTAGGTGGGGCATGGATAGGGCATTCAACGATGCTGAGAGGGTTCACCGTCAATCTGCCTGATTACATTAGGAGAAAGCCTCTGTTTGGTGCTAAGAGATCCTTAATGCCTTTCCACACTCACTAATTTCCCATTTAACAAAGAGTAGCAGCCCTCAGGTGCTGAGGTTTTAGTAGATGAGCATGCCTAACTAGGGTTTAATTTTTTTTTAATTCATTTGCACCATTACCTTCTGTTTATGATAATTGAGACTGAGTTCTTCATCATGACAGTGATAGACAAAATTTCCTTTTAAAATAAATACATGTAAGTAAAAGAACATGAGTTAAACTGTTTTATGTGGATTAAGTAAACTATTGAATACTCAGACGGGGCAAGAATTTGATGGCGCTGCAAGAATGATGAATGCTGGGAAACGCTGGACTGGAGATCCTTTCTCTCCCTTTGTCTTCTGCCATCCTTTTCATATCCTTTAGGAGAGAACTCTGCATGGTGGTCCACACACGACATCCTGCCATCTATCTTGAATGACAAACCAGTGAAGACTGGTTTTTCCATTTTTAAATGGTTGAAAAAAAGAAAAAGAATACTTTGTGACCCCTGAAAGTCATATGAAATGTAATTTTCAGAATCCACAAATAAATTTTTATGGGCACACAGCCACACCCGTTGTTTATGCATTACAGTCTCTTCCTCAACATAAAGGCAGAGTCGAGACCCAGACAGTGAAAACAAGATATCCAACTATTGGCAAAGCTGGGGTTTGCACACCTGTTGGGATTCACCCAAGGAGCATCTTACTTTTTGAAGGTTTTATACTTTGCAGAATGCTTTTCCCATTTATGAGCTCATTTATCCATTGTTCCCTAAAATGCTCCGGGTGAACCACATTGGTTTTGCTACCTGGCTTTCAGCCCTTTCCTTCCAAAGAGAGGAATGAGGTGAGGGAGTGGAGTGCCCAGCGTGAGTCTTACTGAGCTGCTGAATGAATTAAATGATATGTTACTTATTTTATTTTTGTGTTGTTTATTTCACTCATTATAAGTATAGTCCATGTTCATAGACGAGAAGGAGAAAAATATAGAAAAGTAAAATGGAAAAATCACCTGAAATCCTACCACTCAGCAATAGCAACTAGTATCTTAATACACATATACGTGTTTTTTTAAGCTGTAATCTGTGATGATACAGAATAGAGTTATCAGAAAATGAGAGTCCTCTGTGAACACTAATGAACACAAATCTTTTTACCTTGAGCTTCTAGAGTGTGTAAGCTCAACTCAAGACGCCTGTTGAGAAATACAAAAGCACAAATTCTTCTATGGTTTAGTTCAGCTGGATGTTAAGGTCTTTAATCATGTTGTCTGATAAACCTACCTGGTTTTAACTTTAATATCAGCTGGTTGGTGAAATACATGCTCACATGGAAAGATAACATTATGTTCACCTGGATTAATTAGTCAGAGTTTCCTCTCCTGACCTATTTCTTTAGGCTGTACTTTTATTTGCATAATTAAAAGGTTACTTATAAGCTGGAAAAACAGGTTTGATTTAGTTCAGATGGGTGACAACTGGTCACTTAGAAAGCATTCCTCTTGCTTCCAATATGGGGTAATACTTGTCAAACTAGTAACACGAGTTAGATTTTTTTTTAAATACACAGTAAGTTTAAGTTGATTGTAATTGTGTAAGGAAAAAAGAAATTATTCTTAAAATAACGTGGAGGTGGTGGAGTGTGAGCAGAATTTTAAATTTCTGTTTAAAGCTGTACTGTCGGGGCTTCCCTGGTGGCGCAGTGGTTGAGAGTCCGCCTGCCGATGCAGGGGACGCGGGTTCGTGCCCCGGTCCGGGAAGATCCCACATGCCGCGGAGCGGCTGGGCCCGTGAGCCATGGCCGCTGAGCCTGCGCATCCGGAGCCTGTGCTCCGCAGCGGGAGAGGCCACAGCAGTGAGAGGCCCGCGTACCGCAAAAAAAAAAAAACAAAAAAAACCCTGCTGTATTGTCTTCAACAAGCTTTCTATGAGTAAAATACATGGAATTGTAATTTTAAAATCATAAAAGACATGGGACCAATAATGATAACGTTTTCTATTTGTTTTTACTTAGCAAACAGACAACATGGCCTACTGAATTTCACTGTCTATGAAACAATGCTGGGTTTTTTATATTTATTTATAGTCTTAAGTGTTCGTTTTTCTCAATTAAAATCACAGAATCCTGCAATTATGCTTCTGACTTTTTTCTTTTAATGTTTTTCCCTGATGTAAGAACATCTTATACTCATTATAGAAAAACTGAAAAATACAGAAACATGTAAACTTATAATGAAGAAAATTAAAATTACCCCATAACTCAGAGATGATTTCTATTAATATTTTGGGGGATATTTCTTTCTACTGTTATATATATGTAAATGTTTTATGTACGTGTGTGTGTGTTTTGTATACACACACACCGACAATTATCTGTTTCCATGTTACTATGAAACGTAGGTCGTATTGTATCAGTTATCATAATAATCACTTTCCCATGTTGCTGCAAATTCTTCTTAATTCTCATTTGTAGAAGCTGGGTATGACTTTATTGAAGATTAAATGTACCCAAGCTCATTTCATTATTGTTCCATTGTTGGACATTGAGATCTCCTTTAATTGGGGGGTAAAAAAATACAGCCTTTAAAAAATGTAAAGTCTGTAGAAATGCTTATGACAAGAGGAAGAATGTACATATTTGCAGGTGATAAGAACTGACAGCTGGGAGAAAACAAAGATAATAGACTTTGGGGATATAAGCTATTTGTTCCTGTTAGATTTCTATTTAATAAACAAGTGTTAATTCCCTATATCTTCAGACTTTTGAGTCACTCAGTGGGTAAAAAGTTTTTCTTTTCACTTCAAATAATGATAAAATTCCGGACCATTTTAAACACTGACTTCAGATGTACTGGACATTTCAAATGATACATCATTCTTTTCGTTGTTATTTATAATAATAGTTATTGAGTACCTGGCATGGATTTTCTATTTGTCGTCTAATCCGGAGGTCAGCCAACTTTGTCTATAAAAGAACAAAGAGTAAATATTTTCGGTTTTGCAAGCCATACAGTCTCTGTGGCAACTACTCAACCTGCCTTTGCATGGAAAGTAGCCAAGGGCAGTGTGTGAAGCGGTGGGCGTGGCCATGCCCCAGTAAGACTTTGTGGACACTGAAATTTGAATTTCATGGAATTTTCATGTGTTAGAAAACATTATTCTTCTTTTGATTTTTTTTCCCAGCCATTTAAAAATCTAAAACACATTCTTAGTTCACACCTGTGCCAAACAGTTGGTGGAACGTATCTGGCCCGTGGGACAGTTTGTGCAGTCCTGTTCTAACCTAATCTTCTCAACAAACCTATGAATAGAAATTACTTTGCATCATTTTGTGAATGAGGAAACTGAGGCTCAGAAAGTTTAAATAATTTGCCCAAGGTCACACAGCCAGAAAGTGACAGGGCCAGGATTTAAACCCAGCTCGCTGATGGCAAAGCTCTCATGCCTTTTCAGAGCTGGGTGGTTAGAAGCAATCATGTGACCTCTTCAAACCTCAATCTTCTCATCGGTAAAATGGGAATCATGGAAAAGTAGCTTTCTGTCAAACAGCGGTGAGAATTTGTCGTAACAAAGCTTGTTCTTGGCAGTACTAAGAGGTGAGAAAAAGGCAACCAAGTATTATCTTGTGTTATAATTACTTCTATACAGAGAGGTGGTGACTGAAAGGGTAGAGTTTGGAATAGAACTGTTTGGGTTCAGATCCTGTCTCTACCAGGACTTCAAGCAATGTAAGGTCTTGTACCTTAGTTTCTTATCTATAAAATGGATGATAACCATAGGTCATTAAGGGATTAAATGAGTACATACAGGTAAAGTAGGTAGATCTGGACTAAGTAGACCTGGCACAGTCAATCAGTTTGAGCCAGTATCTTTCTATCTTCTCTTCCTGCACTTCCTGAATAATTCATAACCACAGCACCTGACTTTGCAGCCCTCACACAATGTCAGGCACATCAACATGAGCTGCAAAAATGGTGCTAATGAATGAATGAATAAAGGAACAAACAGAATGAATGAATGAATAGATGAACAAACAGACAAATGAATGAAAAAAATAGTGAAAAAATTCAAGTCAAAATTTGAGTGGTGGTTAATTTTTGGAATCTGGTACCATGAGAGCCAGCTTTATTTCTTCTTTCTAATATATTCACTGCATCCTCAATGTAGTCGATGGTCAACATAGACCTTGTCCTGTCTGGGTCACTAATCCATGTCCAGTGCATGCTTAGAGGTAGAGTTCTTAGTGTCTTAGAGGATCTTGTGGAGGCCCAACTGGGGCAGAAACATGTTTTCAGTGTTAGAACTAGAAGAAACTCAACAAATGACCTTTTCCTGTGGTTCCCCCAGAGTTAAATGTCTCTGATCAAAATGTGTGGCAAGATATAGGATTCCCAACTTTTCATTATACAAACCAAAAGGACCTTAAATTAAAAGAGTAGCAGCTACCAACACCATCATTTCACTGTAGGATGAGTATTGTAATACCAAAATAAGGGGAAAAGGGACAATTTCTGAATAAAGGGTATTCTTTTCATTGAATACATCTAGCTCTATTTTTAAAAAACAAAAGCAAAAATTCAAATCCTAGCTCTACCACTTCCCAGCTCTGTGGCCTTGAAGAAATCACTTCTCTTAGCCTCAGTGTACTCATCTATAAAATGGGAAAAATACTACTAATAATACCTGCCCTAGAATGTGGCTGTGAACATTCAATAACGTGTTGCTTATAAACAGCCCCTTAGCGTGGTATACATCAGGGTTGCTCAGCCTCAGCACCACTGATGCTTTGGGCCAGGTCATTCTCTGGGGTGGGGTCTGTCCTGTGCCTTGAAGGGTGTTTAGCAGCATCCCTGGTCTCCACTCACTAGATGCCAGTAATAATCTCACCCTCCCTTCTCACCCAGTTGTGAACATCATAAGTGTCTTCGGACATTCCCAAATGTTCCCTGAGGGGTAAAACTGCCCCTGACCTAGAACCACTGGTTTGCCTATCCCCTCCTCCATGACTGGTCCAGGTTCCTCATCTGTATTTAGAACCACTGGTATATTCCAAACCTTGCCTGTTACAGATGAGGAAACCAAAGCCCAGAGTGATCTTCCTGTAGTTATTGCATTAGTTTCCTAGAGTTGCCATAACAAAGTACCACAAACTGAATGGTTTAACACAACAGAAGTTTATCTTCTCAGAGTTGTGGAGAACACAAGTCCTCAAATCAAAGTGTCAGCAGAGCCATGCTCCCTCCAAAGGTGCTAGGGAAGAATCCTTCCTTGCCTCCTCCAGTTCCTGGTGGCTCTTTGCATTCCTTGGCTTGTGGCCACATCACTCCAGTCTCTGCCTCTGTCTCCACATGGACTTCCTTTCTGTATCTCTATCTTCTCCTTTTTTTATAAGGACCTTTGTCATTGGATTTAGGGCCCACCCCAATAATCCAGAAGTATCTCATCTCGAGATCCTTAACTTTATTATTTGCAAAGACCCTTTGTCCAAATAAGGTTATATTCAAGGTACCAAGGATTGGGACTTGGGCCTGTATTTTGGGGGAAGCGCAGTTCAACCCTCTGCAGTTATAAAGCTTGTTGGTGATAGGGCTAGAACCAAGGCTGAAGTATCCTGACTCTCAGGATGATTACTTAATCTCTCTAAATTTCAATTTCCTTATTTGTAAAATTGGCCTAACTAAGGGATCCACTTCATTGGGTAGTTGGGTTCATAGCAACCCAGTTTGTGATCCTAGTTTTACACATGAAAGTACAATGTCTGGTTTATAGCAAGTGCTCTGGAAAGGTTAGCTACTGGCTGTCATAGTCATTATCATCCGTTTTATTACCATTTGCTCTTCCCTTTAATTAAGTCAACAGAATATCAGTAGGGAAAGATGGCCTCAAGCTACAAACTAGATGTAACACCAACAATTGAATTCTTTGTCTTATAGTATTATTTCCCCCCATGGAAGTGGGTGCAGGATGTGGAACCAGGGGTTCACCTTGGAAAGAAAAGTAATAAGTAATGTCAGGAAAGCACACTGTGTACTTTTCTCTTCGTTGCCTGTAAACCGTCAAGAAAGGTGACACTTCTTTTTTTCACGATTAGACTCGAAACTCCTGACATCAATGTTCAGTTACTTTTAAACAGACAGACGGTCTGGGGAAGGATTTTAACCCAGAAGAATGTGTGTTCTGTGCAACTCTCTTCTGGGAAGTTCTGACTGGGAGAAATTTACATACAAATTGATTTCATGCCCTTTTCTTTGTCAAGCTTAAGGCTGTTTAAATTTATCTCTTTCCATCTTTAGTAACCCCAATTAAGTCACTAGTTAAAATATACCCTGCTAGTCTCACTAATCTGACTACCTGTAATTGGAGGGTTTAATCACCAGCAGTACTTTTGTAATGGAACAATCCTGCCTTGCAGTTTAGCATCTCAGTTTATCTCCTTGGCAGCAGCAAGGTATTTTGAAAGCCTGAAACATGAAGACACAGGGCAATGCAGTAGAGAGTCTGGGGGTTTCTGGAGTGAACTGCACTTAGCCAGCTTCACAGGTGAACTTTGCCTGAAACAAGATTGCAAGCAAAGATCTTGATCACATACGCAACTGCTACCTTCCCTTTCTTCCTTGAAATAAGACCTCCAATTTTATTCAGGTATCTGGAGGTTGGGTGCTCAAGAAAAGTGAGCTCCCACCACCTTTCCACCCATCCATTGAGCCCTTTTGCCAGAGAATGTTCTAGAAGTGGTCATGTAGCCCAGTTCTGGCCACAGACAAAGGGGAAAACCTGCTGGAGGACTTTGCAAGGAAGTTTTCTTCCTCTGTAAAGAGGGATGCTCAGGTTGAGATCCCCTTTTCCTTCCTTAGCATGGCTGTGGGAGGGAGTGCTGAGGCTACAGCCCTTCCTGTGTCTATGAGGACACTTGCTCAGGGCAAAGTGAAAGTGACAAGGATGATGGGATGGAAAGATGGGGAGGGCTGCTTTCTTGATTGTGTTGGTCATCTCCTGAGTCAGTCTTGGAACAGCCAACCTCTGGGTTTTGTTAAGTGAAGGAAAAGATGGCCTTATTGTTTCAGCCAAATTTCATGCATCTATTGGGACTTGTGGCTGAAAACATCCCGATAAAGGGAATAGTCACAATATTTCCCTCTCCTGGCTCCCTTGACAGAGTGAGAAATGGAACTGCCTCAAACTTTAAATAAGGCATATTGTAGAGCAGTCCTAAAACTTATGTGACTCACCTCCACCCTGGTGGCTAAGGACACAGGCTTTGGAAGTCCCCTGTGCTGGGTTCAAAATCCCACTCAGCTACATACCTCTGACTTTACCTGTGAAATGGAAATAACACCCAGAGAGAGGGCCATTCACATCACTTTCTGTATGGAGGGTGGTCTCCTCCCTCATAAAGTGCTTTTTTTTGTTTGTTTTTTTAAACTGTATTAGTCAGCTTAGGCTTCCATCATAGAAAATCACAGACTGGGTGTTTTAACCACAAAAATTTATCCTGTCATACTTCTGGAGGCTGGAAGTCCAAGATCAAGGTTGGTTTCTGGTGAAGGCTGTCTCCTCGACTTGCAGATGGTGCCTTCTTACCATGTCCTCACGTGGCCTTTTCTCTGTGCGTGGATGGAGAGAGAGAGATCTCTGGTGTCTCCTCCTCTTCTTAGAAAGGTACCAGTCTTATCGGATTAGGGCCCCACGCTTATGACTTCAAGACTTTAAAGGCCCCGTCTCCAAATAGTCATGTTGAGTGTGAGAGCTTCAACACAAATTTTATTTTTTAAATTATTTATTTATTTATTTGGTTGCACTGGGTCTTAGTTATGGCAGGCGGGCTCCTTAGTTGTGGAATGCGAACTCTTAGTTGCAGCATGCATGTGGGATCTAGTTCCCTGACCAGGGATCGAGCCTGGGCCCCCTGCATTGGGAGCATGGGTTCTTAACCACTGTACCACCATGGAAGTCCCCTCAACATGAATTTTAGAGGGACACAAGTTAGTCCACAATAGTTATCAATTTCCTAATTTTCAGATTTTTCGTAATTGTTTTCTTTAGGCATGTTTTTCAAAGCAAATTGAGAGATTGGACTGGCAGGTTTGTGTAACATTCTAGGCAAACTGTAGGAAAACTCATTTTTTGAAAAAATGGATTTTTTAAAAAAAAATACAGATTTTGGTTCCAATTCCAGCTTTACCATTTATTTAGCTGTGTGACCTTGGGAAAGTTGCTTAGCTTCTCTGAGCCTAAGTTTTCATATCCATGAAATAAAGATAATACTGTACCCATTCTCCCCACCTCTACTGGGTTATTGGGAGGAATCAGGGAGCTAACGTGTAAAGAACTTAGCACCATGGCTGGCAAACAGTAGGCTCTCAAGAGACATGATTCCTTTCTTTTTCTTTTTAAAGAAATTTATTTTATTTTATTTTTGCCTGCATTGGGTCTTCGTTGCTGTACACGGGCTTTTCTCTGGTTGCGGCAAGCAGGGGCTACACTTCACTGTGGTGCGTGGGCTTCTCATTGCCATGGCTTCTCTTGTTGGGAGCACGGGCTCTAGGTGCGTGGGCTTCAGTAGTTGTGGCACACGGGTCTCAGTAGTTGCGGCTCGTGGGCTCTAGAGCACAGGCTCAGTAGTTGTGGCGCACGGGCTTAGTTGCTCTGCGGCATGTGGGATCTTCCCAGATCAGGGCTCGAACCTGTGTCTCCTGCATTGGCAGGCGGATTCTTAACCACTGCGCCACCAGGGAAGCCCGAGACATGATTCTTTAGGTTTTAAACACGAGTGTACTCAATCAGATGAAAAGGAATTCAAGTTGCATTCTAGAAAAAAATTACCATTTCTCAAGGGAAAATAAAGATCTGTATAAGTAATTGTTGGCTATTTTTATGATTCTTTTTGGGAATGCAAAGGGAAGATTGCTTTTATCATTCTTTTTACTGTGACTGTAGATTTAAAGAGAACTCAGAATTCCCCAAAATGCATATTCTTAAAATGACCCCCAATTTGTTTCCACTGAGCCTGCAGACATAGATATCTCACTAAGGACCCAGCTATAAATTCTTTCCTGGAAAACTTGTATATAATTTGTACTTTAGCCTTGGGGCTAATATCTCAGAATCTCAATGTGTTATTTGAAAATCATCTTTGGGACTTCCCTGGTGGTCCAGTGGTTAAGATTCTGCACTTCCACTGCAGGGGGCACGGATTCGATCCCTGGTGGGGGAACTAAGATCCCGCATGCTGTGCAGTGTGGCCAAAAAACAAAAAAAAAATCATCTTCTCTGCATCCTCTCTCTTATAACTATTGAGTAAGCAGATTGTTGAGAAAGTAATAACCTTCCGAAACTCAATCAAGGAATCATTGTGTAAGTAAAGAAAAATATAATGTTTTCTCTAGATTGGCAAAAGGTAGCCACTCAGATTTGGTTAGCTTAAAACATTTTAAATATCATCACCCCGTTTCTAAACGTTGCCAAAATTCTTCAGCTGTTTGTGAAGGACTGTAGACAGAGGATATTTTTTCTAATTATTTGCCTTTGGGACTTTGCTTACCTGGCACTGAAACTAGATACAGTCTTCCTGAAATGGAGCCTCAAGCTATAGGCCTGTTCTCCTATTTTCAAATCCTCTACTGTGTAACTTTTGGTTTGTTGCTTAACCTCTCTTTGCCTCAGCGTTCTCATCTGTAAACTGAGGATTATGGCGGCCACCACCATATAGGAGTATGGTGAATATTAAATGATTTAATCCATGTAAAAATATTTAACATAGTCCCTGGCACAGAGTAAATATTTGCATCACATGAACACTTAACTTATGGGAAAAGTCAACCACAGGAGCTGGGGAAATTAATGAGAGAGAATAATGCATACAGCGTAAGTGATTCCACAGGCCGGTATTCTCAAGGGGCCCTGACATGAGCTGGGGTTGGGGAGGAGCCTCTGACTGTGTGTCCCTTCCAGCAGCCTCGGTCCCAGGTGCAGGCATCTCACCTCCAGGGGTCAGGTGTTTAAAGATGCGTTTATCGTGGAGCTGTGGTTCGCAAATGGGTAGCTGTGGTCCGCAAATGGGTAGCCAGCCACGTCAGTGGACACTCAACCAAAGGGACAACCGTGCATCCCATAGCTGTCCTCAACCTGAAGGCCCTTCCTAAGGGGACTTCAGAGATAATTTTGACCCTGCATTTCACTGGTTATAATTCAAACATTTTCCCCACATTTTAACATCTCTGAAATCAAGATACATCTATAATCATTGGTGTGTCATAGTTTAATTGAAGGCATTTTCTCTTCTCTAGTGATGTATAAAATAACAACAGGAAATAAACAAATAAATAAATAAAATAATGACATGATATATGCACATGTCACCCTGAATGCCGACTCTGATCACTGGCACAGGAGCTAATAACTCCACTGTATGCAACAGCCACTATTGCCCTTACAGTTTGTCTTTCCCTACCTCATCCACTCCCTAAATATTCTGCTTTTGGGAATGTATCCCTAACTCAGTTTCACGAGTCACATAGTTGTAGCCAGAACAATCAACCTCTCAGTGGCCGAATTCTTCCCTATTAGACATCTTCCTCCTTGCTCCCTCACCAAGCCATCCTGCAGAAAGGTAGGATGCTAAGGAGAGACGCACGCTCCTTGCAGAACAGCCACATTCATTCAAAGGCAAAGCAGAACAAAAGAACACCAGTAAGCTACCCCAGCCATGGCCACTTTGTAGGAAACCATGAAAATCAAGCCGGAGCAGGCTTGTGAACAAAAGGTGAGCAACCATGAGCACAGAATGTCTTTCGTAAATGCCTCTCGTAAAACACCGTTCCCAACATCACTACCCAGCCCTGAAAAGACAATCTGTTCAGAGTAACTGGGACTTTTGAAATGGACGCTTTTACTGGAATGTTAGAAGTAGAAAAGGGCCTTGATAGGAAAAATGAGATTGCCACATGCGAGATAATTTATTAAGCATCATTTATATCATAAGTCACAGCTAACCAGAGTTACCACTGCAGCTCTTGGAAAGAAACTATATGGAATAAGTCCCCGTGCATTGAATTCTGCAACTCTCTCCTTCCTTCCTACACGATCAGGGTTCTGGGATAAAAATATAAATTGAAAGAAAATATAATGGACTCTGAATGAGCATTTTGCTTCCTCCTCTGTAACTGGGGAACCGTAATAATAATTCCTGTTTCACTGGAGGTTTGAGAGGATTCAAAGAAAGATACTCTGAGAATTTCTTTTTAAGTGTAAATCACTGCTTCATTTGTGTTATCAATAGGCCTTAAGAGAGGTTCAGACCTGTGCTGCCCAGTAGAAATATAGTGTGAGCCACATATGTAATTTTAAACTTTCTAGTAGCTTTCTTTTAAAAAAAGTTAAAAGGTAAAATTAATTTTAATAATAGATAACCAAATATAGCAAAATATTGTTTTAACACATCATCGATACAAAAAATTATTAATTCAATATTTTACTTTTTTTCATACTAAGTCTTTGAAATCAGGGGTGTATTGTAAACTTAGGGTACATCTAAGGTACAACCCAGACCAGCCACATCTCAAATGCCCAGGAGCCACAGGTCCCAGGGGTGCCAGAATGGACCGCACGCATCGAGAGCTTGTAAGAATGATCTCTAGCTCCTTCCCCTTCTATTCAAAAAAACTTTTAAATTAAAGTTGTTGAATAGGTATTGAATATACATGATACAAAAGTTCAGCAGGTATGAAATTCTATACAGCGTAAAGTAAATCTCACTCCCTCCTTTGTCTTCCAGAAAATGAGTTTCTGTCCCCAGAGGCAGCCACAGTTAATAGATTCTCAGAGTCTCCTGCCTCCTTCTAGAAATATTCTAAACAAAAGCATATATTTATGTACATATCCATACACACGTGTCTACAGTTACCTAAATATATACATATACATTTTTTTTACTCCCTTTTCTACACAAATGTGAGCATTCTATACACACCATCCAGACAGACCTTGAGTTTTTTCACTTAACACTAACCTTGCTACTTACTAGTTGTGTAACACTGGGCGAGTTATTAAATTTCTCTGTGCCTCCATTTCTGTGAAGTGGAGGGGACGATACCTAAATCCTCCAGAGGGTTACTGAGAGGATTAAGCAAGTGGAGAAGCACCTACAACTTAGAGTAACACCCGGCACATTCAATAAATATTAGACTTTCTTTTTGGTAGCCACAGTAGTCCATTGCATGGCTCTTCTCTAAGTGATGGAAACAGCCCATCACTTTCATGGGGCTGTTTCATGGGCACTTAGTTTACTTTTCCTCCCAGTCTCTTGCTCTGACAAAGAACATCTCGGTGACTAGCCTTGTACATATGTCATCTTGTCCATGTGCAAATACACTAGAGGATCAATCCCAGAATTAGAATTTCTGGGTAGGAAGGTATGTGTGTGTTTAAGTTGGGTTTCATGGCCATATTATCTTCCCGGGAGATCCCACCAGTTTATAGTCCCACCGGTGGCGTGGGAGGGGTGCCTGTTTCTCACAGCCTCACTCTCACGGGACACGTCCACTTTGTTTTTCTTCTGCCAGTGTGATAGGTGGGAGACACTACATCATCGAGGTTTTCATTTGTCTTTCCCTTATGCTGAGGCTGGGCGTCTTTTCATACGTCTAGGGGTTACTTAAATTTCCTTTTTTGGGACCCTTTGCTCATTTTTCTGTTGGATTATTGCACTAAACCCTTTTTGACCCTGTCTACACCACAAACCTTCAGTCCCTCTCTCTGCAGACCACCTGGATGCCTTTTCCCGCGCACCCCTCCCTGGCAGTAATCTAGACTGCCTTTCTGGTGTTATCTTGAGCTATAATTTCAATCTCATATTGCTCAGTTTTCACACAAAATAGCATATGTCCTTGGTCAAATCGTACCTATTGCCAGGGCAGGAGTGGACTTCTTCATGTCCTGAGAATGCCGGCTCTCAGCCATGAATAAGGCAGGCGTCTGATGAATACTTCTCAAATTTAATTTTGTAATAGAAAATCAGTGGCCAATAGTTATAGAAAAAAGAACATCACTCTCCCAACATTTTATTTTTCAAATTATTCAAATTATTTAATTGATTCCATGATTAAAATCACAAAATGATTAGCCCTTATTTTATTTTAAAATTATTAAAACTATTGGGGTTTTATTAAATTATTAAAATTTCAGCACCTAAGAAGCAAAGACAGTTTCTCTCTCCCCAAAGAGAACTAAACAATTCGTTAAACACCTTTAAAGATTTTACCTATGATGATACAAACTTATATAACAAGTATAGGGGTGTGTGTGTGTGTGTGTGTGTGTGTGTGTGTGTGTAAACAGAAACACATATGGTTTGGGAAAGGTTGTTAGCAAAAATCAGATCCTACAGTTTGTTTTTCAATTTGTGATTCTTTTACTTCAAGCATTTATTCAACAAATATTTATTGAGCACTTACTGTTTGCCAGGAGTCATGTTTTGTTTGCTTGGATGTGCATTTCTTTTTTGTTTTTGTTTTTTAGCAAGTGATTTCTGTGATCAAGGAAGTTTGGGAAACAGTGAGATGGTCACAGAATCCTGGGTTTAGAATAACCTTCCAGATTTCTTTTCCCTTGTCTCCAGAGTATCTGACAAATCCAAGTCAGTCTAGAATCTATCGTCGTTTAAAAGGCCTCCAGTGAAAGTGACTTCACTGCCATCTCTAGCACCTCTCCTAGAGTTTGCTCAGTTCCTTGTTCTTTGAAGGAAATGATCTCTGTAACAGATAATAAATGATGCACTAAAGTGCATCATCAGATCCACAGCATGGACCTGTGTCAAAGGAATAAAACATGTGACATATTAAATTTAGGAGATGTGTTAGGTTCAAAGAATCTAGTCCCAATAGTTGTTGAATCTGCTTGTGCAGACATGTGACTTTGCTGTAGAAGACATTCAGCTCCTCTGAGCCTTCATTTTCAAAGCCAGTAGTTCTAAAAGCTAATGTATAGAGGGGAAAAAAGTCAAGTATGATCAAAAATTACCCTTTCTGTTATCATAGTAGAGCAGGCAGGGACCAGACAAATCTCAGGACCAGGAAATGCCCACTTCATCTCTTCCTTGAAATAGTGCACATGATTGCCTGGGTAATTTAAATCCTTCTTTTTTCTCCCTCCCTCTTTTCTCTCCACACACATATAGTAGAATTCAGGGAGGTGAAATGGATCTAGAGGTGGCTGTACTTTAATAGTAACTACCTGTATGCTTTTTCTGAGGATTAAAAATATGATTCATGTAAAGCAGCTAGTTCAGGGCTTGGCACATGGTAAACATCCAACAAATTTTAGCTCTCATCACTATTCCTACTATTACTTCTCTACTGAAAAAATGTTACTTCTTTTGAGAAATTCTTGAAGCCAGATTTCACATTTCATTCTGTCTTAGTCACCCAAGCCCACTTCTAGCAACAATGCAGACATGTAATTTTGTCTTCATCCCATGCGTAGTTTCATGGCACAGTCACTGGCAAATAAGTGATCGATAAACACTTGTTAAATGAATTATAAAAATCTGTGGTTCAGAAGTGATAAGGGCAAAATAAAGGAGGAAGATTATCTGATAATAGCACTTGCCTAATACTGTCAAGATTTTTAAAAAATAAGTCTGATGTTTAATAAATGTCTAAATTGGCTTTAGCTTTTAAAAAGGTCATATACTCTTACATTTATTCTATATTTCTTACACTTCTACCCTGTGCCAGGCTCTGAGCTAGGCCCAGAGATCTGGTAATGACAGATAAGAGCCCTTGGAGACCTGTAGGGGAGAAAGCAATAAATAAAGACAGTCCAAGAGATTATTTCAGATTCCAGTGCATCATACAGGAAGTAAACAGAGAGATGGGATAGAAAGTGACTGAAGAGGAAACCAACCTCTACAGGGATTCAGGAAGGGCCTCCCAGGGGGGTATATTTGAGCTGAGATCTGCAGTGATAACTTAGTGTCAAAATGTAGTACCAGTGTAAAAAATAAAGATGTTTAAAGGTGTGATATAGTCTGAAGATAACAGCTTCATTTACATTCTCCCCTTTAAAGAGAAATCATGGCAAAGCATTTAAAAGTCTGATCTAGAAAGAATGCAGACAAAGGGGACCCCCTATGAACTGCTGTTTGGGAGTAGAAGTTGATACAACCCTTTGGAAAACAATTGATGACATCTAGTTAAAGTTGAAGGTGTGGGGCTTCCCTGGTGGCGCAGTGGTTAAGAATCTGCCTGCCAATGCAGGGGACACGGGTTCAATCACTGGTCTGGGAAGATCCCACATGCCACGGAGCAGCTAAGCCCGTGCACCACAACTACTGAGCCTGCACTCTAGAGCCCGTGAGCCACAACTACTGAGCCTGTGCTCTGGAGCCCAGGAGCCACAACTACTGAGCCCGTGTGCCACAACTACTGAGCCTGTGCTCTAGAGCCCGCGAGCCACAGCTACTGAAGCCTGCGCGCCTAGAGCCCATGGACTGCAACAAGAGAAGCCACCGCACCGCAACGAAGAGTAGCCCCGGCTCACCGCAACTAGAGAAAGGCCACACACAGCAATGCAGCCAAAAATAAATAAATACAATAACAATAAATTTTTTTTAAAAAGGAAAAGATTTTTAAAAAAAAGGCTGAAAGTGTGAATTCCCTACCACCCAACAATTCAGTGTCTAGTTATGGTCTTTAGATAAACCCTTAAAAATATCGCCTCTTGGGGCTTCCCTGGTGGTGCAGTGGTTAAGAATCTGCCTGCCAATGCAGGGGTCACGGGTTCAAGCCCTGTTCTGGGAAGATCCCACATGCTGCGGAGCAACTAAGCCCGTGCACCACAACTACTGAGCCTGCGAGCCACAACTACTGAGCCCATGTGCCACAACTACTGAAGCCCACGCGCCTAGAGCCCGTGGTCTGCAACAAGAGATGCCATCGCAATGAGAAGCCCGCGTACCACAATGAAGAGTAGCCCCTGCTCACCATAACTAGAGAAAGCCCGTGCGCAGCAATGAGGACCCAACACAGCCAAAAATAAAATTAATTAATTAATTAAAAATATATATCACCTCTTAGGGAAGTAAGGAAGTAAGTAATTGTAAAGTCAAACTATAAGACAAAAGGAATTAACTCCACAAATATTTACAGAAGACTTAATATGTGCCAGGTACTAGTCAAGGCTCTAAGAAAACCATGGTGAATGAAACCATCAAAACTGTGGCCTCATGGACATAATGGAGGAAGACACACCAGAAACAAATAAAAAGCCCCAGCACTTGCTGCATACTTAATGTATTTACCCAGTTTGTGATGCTGGTTTTACGTGAGAGAAAACTGAGCCTCAGAGAAACTGTCACTTGTCAGCTAGTAGATGGAGGACATACTAGCCCAACGCCTTAGTCCCTGGACTCCGCTTGAGTCCGTGTCTACCCTCCCCACTGGATCCCATGGGAAGACAGATATGAGTTTTCATTTAGCACGCTGCCCACTGCCTGGCTGAGAAAGAGTTGCATAGTTTTGGGGTGAGAGTAGGGAGATTGGAGAGCCATCCAGAACTGAAATCTGCAGAAAAGACTGGGAGAAGAAACAGATTTCAGAATTAGCTACTCAGATATGGGAGGAGAACCCATGGAGACAGGAAGAAAGAAGGCCCCTTTCTCCATGCTGAGCACTGCCTCGAGCACCTTACCTGCCTTCTCTCCTTTCATCCTTGAAGAAAATCCCACAGCTAGTCCTTGGCAGCTCTAGAGTTTGAACCTGGCTGTCTCCAGAATGTGCTTAACCACTGAAATAACAAAATCAGACAAAATTCTGACATGCCTTCCGTAAGGGGGCAGTAGGAAGAAAAGTGAAGGTGGGCAGAGGAAAATCAAAATCAGGTGTCCTCTGTTAATTTTTATCCTCCACTGATGAGGAAGTCCTGGTGTGGGAAGCAACAGCCCACAGGTTGGAAAAAGGAACACTGACATCATTGTGCCCAGGGGTCATGCCTCCTGCTTCTGGAAGAGAATGACCCTCATGGGGACACTGTGCTGAATTTGTCTTTTGCTACATTTTTTTTCTAACAGGAAAGTGTAAAAATACATAAAAGTAGAAAAAAATAATATAATGAGTATCCCTGTACCCTTCACCCACAATAAATGACTGTTAACATTCCATATTAGCTTTAAGACATTTCTATTCTTTAAATTTTCAGATAGGTGATTTCCTTTTATTTCCATCTTTCTTTGTATTTACCTTGTTTCTCTTTCTGCTAAATTCCTAAGTTAAATGTTAACTTATTTATCCTCCATCTTTCTTTCCTAAAAAATTCATTCAAAGCTCTATATTTTCCTTCTATCACCGCAGGTGCCTCCCACATTTTTTTAAAAAGGCAATTCTGTTTATGTACATGCATGCATAATTATATAATTTTCATAAATACATAATTTTTTAATATCACAATCACCTAATTTTCTTCCTTTTTTTCCCTTGATTTCTGCCACCTTCTCCCCTCTTCTCCATAACACTCTTGCTTCTGAACACCCAGCCCCCATACACAACCAGTCTTCACACTGAATTTCCTATCATTTCATATTTTTATCCAGGTTCAAGTAATCCTGGGCAAGGATAGTTTAATCATCATTTGTTTTACCAAAATGGAGTAGTATTTTACACGTTAGTGCATTATATTCTTGTCACTCAACGATACTTAATGGAACTTCGTTTGCCACAGTTCTTACAGATTTATTCATTTTTGCTTATTGTCTGTACAGTCGTCCCTTGGTAACCTCAGGGGAATTGGTTCCAGGATTACCACCCACCATACCAAAATCCATGGATGTTCAAATGCCTTATATTAAATAGCGTAGTACGGTCAGCCCTCCGTATCTGTGGGTTCCACATCTGCGGATTCAAAGGGCCTACTGTATAATATTCCACAGTGTGAATGTGCCAGTATTTATTCCTTTTGTTTCCAGTTTTTTGCTACCATTAACAATACTGCAATACACATCTTTCAGTATTAAAAAAAAAAAAAAAATTCCAGGTGTCCTAGGAGTAGGAGGTTGCTACAGTGCCCCTGTGGCAGGTGAGCTGAGAGGCTCACTAGCGAGGGCTCTTCTCTGAGCTGCCTTCCAGCATCTGCACAATAAGGAGATCAGATCAGAAAAGGACCAGGGTCCCTCCCTGCTGATGGAATTTTTTACAGTCAAATCATTCATTCACTCATGCAGTCACTCGCACAAACTAACTGAGTCTCTGGGATGTTCAGACACCGACCTAGGACCTGTGACTTGACCACAGAGAGGACAGAGCTGCTGTGCTGGTGGGGAGAAGCAGATGATAAACACACAAATAAATGATACCAACTCCGCATGTTGAGAAGGGCTGGGAGTTGCAGGATGCTGGAGATGGTCTCTCTGCACAGGTGGCATTTACAGAGATGTGACTTGGTCAGTAATCAAAATGAGTCTCGTAGTATTAAATTAGTGTATATTTTGATGTGTTCTTAGTTCTTTCCGATCGCTGAGTCTCCAGTGAGGACAGTCTTGCAATCAGTCTAGTTTCTAGACTTTCAGAGTCTGGTCCTGTAAATCGGAAGCAAAGCCTGAGAAATCCCCATTTTTGGAAAACTCAGCAGGTGATTCAATGCACGGTCAGGTTTGGGAATGACTTCATGATTGTCAGGAAGCAGAAAAGACTAGGGAGGAAGGAAAGTGGGAATTTGAATTGAAAAGGCTGGCTCAGAGAACTTTCTCTCTCCCCAACCCCATCCAGAAAGTTATGCCTTTCAACATCTTTAACTGCAAAGAGAGAAATCCCACAGGGACCCCCACCCCCTTCCCCAGGAAACACCCTAGGACTATTTCTAGGGCTTGATTCATTTGATGTGCAGTTAGAGAAGTGAAAAACAGCGGTGGGGCTGCCGGAAACCCAGCAGAAAGAAAAATCTCGAATTGCAAATGTAAAACTCCCACCCTCTGACAAAGATTATGCTGATGGCACTGAAAGCCAAAAACAGAGGCAGAAATGACCTGATGCTGGAATATCCAAGAAGTGAAACGCCAGGGGGCAAGTCAGGATACCATCCCCCTACCCCATTATTATTCTGGAAATAATAATACCTACCTCAAAGAGTTGTCATGAGGATTGAAAATAAGACCGTTGTCGTGTCCAGCGTTGAGCGGCGCTGGGTGCTTCCTTGGGGCTGGTTCCTGGCAGCTCCCTTCCCCCAAGCAAATTCTTCCTCCGGTGATCCTAATGCATCCAAGAAATCCCTGTGGTTACTGTGGACATGATCTGGGGACTTAGCTAGTGGGCTGACCCAGGTGGCACATTGTAACTTTACTCCAACAATTTGGAAAAACGAACAGAGCCATTCTGACCTTTTTCATTTCTTTTGCTTCTGCATCCTTACCTCAAGCCTGCACGCTGGTTATGATCTATGATATTTATTAAAAACCGTGAGGATGCTCCAAACTGCACACGCTCGAACAGGCCAGGGCTTCTATCAACAGGTTCTTTTTGTTTTACCGCCTTCATTTCCCAACTTTGCGGATGATTGATGTGAATGCTATAAAGGAGCTTCCTTTTGTTAGTATGTCGCTGATTTTTCCTATCGTTGGGCTTAATCTCACTCTTTCCGAAAATTTCACTTTAGTCCATTTTAGGATAGTCCCAAAGGAACCCTTAACAGCTGTTTCAAGGCAGTGTTGTGAAAACAACCCAAAATGGTCCCTGGTTTGCTCTGTTTACACAACTGTGAGGGGATGGGGAGCAAAATGTTTGAAAGTCATTTCATTTAAATGTTCTCTTTAAAACATGTATTAAAATATGAGTTCTTTTAATACATAGACACATGTTATTAAATATGTATTTTATTTATAAATACATATGCATTAAAAAAATTTTTTTGGTTGTGCTGGATCTTCGTTGCCGCACGCAGGCTCCTCTGTTGCGGCATGTGAACTATTAGTTGCGGCATGTGAACTGTTAGTTGCGGCATGCCAACTCTTAGTTGCCACAAGCATGTGGGATCTAGTTCCCCGACCAGGGATCGAACCCCAGCCCCCTGCATTAGGAGCGTGGAGTCTTAACCACTGCGTCACCAGGGAAGTCCCTAAATATGTATTTTAAATATGTATTTATGTAATATGCAAATATTACAAATATGTAAATATGTACATAACACATGTGTATTAAATGGTACTATGTATTAGAGTATGTATATTAGTATGTATTAAAATGCATATGTAGATATGTATTTGAATACATAAAATATGTATACGTACATATATATGAACCAAGCACTTGCTTCAAGTGGTACCTTTGGATAATAGGGAATTTTTGTATGAGTGTCAGCACTGACATTCTTCCAGAGATCGATTTCTGTAGCCCCATCTGAAACACTTATTGGATATTTTTGCTGGTTATTGATTTTAAAAATTTGGAAAAGGGCAGTGAGAGGAGATACCACCTCTTGTCCAACCACTCCCAAATCAGGGCTCTAGCACTGAGCTTCCTTCTAGCCCTTTTCCCCCGCAATAACCATTTTAAACCTTTAGTCCAGCACCTCTGTTTACCGTTCCTCCTTGTATCCCATCTACCCATGGTCACAAGCTCTGCCCAAATCGCTATCTTAAAAAACTCAAAAATATTTTTGAGGGAAGGGACGTGAGGGGTGGAGAGAGGAATGGGTAACAATTCAGAAAAGCAGTTACAAAGTTAAGAACGTAACTTTTTCGCTGTATAATCCGTCATCTGCGCCCCACTCCACCCTCATAAGACCCTTCCCTCTACACTGCACCTTCCCGAGAGGCACTTCACACTTTGTACCTGGGATGAAAAGGGAGGGAATTTACAGCCCTCAGTGAAAATGTTCAGAGTCAAATTATATACTCTTATGGTAAAGAGAGGGGAGTGGGCAGTGGCGGGAGCATGGCTTTAACAATTCCTAGGCAGGCTTTCGTCCTGGCCAACTAGCTCGCGTCATGATAATACAATTTTGTATGTTAAACAACAGATGTCAAACAGAAGAAAGAGACGGGGTCTTTGCTTTTCTTCTCCTGTGGACCTTGCTCCCCCAAAGCAGCCATTTTTTCAGTTGCCATGACAGTGGTAATAGGAGTTTATCATTTTCCCATGCCTGCTGCATGCTAATGCCGAATCAATTCACGAATGTTATCTGGTTAAGTGAAGAAAGGGTCCAAACCACAATCTGTCATTGTGCTGCAGAGGGAGACATGACCAGTGCCTTTTCGCTCTCCCCACAATCCTCAGCTCCCGCTTTATGGGAAAATTTCTGTGAAGCAGTTTTGATCTGCTTGTCTATTAAGATACGTAGTCACAATCAGCCATAGAACTGATGCTGTACGTGCGAATTGACAAAGCAGGTTAACCATTGCTTCTTTTTTGAAAAGAAGTTGTAAAGGACAAATTTCATCTAGATAGTAACCATAAGTAATATCTATAAATCAAATATGTATATTAGATATATAACAATTCCACTCTTTCTTCCTGAATACTGATCCCACTTTCAAAGCATCAGACCTGTTTACACGCTGACTAGAAGATGAAAGCTCCTTTGAGACTTATCAAAAATGAGAAATTCATAATATTTTTATAAGAAGAGCACCTTCCTTCAATGAACAAGGATGAGATGTAGAAATTAAGAAATACCACACTCGGAAGGACTTCTTAGAATGAAGGAAATTTCTTCTGAAAAATGGACATAAAGGAAAAATGAAAAAGTAGTTAAACCCAGATGATGGGTACACAGATGTTCCTTATATTATTCTTGGTACTTCTCTGTGTGTTTGAGATATTTTATAATTCCTAAAAACTTTATGAATCAAAGTCTTTCTGTTTGACTTTTAATTAACAGTGTTTAAGTCATAGCCAAATGAGGAAAAAGGGGGAAAAAAGGAAGAATAAACAACGTAGCAGGGCAGAAGCAGAACTAAAGCCCAAAGTGATTTACAGCGTACTTAACGTTTATTTCCCTCTTAATTTCTAACAGAAAGTGGTGGTGGTTGTCCGCTGATGTTTGCTTATTTTTTTCTTCCTAATCCCTTAAAAAAAAATTCTTGCATCAGTTGACCGCTAAAATGATCACTTCAATTGTTGATAGAGTTTATTCTCCGGAATTGAAAAACCAGTTGCTTTTATATGCATTGTCTGCCTTATTTTTTAGGCATCTGGCACATTTTATTCCTTTTTTGTTATTTTGAGTTGTTCTTTTATCATTATCTGCAGGAAGCAGCATTAGCATGCCCAAGATAAGACGAGGGATCCAGATGTGCATATCAAAGGATGAACAGCTACTTATTAAGAAAAACTTTTCTTTTTAAGCCCAGCTTCTGTTCAAAGGCATAATAAAGCCTATGGCGTTAGTGACAAACTGGTAATTCAATGCCTTGTCACCGCCATGCATTGGAATGGGGGGAAAAAAGGCAGGTCAAAGAAATTGGTAAGGTCCACACTTTAGAATTCTGAAAAGACAGAACTAGTAAAAGTTCATCTTCTCCAGCCGTATGCATTTATATCCTGCTGTGTTTATTCACTGTTTTCTGGGGGAAATGAATGAGCCACAAATGGGCTGGCTGGCTGTTATGATTAAGGATGAATTTTAAATCACCAGGTTATTTTTTAGAAAAGTGAAATATGTTTACATTGAAAGCATCTGATTCCAATGTCATCGACCGGCATGTGCTTTCTCTGCAATCAAAACACGCTTAGTAACACACGAGGCGTGCATTTAGGTGAAAGAGCCCAGCGCTGTAATAGTTCATAGAGTAAATCTGAAAATCCCTTCCACTGTTCCTCTGTTTCTCATGTTAGATCACTCCCTCCCCGCTCCGTGTGCATCTCTCTGTGTCCCTTGTGGAAATTTACATTCATATGCACATAGCTACACACATACATTCATAAAGGCACAGATCTACACACTATATTTAGTGGTGGTGTTTTTTTAAATGAATGCTGCCAAACCATACATGTGCTTCCTTGATCTCGGCAGTTTGATTTGCCAATCATTCCAAATTGGCACACGTAAGTCGACCTCATTCTTTTTCATTTATACATTAGTGGTCTGTGAGCTGACTGTACCGTGATGTCCATAACCGCTTCCCTTTTGGTGGCCATTTCCGTTTCTTCCAGTGTTTCCCAACTGCAAAAAGATGATGCAAAAAATATCTTCACACATATATTTTTGTGTGCTCGTCCCCTGTTCTTTTTGCCCATTACTCTTCTCTGTTGTCCAAAAAATATTTCTTTTAGTCGCTGGAGAAAGTTATGCATCTATAAACGTAAGTCTAAAGCAAATTAGAAATAAGTTAGTCTCTTACTTTCTCTTAAGATTAAGAGAAACTGCAGACTTCGGAGAACTGTAATATTTACATCAGTTTGGAGGGCATGTAATATCACTTTTGTTCTCGGGTTCTTAAGCCGATTTCTATAGTTGACTCAAAATAGACCTTGACTAAAGTCATTTTTGTACATAGATCTTTTTTAAAGTTAGCTGAGTCTTAAATTTGTCAGTGAGCTATCGCTAGAGTTTTAAAAATATATAACTATCCCTCTTGTTTGGTAAATAAAGAATGAGGTAAAGAAAATTTGCCCAGGGCATAGATCTGCTAAATTAATTTTATCACAAAAATGATAAGATAGTGGTCTAAATCCTATCAACATATACATAGGGATCTACATTGTGGCAGTATTTGTAATAGTAGAAAGAAGAGAAATAGCTCAATATCCATTGGCGGTTTCTTTAAAAAATTATAATACATGCAAAAAATAAAATAATACCAAAATGAATGAGAAGCCATCCCAACAGGAAGAGCATCTGCTGTACTGCTAATTGAAGGGTAAATTGTGAAGCTACATGTGCTATGTGATCTACTTTTGGATGGGATGATTGGAGTGGTGGACAGACAGATGGATGGACTCATTAATAAGAGTTATCTCCAAGGTATGGAAGGGGTGAGGAAAAGGAAAAGAGAGGTTAGGTGTTTACATTTTTTCATATTAAATTATTTACAGTGGGCATGTAAAGGTTTTCTCATTTTTAAAAAAATCACTATTTCACTATTGCCAATTGTCCCAAAGACTGGAGGACAGGCTGGTTCTAACATTTCACTGGTTGATTTTTTTTAAAGAATATTCATTAAAAAGTATAAAATTATTTTATATCCTTGTCATTTAACTTTTCATGGGTATATGTCCACATAGTTCAAAAGTCCAAAACTAGAAAATGGTTAAAAAAATGGTTCCCTCCCAGAACTAAGTTTCCCTCCCCAGGAGTAATCACTGGTAACATTTTTATATGCATCTTCCTAGGTGTATTTTAAGCATATTCAAGGAAATACATATGTGTGTATATACACATATATAATAAGTTTATGTAAGTATAAGAAGAAGTATAAAAATATTCTTTTGTGGAAATTCCCTGATGGTCCAGCAGTTAGGACTCCACGCTTTCACTGCCATGGTCCTGGGTTCAATCCCTGGTCACGGAACTAAGATCTCATAAGCTGCACAGCACAGCCCAAAAAAAAAATTCTTTTCTTTTCCCACACATGGTACCCTACTATTCAAACTGGTCTGTGTTTTGGTTTTTGTTTTTTCACTTAACTATATATAAAGAAAATTATTTTTTAACAGCTAAATGAGTGACTAACCACAGAGCCAAAAGCATCCTTGGGTTTTATGCGACTGTTTCTAAGTCAAGAATTACTCGACCAATGGTTGGCACACTGACTTGTATGAACATTCAGAGTACTCTTGGACTTCAGATGGCCGTGGTCAGAGAACTAACAGGGGACTAGTGGCTGTGGTTGGGGGACTTCTCGGGAGAAAAGACATCGAGATGCAATGTCAAGATCCCAGACTTTTCAACCAGTCAGTCCTGGGTTCACATCTAAGCCCTCCCACCTACTTACCAGTTATATATGTGACTTCACGCATGTTCACGTCACTAAGCCTCAGTATCCCTGTCTGTAAAATGGGGATAATGACAGTCACAACCTCCCAGGCTTGTAAATGAGAAAATGTACAATGTCTGCCCCCACCCCCGTTACAGACCCACTACATAACTCTTCCCTAACTGCAATCACTACCATTAAACAGAGGGAGATTGAAAGAAGGCAGTTTGCTTTTTCCCAGGAAAGTAGTCCTGGACCAACATATTTTGAAAGTAGCCCCATTTTTCCTAGAGAGAGAGGGTTATATGGAGGGAGGGGCAATTCGTATTATCCAAAAGTTCCCCCACTTGCTTCTCGTACCGACCCCTCACACCACACATGAATACCCTGCTGGAGAGCTGGTTTAGGACCCTGCGTGAACTGTGTTCAGCCTGGTTAATTTCTGAGCAGGTAGGTAGCTTTTAAGCTGTAAGACGTTTTACGTTTGGAAATCCGTGTGCGGCACTATAGGACTATAGTCCTACAGGTGTGATACCACCTGTACAGGACATTCTGGGAATGGAAAGGGCTGTTGCAGCCTGGAGCTGGAAGTGGCCGTACAGCAAAGCTAGAGGGTCAAGCAGTGCCACGTGCTACTCCCTTCTCTTCAGAGTAGTGAGCCCAGGCCCCTGGGTGAGATCTCACGATCCCAAGTTTCCCTCTGCCTCAGGGAAGCCCGGTCCTGACTACAAAGGTCCAAGGGATCTCCCTCCTCTAAGACTTTCTCTCTTGTGTTTGGTCAATGTTTGGGCAAGGATAGAGGACAGAAGGGTGTCCCCATATGGACTAACAGATGGGATTTCAATCGTCAGAACTCAGGAGAAATGAATCACAACTGGCAAAGTCTTACAGGTTCGTGGATTTTCTGGGGAGCCTGTTTGCCTCCATTAAATCCAAGTGTTCCATCCGGGATCGACTCAGGGACCCAGCTACTTCGCAACGTGGCTCTGCCGTCTTCAGCCCACGGCCCCCAGGGTTCCCTGGGGGCAGTCCCCAGTCCACCGAGGCATCTGCAGCCTGTGCCTCTGCAGAGGGAGCGGGTCCTTTTTGGTTGGTTTACCACCTTTTCGTCCTCAAGCCCCATCTCCCTCCGCTAGTGTCTCTCTGCGGTCAGGCTCAGAGCCTTGTGGTCCATCACCCAGGACTCTGCCACAAGCAGCCAGTGGAGGGTTTAAGCAGGAGAGTGACATGATGTTTGAGAAAGAGTAGGGAGGAGGAGTTGGAGGAGGGCGTGTCAAGAATGGAAGGGGTTTGGGCACCACTGGAGTTAGTAGTCTAGGTCCGAGTCAGTGGTGCCAAGCCTAAGGAGATGGCCACAGTGTTTGATTCTAGGGGCCGAGCTCGGGATTACGGGAGGTACGTGTGGCACAGATAGCACTCAACAGAAGTGTCATGGCCGTTCAGTTCTGGTTCCCGTTTCCCCACCACGTGATAACTAGTAGGGTCTGAACTGTCCCTGCCTCTGTAGCCAGCTGTCCAGAAAGGATGCCCGCAGCCCTGGGGATGCGTTTCTTCCCAATATTCACTCGCACACTGTCTGCCCCCAAGTCTCTGGGGCAGTGTGGGACAGCTCAGAGAAGAGGGGCTGGGAGTGAGGATGCCTGCCAGGGCACTGTGCCAGCTCTGTGTCAACTGCTAGCTCTACTGGGTCTCAGTTTTCCCATCTGTAAAGTAATCAGGCTGGAGTCAAGTTCTTATACTTTGTTAACCTGTAGGGTGAATTTTTTACTTGAATAGGTTATACGTTGATATACTATAAATTCAAAAAGTACAAAAGGGTAGACAATAAAAAAATTAATTTTTCTTTCTCCATTCCCCACTCACCCACTTCCCCTCCCTGAAGCTAATTGGTTTATCATTTTCCTGTGTATCCTTCCAGAGCAATCCTTGCATACATAAGAAAATAAACATATATCACACCTTAAAAATGATGAATACATGACACCAGTTTGCATGTTACTTTTTTACTCACCTGCACATGACAGAGTGTATCTGTGTCAGTGTATTAAATGCTTCCCCTTTCCTTTTGATGAAGGTACCATAATTTCCTTGATCATTCTCCTATTGATAGACAAGCAATTTGGCAATGTTTGCCAAAATTAATCATGTATCTTTGTCTTGGGGGATTTTAAAAATATATTTATTTATTTAATTGGCTGCACCAGGTCTTAGTTGCGGCACACAGGATCTTCTTCGCAGCGTGTGGGATCTTTTAGTTGTGGCATGCAAGATCTAGTTCCCTGAGCAGGGATCGAACCCAGCCCCCCTGCACTTGGAGCCATGAAGTCCCTAATCATGTATCTTTGACTTTGATCTAGCTATTCCATTTCTAGCAATTAAGCCAGCAGACAGTCTCACTGTTGTGAAAAATTCATTATGTACCAGTTTATAATCTGCAGTAATATTTATTATGTAATTAAAAACATGGTAAATTTTTTTTAACATTTCTAATGGAAAGAATCTATGAAAGATGAGAAGCCAAAGAGTGCTCTGTTTAAGAAAAGAGCTTCTGGGACTTCCCTGGTGGTCCAGTGGGTAAGACTCCACGCTCCCAACGCAGGGGGGCCGGGTTCCATCCCTGGCTGGTGAACTAGATCCCACATGCATCCTGCAACTAAGAGTCCACATACCTCAACTAAGAAGTCCACGTGCCACAACTAAAAGATCCCGCATGCTGCAGCGAAGACCCGGCACAGCCTAAATAAATAAATATATTTTTTAAAAGAAAAAAGTTTCCAAAATAATCCAGATTGGAAAACCAGCTTTAACACTTCGTGGAGAAGCTACTTTCCCTCTCTGAGCCTCGGTTTGTTTATCTGTAGAATGGGCGTAATAGTCATGCCCACCTTACAGGGTCCTAGTGGAGCATTCAGTAAATGGTAGCTGCCACGATGCTCACTGTTGTGATGATGATCATTATTATTACTTATTTTAATCTTTGTTTTGGGTAAAGTATATCTGGTGGGTTCTCTGGTATGGCACAGAGTCAGGAGCCTGAAATGAGGAAACCACTCTTCCACAACTTCCCTGGATATCAGAAATCCTCACCTTTTCCTCTGGGAATATGAGCATGGATGACATGTCACATAGTAACAGGCTCCGGGTTTATAAGCTGCAACATCTACCTCCCTGTTTCCTAAGCAGTCCAGTGACCTCCAGATTTCATTTAAGTTTTCTATTATTTTCCTCTGAAAGGGACAATGGAGCTCTTGTTTGAACAGCTTTGGTGAGAGCTCAGAGGAAAAATTGGTCATTATGGGGAGCACAAAAGATTTGCTTTCCATACATTAGTTTGTCAATTGCTTTCTTAATGCAAAGTTGGGTAGGGGAGTATAGACAGTGAGGGTGAAAAAAAAGATTATTTTGAGTCCACAGCTGGATGTCAATATTTGACAGGGATAAATGGGATTTAATATCACGTCTTTGCAAAGATAAAGTCTGTGCAAGTAAGAAATCCTTAGTTGCCCGTTCTCCCTTTGCACTGGCTTTTAACCATCACTGTGTTGTGTTTGGTTATGTTTATTAGGTCACGGGAAGGCAGAATTGAGAGACAGTATGAGGAACTGGCTTTGTTGAGATGTCGGCTATTACTTCTGTCCCTTCAAAATAAAACATACACAATGAGACGAAAACCCTTGTGAGTTAAAGCTGGAAAGCGCTGTAAGAAGCCGCATAACTGTAAACGGGGCAATTCTCTAATGGGCTCAGACACACAGTTTTTGGCTTTATCAACTTTTATATCAAAAAGAGCAAGGCATCAGAAGTTGTGGTTTTATTCTTAGATTTTATATTTCTGTTGAAAACAAAACAAAACGGGAAAAAAAGCTGCCAGATAGATGCCTTGACTCTCTTCTGGAGAATAATTGTTCAAATTCACCCACTTTGAATGGTGACTAACATTCTATAATAATATAAGGGGGAAAATGATTGGTGCTTTTTCTTAAAAATTAATATTAATGCTATAAAAAATAAGCCGATTTTATGTTACTTCTAACCAAATGCAGGTTGTAATGACAGCTCTGCATTAATTCTGAGGATGTCCTTAAGAATGAATAAAGTGTTTGTTCTTTTGTTTTGGGGGTTGGTTGACGTTCCTGACAAAATTGTGGGTTAGTGTATGGTAGGACATTCTTTTTACATTCAACTTAGTGCTGGATAATAAAATTCAGTCCGTTTTGGAAAAAAAAAAAAATTATTCACAGGCTTAATTAGTTTTCCCAAAGGACTCTCGTGAGTCCTTCGGACTCACAATGTAAATTTTCATGTTGAAACTGTTCTCTTGCTACTGTCCTCAAGGTATGCCTCCTACAAGGGGAATGATTGAGTTCCCAAGAAGCTGGACCGAGAACGATTTTCTGTTTATTGACTTCAGCTTTCCTTTGATTCTCTTTATAAAATCAGAGTTCTGTTTTCTTAAAGAAAATAAGACGATTTTCAATGATAGATTTCAATGAAATCTTTGAGAAATCCTGGCCTTTGAGGTCACACATACCCAGGTTAGACCCCCACTGCCACGAGCTGTATGATGTTGGCCATGCCCTGCAACCTATCTGAGCCCCAATTATTCATCCATTCAAGAGGGATAATGGTCAGAGGGCCAGTAGCCACTCCTGATCTTTACGTGGCGGGGGCTCGGGGCTGCAGTCTTGCTGCGGAGAGGATAAGTGGGTATTAGTGAATTTGTTTTGAAACTGTGTTTCCATAATAAACTCTCTATACTTCATTGTATTTGGAGTGGCTTGTGGGAAGGTAAAGTGGGAAAGGCCAATTGAAATGGGGGAGCATGTGGTGAAGTCCCTCTAAGCCGCCCTTGATGCCATTACTGATGTGGTGACAATTAGATGACCTGTACAGACCACCTGGCACATGATGGTAACCTGTAGCCATCATTACTGATTACAATTTGATGATACGTTACATATTACTGTATATACAAATTAAGAATACCAAGTGCAAATTTGTGTCGGGGTGTGTATAGATTAATTGTTTTGAATAGATTAAAAATTCACACGTTGCCAAATCAAGAGGTACACAAGAAGCAGAAGGGAATGGATTCTCCCTCCCAACAGGTACCCACAGAAGCACCAATTCTCCCAATCTTTTGTTTGTGTTTCCAGAGAGAGTTGATGCGTATATGATCTGACAGGTGTATGCATTTTTTCTTCTCTTTAATATACAAATAGTAGCATATACTACAATTTCTGTACCTATAAACAGTAGACCTTGAAGCTCATTTCTTATCAGAAATGAGCTTTATTCTTGTACAAATGACCATAATTTGTTTAACCATCTCCTGTTGAGGGATATTTGCATTGTTTCCAAGCTTGTGCTGTTACAGATAATGCTACATCGAGGAACACTTTCCATGTAAGGGATTAGGTATTTGCATATGTGTAAGTATGTCTGTAGAGTTACTAGTTCAAAGGGCAAAAGAGTTTGTAAATTTGATTGATAGATATGAGAATGGCTGTTTCACCATATTCTTGCCCAGATAGTGTGTTATAAAACTTTCTGATCATTTGTCATCTGATGATCTCGGTATAGTTTATTTTGCAGGCCTTTTTTTTTTTTTTTTTGGGCCGCGCAGTGCATCTTGCAGGATCTTAGTTCCCCGACCAGGGATTGAATCCGGGGCCCCAGCAGTGGAAGTGCTGAGTCCTAACCACTGGACCAACAGGGAATTCCCCACATCCCTCTTATTATAAGAAAGATTGACCACTTCTCATATGTCTAAAAGCCATTGAGATTTTCTTTTCTGTGGACAATTATCTATATATCCTTTGTCAATTTTTCTGTTGAACTCTTGTCTTTTTTCTGATTGATTTGTAGGGACTCTTTGTATTTTAGGGAAATTAGTACTTTGTTTTATGAGTTGCAGTTTCTTTTCCCCAGTTTCTTGCCTTTTGACTTGGCTAATGGTAGTTTTTGCTAAGCAAATATTTTTGGTTAGGAGTTTCTGAATAATGTGTCTTAGTAAAAAAGACCTCCCCCCTCCAAGATTATGTTACAATTCCCTGATAAGTTTCTTCTAGTGCTTTTATGATTTTGTTTTTACATATTTAGATTTCTGATTCATTTGGAATTTATCCTTGTGTATGATCCAAAGTACAGTCCAACTTCACATTCTTTTCTAGATAGCCACCGTTTATTCTGCAATTCACCTTTCCCCCTACCGATTTGAAAGGCAGTCTCTATCAAATACTAAATTCCCACATGTTCTCAGACTTATTATACAGGAGTTTTGAGATTATCTTATAAAGTAATATGGCCAAGCAGGAGCATATGTATGTGTGTACTTTAACTCATTAACTTAAAATTGCAAAGGGAAACAGTGACTACTTGCCAAATCAGAATACATCAGAATCGAAAGGCTTTTAGGGAATTCCCCGGCAGTCCAGTGTTTAGAGATCAGTTCTTTCACTGCTGGGCTAGGTTTGATCCCTGGTTGGGGAGCTAAGATCCCACAAGCCACCTGGCGTGGCCAAAAAAAAAAAAAAGTCTTTTATATTCATTTTAGATGCGCGTATATGTATGTGTGTGAGCGCGCGTGTGTGTGTGTACACACACAGCGTTTCTGTGGCTGTGAGCTATGGTGGTCTCTCGTTTGTCTCACCAAGTCATTAGTTTAGGAATAGGTACGTGACACCACTTTGACCAAAAAGATGACGGAAATCTGCTGAGAGGGCTTCACCCTTGAAGAGGGATGAAAGGCAGGGACTTTTTTTTTTTTTGCCCCTGGTTATCACTGTCTCCCTGTGACTTCTAGAACTCTGCAGCCATCTTGGGGCCATGAAGGAAGGCAACCCAAGAAAACAAGCCGAGGATGGGAGCATGGAAAGGAGAAGAAGAAGGGAAAAAACCTGACTCCCAAATTAACTAACTAAATCACCACCACTAGAGACATCCTAATACCAAACTCCTTGATAGATAGTTAATCAATGACCTTATTGTCCAAGCCCTGCTGAGTTGGGTTTTCCGTTATTTGCAGCTAAAACTGACCTAACATTCCAGCTTCCCCATAATACTGAAAAATCTAGAACTTTCTCTTCCCCTCTTTTGAGCTGAACTGACCTACCCTCTCTTTGAAGTCACTGAGTGTGGAACAGGTTGAGAAGGGAACTGTATTAAACTCAACAGTTCAAATAAAATTATAAAAACACAGGGTACCTTTGGTGTTCTTCAACTCAGGTATGTGTCAGCAACATGTGGCTTCAGAGAAAAAGCTATTTGTTTCCTTATAACAAACAATCCTTCCCTGCTCCTAGTGTATAATTTTATTATTTTTTTTCTCATAGCTTTAAAGATGATTTATTTAGAAATCGGTTAGAAATCACTCCAAGTGTCTTGAAGCTATTTTGCAGACATAGGGAGTTACTCTAAAGAGTATTGAAAGTTAAAGCGAAAAGGATTCTTTGAGATTCTCTAGAGCAGTAGTTTCAACCTTGCTGTACATGGAAATCAATTGGGGAAGTTTTAAAAGAATACTAATGGCTGGGCCCTACCCCCAGAGATTCTGATTTTATTGTTCCAGGATGTTACCTAAGCACCAAGAATTTTTTTTAAGCCTCTCAAGTGTTTATCACTTTATTTTAATTTCATAATATTTTTCCTCAAACTTTTATTTAAAAAAATTTTTTTAATTGCATGAATCGTAAAATGAGCTGTGTATCTTCACCTAGATTGACTCATGGTTGACATTTGGCCACATTTGCTCTGAATAATTCACTTTTCAGATTCATTATAGTAAGTTTTATCCACTTTAATACATTTATAACAATAAAAATGAATCACCGAAAATAAATTAAAACTCTTGCCTTATGGTCTTTTCTCCTCCCCCAAATATTTATTTTTTACAAGTAATACATTGGCATCTTTCAAAATTTTTAAAGTATAAAAAGATGTACAGTGAAAGGTCTTCTTGCTTTTCTGTTCCCCTCCCTGGAAGAAACCAGCCTTCTCTTCTCTTGTATGTCATTCTGGAGATATTTTATGCTCTCTTATCTTCACTTTGGAGCGAAATTCGGCCAGATCTCCTGTATTTTCTAACACAAGTTTACCTATTATCATTGTTATCGTCCAGAAGTACCTATTTCTTTAAAAAAAAAAATTTTTTTTTTTTGAATGGAAGAATTCCTTGCTGGTGGTTAAAAATTAATCAACTGCAGAAGGTCTAATGAAAGGCCATACCGCCCCACCCTGCCCCCAGTCCCATTCCTCAGAGGAAACCACTTTTAACTCTTCCTGGTTGGAGTTTTTCTCATTCTTATTCCAAATTCCAAATATTAGATTTACACCACTGGTTGTGGAGTATCACCTGGAGAATTTCATCTCTTGACTTCCCGCAGAGAAGATTAAACCTCCTCTCCCTAGAGTCATTACCAACTCTTTCTCCCTTCCCCCTGTATAGATAAAGGTATATCAGCGTTTTTTTGTTTGTTCCTAAAGTAACCTTTTTGAAAGACAGATGAGAGAGAACTATTTCCTGGCCCTTTAGGAGCTGAGGGTGATTAGTATGTTAGTAGCCCTCTTTCAAATGTTTCTAATATGCCAGAATACTTTGAAAATGTTCTTCTTGTGCTTAAAAAATGTGGGTAAGTATATTGTTTGGTTGAGCTATAGTGATAACAAGCCAAATCTTAGCATATTCTTTATTTCTCTAGGACTTGAGAGATGACCCTCTTGGATCATCGCTGAGTGTGGATTTATATCGTGGACTTTTGTGTTCTTGTAAATACGTATCCCTACAGATCAAAGTCTTAAGAGTTGTTATTATAGTCTTAAACACTATCTTTATTTATTCATTCAACAAATACCAGGAAGAGCCGGGAGCTCATGATGCCAGGATAAGGAAGACTCAGCTGTTTAATGAGTACAGGGTTTTATTTTGGAGGAATGAAAATGTCCTGGAACTAGAGAGAGGTGGTGGTTGCACAACATTGTAAATAACTCGGGAGTGTTCACTTTAAAATGGTAAATTTTATGTCATGTACATTTCTCCTCAATTTAAAAAAATGGGGGGAGGGACAGTCCCATGGTAAGATAGGTTGGAAGAACATCTTATTGTGTAGCCCTTTTAGACCTGTACATTGTGTCTGTCATATCAAAGTATCTGAGAAATCTTGCAGCAAAGCTCCCCAACTTCCTCTAACCCAGGTTTGGAAGATAAGCTCATCCTAGAACTTCTTTCAATACCTTTTAACATTCTTTGGAAACCACTTTTAAGGAAATTTATTTATTGACCCGGAAAGACGTTCATGATGACTTAGTACACGAAGCAGTCACAAAATGGTTTGTGCCGTATGATCACTTTTTGGTGAACATATGTAAGTATATTTAGGCATAGAAAATACACTGATGTCATTTATACCAACAGCAGTTATCTGTTTTATATTCTCACAAGTAAATTTCTTTTTCTTCTTTTTGTTTATCTGTATTTTAAAATGTGTCTACAAGAGTATGTATTTTTTAAGTAAGGTTCTTTTTTTTTTTTTTAAAGAACTCTCCTTTTATAATTTACTTTTGCCCTCTCCTACCTGCAAAAATTCCTGATTTTCGCCCTTGCATCCTTACAGACTTTATAAATTGGACTCTGCATCCATTAACATGGCAGAGAGGGTGACATTTCGCAGTGTGAGCACCGCTGCAGACTCTGGTCCTTTAGAGAAGCATGGATCTGCCTGTGCCATAGTTTTCCATTCTGTTAAGTGGATTCAGCTCTCGAGTTGTAGCTAACAATTAATTAACAATTGCATAATCCAGATAAAACCAAGGGCTCCATTCAGCCCAGTCAGTGCACAAAGACACATTTAAAAAAGCACAATGAGGCAACAAAAATTAACTTACAAAGAATTCTTTTTTTTTCTATCTAAAAACAATTAAAAAGGGATCCATTTAAAGCCAGTAGCACTCATATTCCCTGTGTTGGTTTCCTGCTGTTGCTGTAACAAATTATCACAAACTTAGCGGGTTGAAACAACAGAAGTCTACTCTCTTATGGTTCTAGAGACCAGAAGTCCAAAATTAGTCTCACTGGACTGTCAAAATGTAGCAGGGCTGGTTCTGTCATGGAAAGTGGGGTCTGGCTGCTCGCCTCTCTAAAGCCAATAAAGTTGGCTGGAAAGGTTTGTGGAAAGTTTGCTTTATTTTGGATGTTAGCAACCGGGGGCAGGGGTGGGGAGGACGGATGCCTGTCCAAAGGCTGACTCTCACACACACACACACACACACACACACACACACACACAATCAGGGGGCAAGAGCTTTTATAGATGGAGGGAGGGGGCTACATGCAGAAACAGCACAGTCAGCTCTGACAGTCATCTTGAAATTGGTCATCAGTGGTCTGACCAGCATCATCTTGATTGTTTTAGGGACAGTTAATCTTCAGTTCCATGGTTGGTTTGTTCCCATTTCTTTGAGGCCAATTCTCAGAATTGTGGCAACTTATGTCATGGCTACAGTCTGGTCATCGTGTAGTTAACTTCTTCCACCTGGCAGGGGGTTTCAGTATCTATAAGACAGCTCACAGGATATGGCTCAGAATATGATCTCTAGCCCTTGAGAAGGAACTAGAGGTCCTTGACTCTGCTTAATGACTCAACTATTGTTATTTAGTCTTGTTGGACTGCTTTTCTTTGCTTCTGCATTTTCTTACTTCTCTGATTAAACTTATTCTTTGGCTAAAGTTTTTCCACAGACGAAAGACATAGGGGGTAAGGACCGTAGGGTCCTGCTATGTTTCAGTTCCTTCTAGGGGTTCTAGTAGGAAACAGTTTTCCTTTTGCCTCATCTAGTTTCTGAGGCGCCTGCATCCCTGGGCTCCTGGAGCCTTCCTCACATCACCCAACCTCTTGCGTCTGTTGTTACCTCTGTCACCTCCTCCTTTGACTCGCTGCCTCTCTCTTATAAGGACCCTTGTGATTGTAATCAGTCCACCTGGATAATCCAGGATCATCTTTGATTTTCTAAAGATTCTTAATTTAAGCATCTCTGCAAAGTCCCTTTTGCCATGTAAGGTAATATACCCACAGGTCTCAGGGATTAAGATGTGGACATCTTTGGGGGGTGGTATTATTCAGCCTACCACAGTCCCTATCCTCTCCCGTTGCGGAGCACAGGCTCCGGACGCGCAGGCTCAGCGGCCATGGCTCATGGGCCCAGCCGCTCCGCGGCATGTGGGATCCTCCTGGACCGGGGCACGAACCCGCGTCCCCTGCATCGGCAGGCGGACTCCCAACCACTGCACCACCAGGGAAGTCCCCTATCATTTCCTTGGAGCCTTCTGCTCTACCAAAGCCTGTAAACATCTTCCCCACATGCTGCTCTTCTTTCTTCCCAAAGGATCCGCTGAGACTTCTGCTCTTCCCCACCTGTCTTGCCTGGAGCTCTGTTTCTAGCAGAGGACCTGGCAGATTCAGGCCCGTCCTTCCACCCCGATCCTCCCTCTGCCTCGTGCACACAGCCCACTGCGGGGTATGATTGTCTTCTTGATCCAGCAGCTTTTCTTATAGAAAATTCTGATTACAATAGTAATTCAGGGCTTCCCTGGTGGCGCAGTGGTTGAGAGTCCGTCTGCCGATGCAGGGGACGCGGGTTCGTGCCCCGGTCCGGGAAGATCCCACATGCCGCAGAGCGGCTGGGCCCGTGAGCCATGGCCGCTGAGCCTGCGCGTCCGGAGCCTGTGCTCCACAATGGGAGAGGCCACAACAGTGAGAGGCCCGCACACCGCAAAAAAAAAAAAAAAAAAAGTAATTCAGTTGGCTGGTGCTAAGTCATTCATTACGTTCTCCATCTGTGATGCTGAGCCCTTTATTATGTATTGGTTATATTATTGATTAAGAATCCAAACGCGGAAGTACATGGATTACTTATTAGTCATTGTGATGATACTGACGTCCTAAGTTTCCTTCCTGTGGTAGTATAAATAGTGGTTGAGTACCGAAACTACACTCTCTGGGTTCAGATTCCACCTCCCCCACTTCCCAGCTGTGTGAGCTCCGTTATCCTCTCAACGCCTCAGTTTCCTCACCTGCTAAAAGGCAATCCAAAACATACCTGCTTGTGTTGAAGAGTAAATAAAGGGAGTATGTACTGTGTCTGGCACACAGGAGGCCCACAGCATATTTTAATTCCCTTCTCCTTAGAGATCAAATGTGACACATCAGGCCGAACTTTCCCCTTACAGTACTGTCAGCTGGTCCCCAACTGTGAGATGATAGTATTACTTCCATTTTCACAGATGGAAAGGCCCATGATGATTTACCCAAAATAGTAAGCAGCGAGTGAAGAACTAGGGCAAAAATTAAAGGTGTGTACATACATATATATGCATGTATGTATATATGTGTGTATGTCTAAGGTTGGGGAAAAATAGACCTCAGAAAAGTATATGACAAAAAAAAAAAAAGAGAAAGAAATGACAAACACTGTTAAAAGTGATGTATAGTCACCATTTTTTAAAAAATTAAGTACAGGGAGCTCCCTGCTGGCCTAGTGGTTAGGATTCTAGGCTTTCACTGCCATGGCCTGGGTTCAATCCCTGGTCGGGGAGCAGAGATCCTGCGAGCCGTGCGGCATGGCCAAAAAAAAAAAAAAAAAATTTAGTACCAAAAAGTACCCGCCCCCAAATGAAAAGCTTGCATCTAACGATAGCCACTATTAGCATTTCGGCAGCCTCCAACTATATATTTCTCTGAGCATATGTGAGCCATTTTGATGGGTGTATTTTGTGTACACATTCTGCTCTGCCATCTGTATCTATAAATTTCAGCCGTGTGCCATGAGCATTTTTTATGAATCTCTTTTATCTTTATTTTTTTTCGTTTACAGACTAATAGCTGTCCTTTTTCAGCTTTCTATTTTGAAGTAATTATAGATCACAAGAAGTGTAAACATAGTCCAGAAGCGTCGCTGGTACCTACCCCTCAGCTCCCCGCAATAGCGCCCTCATAACTACAGCACATTATCAAACCCAGGATCGTGCCAAGTTGATTGGCACAATCAGTTCAGAAGATGACAGACCTTACTCAGATGTCACCGCTTTTTACATGCACTTGTTTTTGTTTTTTAATTTGTCTCTAGGTGTAGATCTATGACATTTTATCTCGACTTGCCCTTTTAAAAAATGCAATCAATACAGAAGCATGAAGTGCAGAATATTCAACCCTACTGTGATGTTTGGGATATTTTCCCCAGGTTATTCTCAGTGTATACGCTGTTTTGTTGGGGGTTTTTTGTTTTTCTTTAAACAACAACAAAAAGGATCTTCTGAGCTATGTATTTTTTTTAATTTGCATTTTTAAAAAATCATGGACATCTTTCCATGTCAGAACAAACTCAGATCTGCTGCAGTGTGAATGTTTTTAGGTTAAAACATCTGCACAGTGGTTGTGGATTTCCCATGGAAGTAGTAACCCAGTTTATGCCCAGGCTCTAAATCTCTTTGGAAAACACGATAGGCCCCACCTGTCAGAATTTCAGAACCTGAGCCTTGGCACTTCCCAAGCTGAGTCCATCCCTTCCCTGGCACGGAGGAGAGGAACTGCTACCCCTTAGAGCCGGCAGGCCCCCCGGGTACACCTTCCAGTCGTCCTGGCTGTGTGTGCCGCTCCCACACCTGCTCAGACCTGAATTACTATTACCATTTACTAAACATTTTAGTGAGACCTCCACCTTAACAACTCCCAGCAAAATCATTCTGGGGACCCACCCTTCCCCCACACCAGGGCAGCTCATTCCAGGATGGTTGTGAACGGTTCCATTTCTGCTTTTATGCATTTGGCATAAACATTTCTGGCAGCTCATAAACACCTTGGCCATTTTACCAGCGTCAGGAAAGATGTTTATGACCCAAATATGAAAACTTGGTGAGAATTAACACTTCGGCAAACGGGCTGTGTTATTCCCGGCAAGAAATATCTCCTAAAGAAGACCCAAAGCAGGCAGGGCCCGGGTGTGAAAATACATGTGTTGGCGACACACCTATGCTTAAAATTCAAAAGATCGGCTATGATTCAGACTCTTTACTGCTGTTCAGTAACGGGGCAACTGTGTGGTTTCTAATTGTTATCAGCTTCCTGTTTGGGTGTTTTTATAGCATTATTATGTTGCCAAGTGAATGAGGCAAAATAAAATAGGAAAAGAGATGTTGGACCAGGAGGTTAATAAAAATCCATTTTGTCACTCGACAGCCTCCCCCGGAGCGGCTTCCTTTTCCAAGGCCCTGTGAGGCTCTTTGTATTGACAGATGCCATTTGCCCATTTACGACGTGATAATAAAAACCTTCAGCCTTATTCAGTGTTATGCTTTTCCTCCCCTGACGGGAGGGCACCAAATGGCTCGGAATCAGCAGGCATTTTTTCATTAAAGATGATAACATTACATGAACCACATTCAAAAGACGTTTCAGAAAAGTAGCAGAGTTTGGTCAGGGAAAGAAAGATCTGTGGGAACAGGCTAACACTCGGAGGGACTCAGAAATAGTTGTATTTGTAAAATGACCTGGATTTTACACAAGTAAAGACTGTCTAACAAGCATAGGTGAATGCTGAACTACAAAATACAAAATCATGTGTTGCTGTTCTTAAACGTGAGGCTCTGCACCTTTTTGCAGTCGTGTTACGTGTACGAAGTAAGACATTTAAGCGTCGTTGCCTAAACTAATATCAACTTGTAATCCATTTTCTACTATCTTATGCAAAAACTTTTTCTTTCCTTTTCTGTCATTAATTCGTACCTGGTATTTGGCACGGAAGGTCATTGAAAATGCAGTTCAAAGGTTTCGTGGTTTTTTATGCCACAAATTTACATTTCATACATTTTCATTGATCTCAATCATTTTCAAACGAAAACATTTTTTAGCCATCAGAGCTATATAGAGCTTTTTTCTCAATACGTATTATCATTGGTGCTTCTCAGTCACTGATTCAAACCATAAATTAATTAAACCCGCTAGTTTCAAACTAGGCCATATGAGACAGTTGGGACTCAAATTGTTCTAACCTATATATGTCATAAACCATAAATGAGAGTTGTTGGTAGATGACAGATGTCTTTTAAAGAACATGGGCAGGTTTCTCCAGTGTGTTTTAACATTAACCTGCTAGAGGCTAGGCACATATTTTTATAGACCACCAACTCTTGTGTATCTGTCCTGAAATGTCCCATCTACAAGCAAACCTGTATGTTAAATATGGGACATGTCCTTGGTTGAAAAGCACAAATGTGATGGCTCATATTCTCCATATTCTGTCATTTGTGGGTTTTTTTCCTTAACCATAAATATGGGTCAGTAATTTGGATCAACCCCAGCCTTTTTAAAAAATATGTTGGTTTCTATTATTTGGAATAATAATAACGGCTCAAATTACCGAGCATGTGCTGCGTGCCAAGCCTGGTTCTAAACCCTATCGGAGCATTGACTCATTTTGTCCTCACCGCACACCAATAAGTATTCTGAATATCCTTGTTCTACAGATGGGGAAATTGAGAAGCTAAGCAGTCAGGTGGCTGAGAAATAATTAACGATGGTCCTATTTTTTTTTTAACTTTTTTTTTCATCTTTATTGGAGTATAATTGCTTTACAGTGTTGTGTTAGTTTCTGCTGTACGATGGTCCTATTAATGGAAAGGTTGTTTCCAGTTTTTTCTATCACAGTGCAGTGGTGAAGGTCCTCGTACACCTATTTTTACACACCCCTGTCATGATTTTTGTAGGCTTACGTGCTAGGTATAGAGTTGCTGCATCTATGGCCAGGCACCTTTTCCATATTGAAAAGTGTTACTGCCAAATTATTTAGGCCTAGTATTTATTCTTCCTGTGTGCGGCAGGCTGTTTTTAGCTAAAGTCGTCATTTCTTTAGATAGATGATGTTAGATGATGGATGGATGGTTGGATGATGGTCAGATAGACAGAACCCATTTTCTAAGAGGTTTGAATGAATAACATTTTATGCTGCTATCACCCCCCCCAGTCACCAAATGTAGAGTGTGGCCTAAAGGATAGGGAGAGTTGTCCCAAAATTATGGGGAAGCTATTTGTAGAGTACAGATCTCTTTCTCATTTCACCTCCACTTGTTGTTAGCAAGTTCCAGAAACCGGAAAAATTCAGTTGCTCTCATAAATTCATTCTGAGAGGCAACACACATGCCAAACGGTGCATCTCGGCGGTGGCCCACACTACAACAAGGAGAGCCTCCCTAAATTTCAAGCAGGAGTTGTTCCCCAGAAAAACACTTGGTCATCAGCATTCCTCCCCCCCCCACCCTGTTCTCAGTGAACACAGAGCAGAGGCAAACTGCTTTTACTTCAAAAAAGCAGATCGATCTGAAATACAGTGAGGCCTTCAAAATTCACAGTTCAGTGCTCATAAAATCTGATACTGAGCAAGGCGGCTTAGAGCGTCTGCACACCTTCATCCTCAATGAGACAGAAACTCACTCTAGCAATTCCCCATGACTTGTCATCTGTGAGCTGGAAGATCAAAGGCTCGACTCCAGGACGGGGAAATGGGGAGAATTAGTGTCCCACTAGGAGCCTCTCGCCGCCACCACGGTAAGCCTGGTGGCTCTTCTTAGGATCGTGAGCTATTTGACTCTTAATTTGGGGTTTCATTAAGGGCACATCCACACTTGAATGAAGGGAATGGAAGGTTGCTGTTTCTTTTGAAGTCCAGCTGCTGTTAGAGAGAATTGTGATTCAGAACTATTCAGATTTGCAAAGCCCGTGGCTCGGTGCCTGGCCCACAGCAAACACGTGGTAACTTTGGCCATTATTTTTAATATTAATGTGACTCGATGGCAAAATTATCTGCAGGGTTCAAATAAAGTGATCTTATCTTACTTTGATAAAGCGCTTCAGAAATTTCTAGAATGGAATCTGGCCTATACAGGATCTCGACAAACTTTTGCTATATGAAGTGGCGCTGGTTCACTACACCCGCACCCTACCCCGCTGTGAGAAGCTGGCTGAGGCTCAGGGAGCTGACATCTCTTGCCTGAGCTGGGATTTGAACCCAGGTCTTTAGAAGCTTGCCCTTGCCTTCACTCTCTTCTTCACACCTAAATCTGCAGGGCTGAGCAATTGAATTAGCTGAGGTTCCTGTACCCTTTCTAGTGCAGCCAGTGAGTAGAAGAGATTGTTCTGCACATGTCGACGATAGCCAAGCTTATCCTGTGGAAACCCACAGGCTTTGGAGCCCCATATACTTGGGCTCCAACCCTGACACTGTAGCTGTGTGATCCTGGGCAAATCACTTTACCTCACTGAGCCTCAGTGGCCTCATAGGCAAAAATGGAGATAATGGTACACACATTTCGGGATCCTTGGAGGATTAAATAAAATAATATCTGTAAAGAATCTACATCCTGTTGGATGTGGAGACACAGCTCTCTCTAAGTGACCAGGCTTCCCAAAGATGTGCACATCCTAAGCCCCAGAACCTGTGACTATGTTACGTTTGTTTCCCGGCAAAGGGGAATTAAGGTAGCAGAAGGAATTAGGTTTACTACTTAGCTGACCTTGGGATGGAGAGATGATGCTGGATTAATCCAGTGGGCCCAATGTCACCACAAGAGTTTGTTCGTTTGTTTGGTATATACCAGGGGTCAGCAATTTTTTCTGTAAAGGGTCAGATAGTAAATATTTTAAACTTTGTGAGTCAAGAGGCAATGTCCTCAACTCCTCAAGCAACCATTCTTGCCAAAAGCCTGAAGTCTTATTTTACACTTTACATTTTGAAATGTAAAAACCATTCTCAGCTCACCGGCTGAACTAAAACCAATAGGGGGCCTGATTTGGCCACTGGGCTCCGGTTCACTGACACATGGTATCTGTGCATGTATATATTTTATTTCCAAAAAAGGCTAATGCTGTATATATAGATAGATTTTTATCTGGTTTTAATTTTTTTTTAATAAATTTTACTTATTTATTTTTGGCTGCATTGGGTCTTCGCTGCTGCACGCAGGCTTTCTCTAGTTGCGGCGAGCAGGGGTCACTCTTCGTTGCGGTGTGCGGGCTCGTCATCACGGTGGCTTCTCTCGTTGCAGAGCATGGGCTCTAGGTGCGTGGGCTCAGTAGTTGTGGCTTCAGTACTGGGTTTATTTGAACATGAGGTACTAGTCTAGCACCTGTGGGAGACTGGACAAGATGCTGAGCAAGTTGTGAATCTGTGCCTTGGTTTTCCCATGTAGGAAATGGGAGATGATCATGCCTCTCCTACCTGACTCATGAGGAGTAAATGAAATAATTAGTTTGACACTCAACTAAGGAAAAAAAAGTCACATTTCTAGCACAGGAAGTACAGGTCCCTTAGCAGCAGACAGATTTTGTAATTTAAAATGTTTCTGGGTAATTTCCAGTGGTTAGGACTCTGTGCTTTCAGTGCCAAGGGCCTGGGTTTAGTCCCTGGTCAGGCAACTAAGATCCTGCAAGCCACTCAGTGTGGTCAAAAAAAAAAAGTTTCCATTTAGAAATGTAATATACTGCATGGTGGGTCTGTTTGCAGGGGATCTGGGACAGCTTGTTGTCATGAAACACGTTGATATTTCTGTAGCAAAAAAAAAAAGTATATGAATGTTCACACAAATAGTCTTGCATCAATTCAGGTCAAGTTTTGCCACCAAATGAGTTAATATCAGGTGAGCTTTAGCTACCAAATGAGTTTTTAAAAGTTCAATTTTCTGAGCTTTTTGCCTTTAAGTAATGCTCTTCTAAGTATATTACACAGGGTGTCTCCTTCAGTATGCACGATAAGCTTATGAGACAGATACTGTTACTGTGCCCATTTTACAGATAGGGAAACTGAAGCCCAGAGAAGGCGAGCAACTTGCCCAGGGCCACACAGCTGGTAAATGGCAGAGCTGGGATCCAAATGCAGGAAGCCTAGACCACAGCAGTTCTTATCCTGTGCCTTAAGGATAGATTTTATGGAGTTTGTGAGCCTGGTTGGGGCCGGGCGGGGGGGAGGAATTATATTTATTTTCACTGCCTTCTAACTAAAATTTAGCATTCCTTCGATTATGAATGTAGACAGCAAGCCACAGCAGCATGAACAATGCCCATGAGTGCTGCCAATAGGAATCACAGATATTGCTTATTGCAGGGGCAGCAGACACCTCAAGATAGCAGTTATGCTCATCACTACTTTGAAGTTACAGGAGTTCTTAGAATCACCACTAGATATTGTCAGTAAATGAACTAATAAAGAAGCACATATGTTACTATGTCACAAAGTTTTTAAAAATATTTTGATAGTTGTATTTCAATATAATTGTTTTCCCTTGTGTTTTTATCAGTATTTATGCATTTAAAAAGCGTGACGTTGGGAAGGGCTCCAGGGGCTTCCCCAGACTTTCAGAGGAGTCCAGAACCCAGAAAAGGCTGAGAATGCTTGGCCTAAAGCTATGCTTTAACCACTACACCCTGCAGAGTTAACGCGAATTTGCATTGAAAAAAATGAGGAGCAGGGAGGAGAGACCAAAGGTGTTATCGATCATGTCCGGGTGGTGGGATAAAGGCTGACTTCCTTTGTGTTATGCCCGTTTGTGCTTCTGAAGTCATACAGTGAGCATGTTTGACTTCACCATTCAGGAGGGAACTCAGATATTTAAAGAAACAGAGCATTTTCTTTCGGCCCATAAGACATCCCTACCAGATACCAGTTAGTACTGCTCAGACCCTGATAAAGTAAACTCTAAATTAAAACTGTTGTTGAGATCAGACTTTAAGGGATTTCATGAGAGTAGGTTGATCACATTTCTCCAACTTTAACTTTGAAAGAACAAAAGGTCCATTCCTGCCTCCCAGACAGCCAGCCAGTGATTGGGAGAGTCCAAAGCCCGGGTGCCTTGGGATGCACCCACACCATAAGAGAAGGTCCTATTTTTGCCCTGACTCGACTCTAGCACTTCACAGAAGCAACTATTGCTGAAGCAAAGATCGCTAATGATAACGTCTTCCTCTTGCCGCTGCCCTGTGAGTTAGCAGGGTGAACCCAGGGTCTCTGGTGCCTTTCATTCTTCATCTCTTGCTTCTGAATCTCAACCGTCGTTCAGTTCCGCGTTGGCAGTTATTGTGGTCGTGGCTGGATCAGACAGGAGGGAGAACGGGCGGGAGCCACCTGCCCAGGTGGTGGGTCCTCAGAACAGGGTGGGGAGAGAAGAGAGCACTGGAGGAAAGGCAGAGAAGCCGAGACAGACTGTGTCCCTGTGCAGGTTAGTGATCCATCCTACTCAGCTTCAAGGGGGACTTGAACCTGGAATTTCTGAATCCTATCTGGCTCTCGGAGAATAAAATCGAAGCATCATGGTGGGGTTTACGGGCTCAGCATCACCAGCGGAAGGACCATGACCAAAACCCACAGCCCACATCTGCTGCCCACACACAGCCTCTACCAGATAACCCTCACCTGCCCACCAGTTTCCAACCCCATCCTCTTCACTGCTAAAGCAACTTGAAAACACTTGTTTATAGCATTCACACTGCAACTCAGTTACCTGCCTCAGTCCCTCTCTGTCCGGCTTCCCCACCAAGCTGTCTACTCCTTGAGGGCACAGGCTGTATTTGGGGGGAGTTTATTACCATGGATAGGAGCATGGATTGGAATTCTGCCTCAGCCACTTCCTGGTTGTGTGATCTTGGGGAAGTCACTTCTCTCTAAGCCTTTGCTTTTTCATCTGTAAAATGGGTAGTCAGTGATTCAACTAAAAAGTATTAAGGGCTAACTCTGTGCTAGGAACTCTTCTAGTTGCTGGAGATTTAGAACGTGACAAAAACCACTGCCCAGCTGAAGCATGCGTTCTAGCTGGAATAGGTGTGAGAGGAGGTGGCAGGCATAAACAAGCAAATAAATTCAATAATAACAGTAGGCACCTCATGTGGGTTATTAAGAGGATTACTTGAGATGAGGCCTTTAAAGTGCTCAGCTAAGGCCTGGCGCATGATAAATGCCAACAGATGACAGTGCTGATTATTTTCTCCAGGAAAAGCATTCCTGACCCCACTAAAACGGGCACTCCCACCCTGCCCACTCCAGGCCTGGCTGCTAGCCCTTTGTCTTGGCTCTGACAGCACATCTGCACAGCTTGATCATGGCATTTACTACATTATACAATCATATTCTCTTAGCTGCATATGGTTCCACATTGACCTCACCTACTTGAAACACGTACAGTGGATTTTTACTTGTATTTATGTCTTCAGCATCTCACATGGCACCTGGCCCACAGTTGGGACCAAATAAATGCTTGTTAGATCAATCAGAGATCAAACCTAAAGAAAACCCCAAGGCCTCAAATGGCATTAAAAAAAAAACTTGTCTCAGGACTTCCCTGGAGGTCCAGTGGTCAAGACTCCACGCTTCCACTGCAGGGGGTGCGGGTTCCACCCCTGGTGGTGGAACTAACATCCCACACGTCCCGTGGTGCAGCTACAAAAAAATTTAAATTTAAATTTTAAAAAAACTTTTCTCAGACTTGCTCTGAAAAAGTCCTGGTAGTAACCAACCTCCAGATGGCCTCTGGTGGTCCTTACCTCCTCATCTATGTTCTTGTGTCACCAATAGAAGATTGAGGAAATGACAATGTGTACATTCCCAGGTAAGGTCATAGGAGACATTGTAGCTTCTGCGTTGCTCTCTCTTGGATCACCTGGTCTGGGGGAAGCCAGCTGCCGTGCTGTGAGGACACATGAGAACTCTGTGGAGATGCCCACATGACGAGGAACTGAGGCCTCCCGCCAAAACCCAGAACCCACTTGCCTGTCATGTGAGTGCACCATCTTGGAAATAGGTTTGTCAGCCCCAGTCAAGCCTTCTTTGGACCCCAACCCTGGCCAACAATTTGTCTGCAACTTCACCCAGCTCAGCCACTCCTGAATTCATAGGAGACCCACAACATTTTTAAAAGAAACGTATTGGCATAAACAAGCAGCTCTGGACTGAAATGAGCAGAGACAGTACAAAAGGAAAAGAGGCCTTTGAACCCTCAGACTTCTGCAGGCAGGAAGCAGGCTGCAAAACTACTCAGGTGCAAACAGGATCTGCATTTCTTGCGAAAAGAAGAATGACTCGGAGAATAGATCCCTGAGTCCACAGGGTAGAACCAAGACATGTAATCACTGCCTCCAGGTCACAGAGCTAATAACGGTAGAGCCAGACTTCAAGCTGAAGCAGTCTGGCTGTCGAGTCCATGCTTCTCGCCTCTGCATTATACCATGTCTCTAATGGATGGTTGCATGGGCAGATAGATAGTATGATTTTGGTTCACTGAATTAATATTTTAAAATAGCAAGTGGTGCTCAAATACACAAAGAGAATTCCAGACACCAGTGACCGGGTATGTATTGATCTGATGATTGATGGTCTTCATGACATTCACTCAAAGAACGATACAGCCTCTCATCCTGAGCCTTTTCTTTTTACACAAAGAAAAATATTAAGGGGACTTCCCTAGTGGCACAGTGGATAAGACTCGACGCTCCCAATGCAGGGGGCCTGGGTTCAATCCCTGGTCAGGGAGCTGGATCCCACACGCGTGCCACAACTAGGCATTCACGTGCCGCAACTAAGGAGCCCACCTGTTGCAACGAAGACCCAGCACAGCTTCAGCCCCAGCCGTAGGCACAGCCACCGGCACAACCCCAGCCCCAGCTCCTGCTGCAGCTCCTCCAGACTCCGTCCCTACACCGACGTCCTGGAGGTTGGGATGCTCTTGTCCAAATCCAACTGTCTTGCCCGCCTGCGTGCCGTGCCCTGCAACAACCTGCACGCCACCAAGCTGGCGCCCGGCAAGGAGAAGGAGCCCCTGGAGTCACAGTGCCAGGTGGGCCCGCTCCTGGGCAGCGGCGGCTTTGGCTCCGCCTACTCTGGCATCCATGTCACCGACCACTTGCCAGTGGCCATCAAGCACGTGGAGAAGGACTGTATTTCAGGCTGGGGAGAGCTGCCTGACGGCACCCGAGTGCCCATGGAAGTGGTTCTGCTGAAGAAGGTGAGCTCGGGCTTCCCCGGCGTCATCAGGCTCCTGGGCTGGTTCGAGAGACCCAGCAGTTTCGCCCTGATCCTGGACAGGCCCGAGCCAGCAGCGCAAGAACGCTTCGACTTAATCACGGAAATGGGGGCCCTGCAGGCGGAGCTGGCCCACAGCTGCTTCTGGCAGGTGCTGCAGGCCGTGCGGCACTGCCGCAGCTGCGGGGCGCTTCACCGCGACGGCAAGGATGAGAACACCCTTATCGACCTCAGTCGCGGTGAGCTCAAACTCATCGACTTCAGGTCGGGGGCGCTGCTCGAGGACACCGTCTACACGGACTTCGATGGGACCCGAGCATATAGTCCTCCAGAGTGGATCCACTACCATCGCTACCATGGCAAGTCAGCAGCCGTCTGGTCTCTGGGGATCCTGCTGTAGGATATGGTCTGTGGAGATATTCCCTTTGAGCACGACGAGGAGACCATCAGGGGCCAAGTTTTCTTCAGGCAGAGGGTCTCTTCAGCGTGTAAACATCTCATTAGATGGTGCTTGGCCCTGAGACCATCAGATCGGCCATCCTTCAAAGAAATCCAGAACCATCCATGGATGCAAGATGTCCTCCTGCCCCAGGAAACTGCTGAGATCCATCTCCACAGCCTGTTGCCAAGGCCCAGCAGATAGCTTCTGGGCAGGTTCTCCCTTCTCTGTCAGATGCTTAAGGGAGGGGAAGTGTGTGTTTCTAGCTTCCCAAGTACCAGTGACACTTCTCTCCAAGTAGGACAGTGCTTGATACAGGAACAACATTTACAACTCATTCCAGACCCCAGGCCCTGGAGGCCGCCTCCCAAAGAGAGGAGGAGACTCCACTCCAGCCGTCCTAGGCCTCAGCTCCTCCCATAGAAGCTCTGCTTCTTATCGGTGTCCAGCATTGCTGGACTTTGCAAAATCCCAGGGGTGGGGGTGGGGGGTGGGGGGTGGGAGTGGGTCAGAATCCAGCCATGGAACTCTTCCCTTCCTCAGGAGTTCTGCTGAGGGCTTCCCTGGTGGCACAGTGGTTAAGAATCCACCTGCCAAGGCAGGGGACACGGGTTCGAGCCCTGGTCCGGGAATCCCACATGCCGCAGAGCAACTAAGCCCATGCGCCACAACTGCCGAGGCTGCGCTCTAGAGCCCGCGAGCCACAACTATGGAGCCCGTATGCTGCAACTACAGAAGCTCATGCTCCTGGAGCCCATGTGCCACAACTACTGAGCCCACGTGCCACACCTACTAAAGCCCACTCACCTAGAGCCCGTGCTCCGCAACAAGAGAAGCCACAGTGATGAGAAACCCACGCACCGCAACGAAGAGTAGCTCCCGCTCGCCACAACTAGAGGAAGCCTGTGTGCAGCAACAAAGACCCAACACAGCCAAAAATAAATTAATTAATTAATTTAAAAAAAAAGTTCTGCTGAATGCCGTGATGGGTCGGGTAGGGGGAAATCGGGTTGGGGTGAGATAGGACTAGCACCGTTTTAAGTCCCTGTCACCTCTTCCAGCCCTTCTGAGTGCCTTCTGTGGGGACTCCAGCTGTGCTGGGAGAAATACTTGAACTTGCATCTTCTACGTGCTGCTTCTCCAAAAATCTGCCTGGGTTTGGTTCCCTGTCTTTCTCCCCCACCCCTTCCCCCCATCCTTCATACGAAAGGTGCCATGGAAGAGGCCACAGGGCCAAATGCTGAGCCACCTGCCCTTTTTCCACCTCCTTTAGTAAAACTCCCAAGTGAACTGGCCTTCCTTTTTGGTTTTTACGTAACTGTTTCTAAGCCAAGACCTCACACACACACACACACAAATGGACAAACAACGCAAATCAACAGAACACCTGTAAATGTGCGTGCAGTTGGCATGGTGGTGTACGAAAGGATTGTAGTTGATCTAGTTCTTTTTAAATTTTGCCTTTAAATTATTTTACCTGTTTTTTGTTCTGTTTTGCTTTGGGTTTTTTGTTTTTTGTTTTCTTGGAAAGATGCACCTTCTAACCTGGAGGTCAATGTTATTTATTTATTTATTTATTTATTTGGTTCCCTTGCTGCTCCAAGCTTCCACAGCTACTGCCATAGTTTTCTTTTCTCCCTTCCTCCTCTGACTCGGGGACCTTTGGGGGAAGGCTGCAACGCTTGCTCTGTTCATTCATAGGGTGACGGGACTCAGGCGGGGCAGCTGCTGCAGCTCCCTGACTGCCGCGGCCCCCTGGTCTGCTTACCCAAGGGGACATGGCGTCCGTGGGCGATGGGGGAGGGGCAGTGCTGACTTGTGTACATAGGATAGCTATATGAAAAGCAGTTCTGGGTGGTGTGCCTTCCGGGTCCTCTCTGGGGCTGTTTTGAGCAGCATGTAACCTGCTGCTTTTATCTGAGTGAAACACTGTACAGGAGAATGAAAGACATCTTATTTTTTTTCTTTTTATACTTGGTGTTTTTTTTTGAATAAAATACCTTTTGTCTTAAAAAAAAAAAGACCCGGGACAACCAAATAAATAAATAAATATAAAGAAAAAGAAGTGTTAAGGAAGGTGTTAAAGGTAAGGAAGGACACTAACCTTACTACACCAGGTGGAGATCTGTACCTCATCTTGTTTTTAACACCCTGGTATAAATAAATAAATAAATAAATAAATAAATGGGGGGGAGGGACAAACTAAGCTAGCAAACAGTGGTCCCCCTTTGTCCTTGGTTTCACTTTCCAAGGTTTCAGTTACCCACGGTAAACTGTAATCCAAAAATATTAAATGGAAAATTCCAGAAATAAACAATTCAGAAGTTTTAAATGGTGTGCCTTTCTGGTATGATGATGAAACCTTGCACTGTCTTCTCTGTCCCACGCAGGAGGTGAATCATCTCTTTGTCTAGCATATTTACATTGTATAGATACCCTCCCATTAGCATAGGAAAAACATCATCTGTATAGGATTCAGTATTATCCTCTGTATCACATACTGGAATGTATCCCCTTGCAGATAAGGAGGGACCATTCTATCAGCACGTTAAATGTGGTTCTTTCAAGATGATGGGATTATGGGTGATTGTTTTCTATTTCCTATTGTTTATCTGCATTTTCTACAATGAATATGTGACTTGTGTAGTTTTTTAAGTTATAAAAACAGTAAATAGTTTCCAAAAGCCAATTTAATTTGTTTTACGCATGAATACATTTTAATTCATCTTATTCATTTTGTGGTTTGAATGTGAACCAATGGAGGGCCATGACCGGCTGGCACACTGCAATTGAGAACTGTCTACGTGGAGCTTCTGGGTCTCATGAAATTTCTTCTTCTCCGTCTTCATCTTCATCTCTTCTTCCACCCCCTCCCACTCCCCCTCTCCTCCTTCCTCTTCTTTTTAATGGCATCATTAGTTGCTGTACCCTCTGGGGGCTCTTAGCGCGTCAGAATCCTGTTTGAAAAACTGACAATCCGGAGACCAAGGCAAGCAAACTCTGCGTAATCTATCACCTTCCCCAGCACAACAAACACCATTTTGACAATGTAACATCCCCTCCTGAAGATGTCAGGTAAATAAATGCTCCAGGAAGTCAAGATGAGAAGGCTCAGCTCAGTTACCAACTAATTTGTTCATTTCTGATGGCTCAGGTTCAAAATTAATAATAATGTCAGTTATCATTCCTTGACAGCTTACTATGTTCCAGGCACCAGGATAAAAGCCCTACTTGCCTGCCTGACCTCATTTACACTCATAATTACCATGTGAGGTAGGAGCTTTACTACTTCCTGGCTGTGAGACCTTAGGCAAGTGACCTCACCTCTCTGTGGCTCTAGTTCCTCACCTATAAAATGGGGACAATCATAGTATGTTCTTCATAGGGTTGTTGTGGGCTTAAATGAATATACTTAGAATAGTGCTAGACGCCTTGTAAACGTTTAGTGAACTTAGCTGTTATTGTTCTTAATATCCCCATTGAAGAGGTGGAAAGACTGAGGTCTTAAGTAATGGACCCAAGGTCACACAGCTCTTTACTATAAACGACCAGATTGTAAATATTTTAGGCTTTACAGAGCAGACTGTCTTTGACACAACTATTCAACTTTGTAACGTGAGAGTAGCCATAGGCAGTACATAAAGGAATGGACTTGGTGGCTTTCCAATAAATCTTTACTTACTAAAGCAGGTGGAGGCTGGATTTGGCCCATGGGCCTTAGTTTGCCAATCTCTGGTCTTAACTACAAAAACAGGAGCCTACAATGTTAATTGATTTCCAGGCTTTAGCTGCACTGAAAAGAATCATTTTTATGGCACAAATTTCTTTCTCCTTCTGCCGTATTTGCGTTTTACATTAGCAGAATGAAGATTTCATGAATACATAGGGAATGCAGTATCAGGCTGGCAGCTATTAAGTTCATTTGTCTCCCTTGGAAAACAAATGTATTGCTGTTTGGTTTTGATCTTATGTAGAACATGCATTCTATGGATTTTCATTAAAGCATGTGTTTAAACAACATTATTGCTGTAAGTTAGGCAATGCTATCTTGATTGACAGGGCTAACCCTCCAGCCTGCTAAAACCAGATAATCAGAGATAGGTCAGATATTTAGAATTTTAATCAGTATGGCCTCCTCTAGTAATGTTTAATTCCACTCATCTGAGTCAGCATTTAAAGTTCCTTGAGAATGAAAATCATCAGCACTAAGTTTCTTTGTCAAGGTCCATAACCTTGGGTTCTTTTCTTTCCATGGGTGACTTTTGGCAAGTATGAGAATAGGGCCAATCTTGGAAGCTTTGGGGAAGTTTTTAGATTTCAAGTACTAAGTTTGTATTTTGAAATTTGAGTCTGCTCTAGATAACTGTGAATCCCAGGTCTGAGTGATAAGCTGGAATGTTTGATTCTATGCTAAGATATTTCATTGTATAGAAGCCTGTAAAATGTTGCATCCATGGACTTTGGTTCTTCAGAAATTCCTTCATCAAAAAGGAAATTAATTTTATATTAATTTTAGCAATATTAAGTTATCACTTCAAATATTAAGTTCAGGAGGTCAGTTAGGAAACTTAGAAGAAAGGCAAGGAGAAAAAAAACCCACTATACTTTTACTCTCTTAATTTATCTCCTTTAGGGAAGACTCCACCAGGAAAGTTAACTATTCACATTATAGATAATACAGTGAAATTTGATCTCCTGAACTAACAGAAATGGCTTAACTGGTTAATCAGCCTCATTCCTTATCTCCAAACTAACCTTCCCTCTCCTATTTTGAAAAATAAACAGAGGACTTATGAGAAGTTGGGTGGATCCCTGGGGGCATTCTAATACCTGTGTTCTGGCGGAATCATTGTTAGGATAAAAAGGAGGGAAAAGACAAAGCTACCAGGTGTCCTCCCAAGAAGATCAAGGAAGCCATCAGGCCCCGTCTTCACGTTCACAAAGGGTCCATCATGTGGACTTTCGACATGACCTTCAAATGAGGTCACACTCAGAGTCACACAGAAGCACTGATAAGGCTGAAGCAAGATCGTGTTCCTCCTTCACTTTTTTCCCTCAAAATATTCCTGTGCTCTTTCAATCACCCTCATTTATAATACACATGACTATATTAAGTACAAATATATTATTCATATTCCTCATAGGCTCCTGAGCTTTCTTTATTCTTTTTTTTTTAAAAATAAATTTATTTATTTATTTTTGGCTGCATTGGGTCTTTGTTGCTGCGCACTGGCTTTCTCTAGTTGAGGCGAGCGGGGGCTACTCTTCGTTGCGGTGCGCAGGCTTCTCATTGCAGTGACTTCTCGTTGCAGAGCACGGACTCCAGGCGCACGGGCTTCAGTAGTTGTGGCACATGGGCTTAGTTGCTCCACGGCATGTGGGATTTTCCCAGATCAGGGCTCAAACCCGTGTCCCCTGCATTGGCAGGCGGATTCTTAACCACTGTGCCACCAGGGAAGCCCCCTTTGTTCTATTTTTATTATGAAAATTTTCAAACATGCAGAAAATTCATTTATATCACTACACAGACAACCATTGTCTAGATAACCATTGTTGACGTTTTGCCGTATTTGCTTCATGAATCATTTCTTTTTTCTTCAAGTATTTCAAATTACAGATATCATGAAGTTTTGTCCCTAAACCCCTCAGGTTGTGTCTCTAAAACCATAGGGAGGGTTTTTGGGGGAGTTTTTTGGAATTTTATTTTTTCTTACAGCAGGTTCTTATTAGTTATCTATTTTATACATATTAGTGTATATATCTCAATCCCAACCTCATAGGGAGGTTTTTTTAAATACAATCCTTATTTTCCCCCAAAATACCCTTCCCAGCTGGTTTATTCAAGCCAGGATCCAATCAAAGACCATGCATTCCACGTGGTTGTTGTATGTCCTGTGTCCCTTTCAAAATCCAGAACAGCCCTCCCTCCAGCCCCATCCTTTTGCTTTTCTTATGACATTAATTTTCTGAAGAGCCCAGGCCACTTGCCCTGTTCAATAGTCCACCTTCAGGAAGACTTTGTACAGCTTTAAACTGGTGTCTCATCACTGGACCGCAGTACACAGTACAGATGAGTCAATGTTTTTTAAATTATCTTCTGACTAGCACAGTTACATCACATTGCTTTTTAGGTTTCTTCCCCCCTCCCTTTTTTTTTTTTTGTATGTTAAAAGTCATAATTTATAACTGCATACACTTAATATAGCACACAGATTTGATAATATATCATACAGTTGAGTTAAAATACCCTACTTTTAATTTTTCTGTATATATACAGAATATATATTATATATAACCATATATATCATTATGGCTATAATTATATATGCACAATACTCTGTATCATATATGCAGAATATATTATGTATTCTGTGTATATATATTATGGGTATATACAGATATGTATGCAGAATATATTATGTATACACAGAATACATAATATATTCTGCATACAATGTATATAGAATGTACGTATATTATTCTGTATATATGGAGGACATATTCAGAGAATCTCAAAAAAGTGGAAGTGACTTGTGACTCCAGTAGCCACTGATCATATGCTCAGTAACTGTGGGCTCATCCTAATTTGGGGGTTCTTGTTCCCTCTATTCATCATTAAATGTCCCCGACACCTAAAGCAATTATTTATTCTCCATGATATAATATAGTCATTGTTGCATCCGGAGCTGGCTGCCCTGGGGCATGTGACCTGTAATATGAATTTATTTCCAGCACCACCGGGCTGTTTCGGCCAGGCCTCCCCTTGTCTGCACAGACACCTTCTAATGCTTTGACAATCACTTCCTGGAGATTAAGCTGAATTATGCGGCCAGCAGCTCATGACTCTTTTTTCCCTTGTCACCTTAATTTCATGCCAACTTTTCTAGTATGGCAGAGTTTTCCTCCTTCAGTACAAAAGCTCTGTGCTTGCCAGCGCCGTAGATTCTAATCTGTGTCTCCTGGAAGGATTGTTTGATTTGGAGAGGTCAGTTGAGCCGCCCTAGACGGAGGACGTGAGCTGCATGAGGGGCAGTTGTATGAAGCCGCTCAGTGCTGGGGTGGTTTGTTATGAAGGAAACAGCTGCTTTTTCAAAATGTTAAATTAACATTTCAAACTTAGGGGCACTCACGTAAGAATTCAGATCATATTCTTTTGACAAATGGGAAGGTCTGGTTACACTAGGCCTGCTTTCCCAGGAGGCTACAGGCACCTGGCTGGGCCCAAGGACAGGCTGCCCCGAGGGTGGAACTGAGCTTTCTAGTGGCCACTCCTCATGTTGCAGAGAGGGGAGCAGGGGCCCTTGGGGGGCCATGGAGATAGAGTCACCCAAGATGTATTGAACTACCTCTATGCATCAGACACGGGAGTAGCAAAAACAGATACAGTGCCTTCCTTTGAGTAACGTGGAAGATGAAATAGCGCTCAAGTGGACAGACATTAATCATTCAACAGAAAAGGATTGAGCCGTTCCATGTGCTAGCCACCATTCCAGCAGTGAACGAAAAGATAGAGCAGTGAACGAAGCAAAGTCCCTAACTTCATGGTGCTCACGCTGGGGGTGGGGAAAGGGAGACAGACAATAAACAAAATAATCTAAGCAAAACATATAGTCAGTTAGATAGCAGTAAGAGCTATGGTTAAAAATAGTAGAGAGGGGAACCAGGATTGATGGGTAGGAGTTGCCAATTTATATCCAAAGGTCAGCAAAGGTCATAGAGAAGGTGACTTGAAGGAAGAGCAGAACAAGAGAGGGAGGGAGGGAGGCATGGAAATATCTGGTGGGGAGTGTTCCAGGCTGAGGGAACAGCCAGTGCAAAGGCCCAGATGTGGGATCACACCTGGGTTCCTTCTGGATTACAAGGAGGAGGTGGTAACGGGGAGAGTGGGAAGAGCCATGGTCAGTGGGACTGTGGGATCCAGGCTTCTTCTGGCTCGAGCAGACAAGCCATGTCATCTGATCTATGTGTTCACGGATCCCTCTGCCTGTGTAGAACATGGTGGGGCAGGAGGCACCAGGAGAGCAGCCAGGAAGCCATCACCATCCCCAGACCTGGAGCGGGAGAGAATGATCATTCTGAACACGTTTCAAAGGTAGAGACAGATTTGTGGAAGGCATGGGGACATCAGAGAAGGAAAGGATCAAGGGGTCCCCTGTTTTTTTAACCAAGTGGCAAGATCAAGTGACCATGAGCCAAGCTGGAGAGTCCTGTAAGAAGAGCAGGTTTGAGGGAGACCAGGAGCTCGGTTTGACATGTGGCCTTTGAGAGCCTCTCTGGGCCGGCTTGGAAATATCCAAAAGGCAGTGGCTGTTTGAACCTGGAGTTTGGGGACAGGCGTGAGCGCTGTGAGCATTCCAGGTGCATTGTTAGTGGATGTTGGTGTTTAAAGCCACAGAGGCTGAATGAGGCCATAAATGGTATGAGTGTCAATGGAGAAGAGAGGAGGTCCCGGGACTCAGCTCTGGGTTCTGCACCATGAGGAAGGTGGGAGGAAGAGGGAGGAGAGACTAAGGAGTGACCTGTGAACTGCGAGGAAAGCCAGACAGATGTGATGTCTGCAAGCCCAGAATGTGTCTCAAGGAGGATGAATTATGTTGATAAGAAAAAGATGAAGTCTGAGAATTGACCATTGAATTTAACGCGGTGGAAGGGTTCATCCCCTTTCAGTTAACAAAATCATTCATTCATTCAAAATATATCAAGTGCGGGGCTTCCCTGGTGGCGTAGTCGTTGAGAATCTGCCTGCCAGTGCAGGGGACACGGGTTCGAGCCCTGGTCCGGGAGATCCCACGTGCCGCGGAGCAACTAAGTCCATGCGCCACAACTACTGAGCCTGTGCTCCACACGCCTAGAGCCCGTGTTCCGCAACGAAGACCCAATGCAGACAAAAATAAATTAAATTTATTTAAAAAATATATATATATATATATATATATCTCAAGTGCTGTGGAAACCAGTGTCCAAGATGGTCCCCAGTGGTTCTTTCCTCCCCACACTGAATAGAGCTGAGCTGTTGACAAACAGGATGCTGCAGAAATAAAGGTGTGTGAGTTCCAAGACTTGGTCATAAGAGTGTGTCTGGAATTAGATAGTGGTGAGGATGGCACAACTTGGTGAATATACTAAAAAAACACTGAATTGTATACTTTAATAGTGTGAATTTTATGGTAAGTGAATTTCTCTCAATAAAAGAAAATATATATATATAAAATGGAAAAATTAATGAGATGATATGAATCAGATCAGTCATGTCAGTCATGTCAGTTTCCACAATAAATGTGAATTAAATAAGTATTCTACTTAAAAAAAAAAAGGAAGTGTTGCTACCAGCCTGCCCTCTGAGATCTCGCACTCTGGGGAAAGCTAGTGCCATGTTGTGAGGACACTCAAGCAGCCCCAAGGAGAGATCTGTGCAGCTGGGAACTGAGGCCTCGTGCCTACAGCCAGGTAAATGCACCATCTGGGAGGGGGACCCTCCTGCCCAGTCAAGGCTTCAGATGACAACACCCTTGGCCCACGTCTTGACTGCCATCTCATGAGGGGCTCCAGGCCAGGACCATCTAACTAAGCAGCTCCCAAATTCCTGACCATGGAAACTATGAGATAATAGATGTTGGTTGTTTTAAGACACTAAGTTTTGGATAATTTGTTACACATCGATAAACAATACAAGCACTGACACTGCTTCAGGCACCGGCAACGGAGAAATGGGAAAGGCATGGGAATTACCCCTCGGACTGTTGCATTACAGGGGAATCAGCTCCCGTACAGCACTCATCACGGTGCATTTTATTATTTTTATTATTATTTTATTTTTTGGCCGTGTCGCATGTGGAATCTTAGTTGCCCGAGCAGGGATCAAACCTGTCCCCTGCATTGGAAGCATGGAGTCTTAACCACTGAACTTGCCAGGGAAGTCCCATCACAGTGCGTTTTATATCGCCATTATCCCCACTTCTCAGGTGAGAAAACTGAGGCTCAGCAAGGTCAATGACATGACCACTTCGTTATTCATGACACAGAGAGACAAGGGCTATGATAGCTGCCTGAATCCAGGGCTGTGCAGTCACAGAGAAGGGAGCTTTTAACTCTCTTGGAAACTGGGGAAGCATAACTCAAAGCTTCTAAGTGGGGGTGGGGGGAGATGGATCTTAGAAATCAGAAGCAAGAGAGGGCTGTGGGAGACTTTATATCTTTAAAAAGTATTTAACAGCAGAAAACTCTCATTGTCTGTTCCATCTTTTCCTTCAAGTCCCAACTCAAATGTCACCTTCTCAGTAGAAGTTTACTGGAGATACTCCCATATGCATTATCTATTTATTGAAAAACATCAAGTCCCTACTGTATACCAAGCTTGTGCAAGGAGCCAGGAACACATCAGGCCAGTTCAGTCTTCAAGAGAATCTGTATCCGGTTGGGAGATGGATTTGCTAATAAGTACGGCAGTTTGAGCTCCACAACGGAATATCCAGGGAGATGCTGTATAGCTTCATGGCAAAGAATGCCAACTTTAGAGAAAAACAGACTAGAAGGTGGGGTGGAGGAAGGGTGTTGGGATTCTAATGGCTATACAAAGGAAGAAATCCTCAACCCTTAAAAGATGGTTTCATGGAAGAAGGGACATTTGAGCTGGGGTTTTTTTTTTGGTTTTGGGGTTTATTTATTTGGTTGCACCGGGTCTTAGTTGCGACCAGCGGGCTCCTTAGTTGCAGCTCAGGGGCTCCTTAGTTGTGGCATGCAAACTCTTAGTTGCAGCATGCATGTGGGATCTAGTTCCCTGACCAGGGATCAAACCCAGGCCCCCTGCACTGGGAGCTCAGAGTCTTAACCACTGCCCCACCAGGGAAGTCCCTGAGCTACGTTTTGAAGGATATATTAGTGACAAACGCGTCATCATCACATTGTGCTACTTTGTTTTTCCAGCTTTATTGAGGTATCATTGACAAATAAAAATTGTATATATTTAAGGTGTACAACGTGATGATTTGATATATGTGTACAGTGTGAGATAATCACAATCAAGCTAATTAACACATCGATCACCCCACGTGGTTACCATATTGTGCTATTTTTAATGTGAGAAATAGTGATACACGTAACAAAAGAAGTATCATGTGGGTACAATCACTGTGGCAGATCAGGGCAAAGCTTGTCCCCAGGATTTATTCTCCCCTTCTTTTATTTTTATTTATTTATTTATTTATTTTATTATTATTTTTTCCCCCTTCTTTTAGATTAGAGCTCCCGTGTTTCAGCTGGAGGTATGGCAGCTGAATATTACTTTTCCCTGTCTCCCTTTTAATGAGACGTGGCCATATGCTTAAGTTCTGGCAGTGGGATGGCAGAGAGAATAAGATACAGAATTTCTTTAAAGGGCATCCCCTTGAAGAGGAAAAGTGAGCGTTCTCTCCTCCTGCTTTCCTCCCTGCTGATCATCACGTGCGTGGCACAGCATCTCAGACCATGAGATGAGAGCCACACGTTGGAGATGGCAGGGCAACAGGATAGAAGGTGCCTGGGACCTTGTCACCAGGAAACCACCATGTCAGTCCCAGGCTCCTTATCCTCAAACTGTTGATAGAGAAGCAAACTTCTATCTTGTTGGCCTTTCTTAGAGCCACCAAGCCTGTGGCCAACAGATATGCAGACATCATGGATTAGCACCTCCCAAACCATTCACTAGCCTTCTTTTCTTTGCCTTCCTCTGTTGCAGAGGCTAGGAGTCTAAAATACTTATCTTGGGAATTCCCTGGCGGTCCAGTGGTTAGGACTCCGTGCTTCCACTTCCGGGGGCCTGGGTTCAATCCCTAGTCAGGGAACTAAGATCCTGCAAGCTGCGTGGTGTGCCCCCCCAACCAAAAAAAAAAAAAAAAACTTATATTCTGAGACTCCCATGCAGCCGGGCATTGCCATGTGACTCTGCTTTGGCCACTGAGATATAAGCAAGATTCCCAGGAAGGACATCCCTTTATGAATTTTTTTAAAACTCACAAAGAGAAAGCTTTTGTCTCTGCCTCCTTCTGCCGACCTGGAGCAGCTGCAGCCTTCTTGTAACCATGAGGACAAATGCTATATGATGAAGATGGCAGAACAGAAATGTGGGAACCTGTTCCCTAAAGGCATCCTTGAGCAATAGAACTGACCCCAGATTTCCTCTCCCAGATATATGGTGTCATGCCATATATATATGGTATATATCTTTATCTTCAGAAGCCACAGAGTCTTCTGTTACCTATAAACAAACACATTCCTGAATGATCCATTATGGAGTATAAAAGCTAAAAAGAATCTTAGAAAGGATCTAGCACAGTTAGAGTCAAAGTATGTTCCTAAGAACACTAGTGTTATGGAATGTTAGTTGGCATGCATATTAAAAATGGAGGGCTTCCCTGGTGGCGCAGTGGTTGAGAGTCCACCTGCCGATGCAGGGGACACAGGTTCGTGCCCCGGTCCGGGAAGATCCCACATGCCACGGAGCGGCTGGGCCCGTGAGCCATGGCCACTGAGCCTGCGTGTCCGGAGCCTGTGCTCCGCAACAGGAGAGGCCACAACAGTGAGAGGCCCGTGTACCGCAAAAAAAAAAAAAAAAAAAAATTGGAGAAGGTATTTGTCAAAGAGCATAGGAAGTTCTGAGTTAACAATGGCAAACAGGTTTTATTTCTGCAGGACTTGTCAGGGCCTTCAGAATGCCAGTGGACCTATGAATCTTTCTAAGGAAGGTATGCCTAAAGCTATTTGACTATAAAACTCCCTTTTACTGGGGACCATTTCTCTGATTAAGTTTTCTCAGAACACACTGAAGGACAGTCCCCGTGTTTAGCATATGAGAAACTGAGACCATTAGCTCTCCTGACACCCAATGAAGGATCCATGAGACTGCTATTGTCAGAGGCACACTTTTCTTTGTTTGCTTTTGGCCGAACCACACAGCATGAGGAACTTCCCCAACCAGGGATCAAACCCTTGCCCCCTGCAGTGGAAGCGCAAAGTCTTAACCACTGGACTACCAGGGAAGTCGGCACACACTCTTATTCGTGGAGGTCACGTGAACTAATTACAGCCCCTCTCTGGAGTTTTCTAAGTCTTCTTTTTCTGTCTGGATGCTGGAGAGATTTAGTAGTCTATGGCCAGGGTTGCAGCCTCATGGGGACACGGGCCTGAAAGGGTCCCCTCCCCACACGCACCCCAAACCTCCATTTCTGGCTGACGCTGAACTCTGGGCGGATGGGGGAGTGGGGTGAATGCAAGGTGGGACCTCACCTTCTACCTCCAGCAATTATGGGCCTCTCTCCCGAAGGCCCAGGTCTCCTTGCAGGAGTTCTGGGGCAGACACTTTTCTCCCTTTGACAGCACGCAGTGCTTCCCAGGCCTGAGCAAAACAGCACTGGTGTCTTGACGTTGAGGGGCTTCAGGACACACCACCCCAGAACATGCCGGTTTGGCATATTGACAATTTTGAGGTAAGGCACTTGGAAAACAGCAGATACCAGAAGAGATCTCCAGCCTCCCCTTTTCTTCCTGAAAGCAGGAGATGAAAGATGCCCCGTGAAAGATGAAAGAATGCCTCCCCTATGAAACATGCCCACCCCCTCACCGCCACCACGGCCGCTGGAGGCAAAGAACATTCTTGTCACCAGAGACCAGGCGGGGGGGATGGGGGGGCTTTGAGCCCAAGAAGAGTCTACACAAACTTTGCTGAAATAACGCTTGTCTGCCTTTAGCATCCCCATATATTTTCCTTTTTTTTTGGCCGCGCTGCAAGGCACACAGGATCTCAGTTCCCCGACCAGGGATCGAACCCACACCCCCTGCAGTGGAAGTGCAGAGCCTTAACCACTGGACTGCCAGGGAAGTCCCAAGCATCCCCAAATATTTTATTTTATTTTAATTTTTAAATGAATTTTATTCATTTATTTATTTTTGGTTGTGTTGGGTCTTTTTTGCTGCGTGCGGGCTTTCTCTAGTTGCAGCGAGCGGGGGCTACTCTTCGCTGCGGTGCGCAGGCTTCTGATTGCGGTGGTTTCTCTGTTGTGGAGCAGAGGCTCTAGGTGCGTAGGCTTCAATAGTTGTGGCACGTGGGCTCAGTAGTTGTAGCTCGTGGGCTCAGCAGTTGTGGCTCGTGGGCTCAGTAGTTGTGGCACATGGGCTCAGTAGTTGTGGCTTGCAGGCTCTGGAGTGCAAGCTCAGTAGCTGTGGCGCATGGGCTTGGTTGCTCCACGGCAGGTGGGATCTTCCCGGACCAGGGCTCGAACCCATGTCCCCTGCATTGGCAGGCGGATTCTTAACCACTGCGCCACCAGCGGAGCCCCCCCCGTATATTTTAGATACTTTTTCATACTCCGTTCAACTGAGTATATAAGCACTTAGGCCTAACTGCTTTCTGAGTCTTCATGTCCATGTAAAAGAATTATTAAATTATTAAATAAAATGTACACTTGACCCTTGAACAACACAGGGGTTGGGGTGCCGACCCCTGGGCAGTTCAAAATCCAGGTGTAATTTTGCAGTCAGCCCTCTGTTTCCATGGTTCCGCATCTGTGGACTCAACCAACTGTGGATCGTGTAGCACCATAGTATGTATTTAGCAGAAAAAATTTGCATACAAGTGGACCCACGCAGTTCAAACCCATGTTGTTCAAGGGTCAACTGTATATGCTTTTCTCCTGTTAATCTGTCTTGTGTCAACTTAATTCTCATGCCCAGCCGGTGACCCTAAAAGGTAGAGGAAAAGTTTTGCCTCTCCTACAATAATATCTGGCTTAATTAACAGCCATATTTTCTTTTCTTTAAAGTGAAATATCATTAACTTTGCCTTGTATGCTTTGTCCTTAGATGCTGTTCCGTCCATGATAGGAGCATAGCCAGGGATCAAGCTTCATCTGAGCAGCTGGCCTGAGTCTTCCCAGGTAGGATCAGTGGGGAAGGTCAAGGTTGAAAAAACTTATCTTAGGAAAAGGGAGTCAGATGTTCAGAGAATGGATCAACCCTGGAGGGAAAGAGGCAGAGCTAAGAGACCACCCCTGGGGCAAGGGGTTTCCAGGCCCCAGGAGTTGAGACTGGACCCTCTGCCCTCCTTTTCTTCTCTCTCCACCACACTCTTCCTGTTTTCCTTAGTCTCCCTCCTCTCAGCCCCCATCCCATTCTGTTCCATGGCCAGAGGCAGCTCTGGGGGAAACAGGGACATAGCTGAGCCTCACTAGTCACAATACAAGAAAAAGCTAATCAACTACTGCTCCCATTTATGGAGAATTTTCCTCAACGTGCTATAAATACAAGCAGACTGAGTTGTATCGTGCTTAGCTTTATTGCTCTCCACAGATACAGCATTTTTTATAAGTTGAAGGTTTGTGGCAACCCTGCATCGAGCCAATCTATCGACACCATTTTTCCAACAGCATTATTTTTAAATCAAGGCATGTACTTTGTTTTTTTAGACATAATGCAATTGCACACTTAATAGACTACAGTATAGTGTAAACGTAACTTTTATACACCCTGGGAAAACAAAAAATTTGTGTGACTTGCTTTACTGCGGTATTCACTTCATGGCAGAACCGAGCCTGCAATATCTCCAAGGTCTGCATAAACTGTTGCATATGCAATGCATATGTATTCAGCATGTATATGTATATATATATATGCACACGTATATCCTTTTTTGTTATATATTTATTTACTTATTTATTTATTTATTTTTGGCTACTTTTGGTTCTTCATTGCTGTGCGCGGCTTTCTCTAGTTGTGGCGAGCAGGGACTACTCTTCCTTGAGGTGCGCGGGCTTCTCATTGCAGTGGCTTCTCTTGTTGTGGAGTACGAGCTCTAGGTGTGTGGGTTCAGTAGTTGTGGCACGCGGGCTCAGTAGTTGTGGCACACGGGCTTAGTTGCTCCGCGGCATGTGGGATCTTCCCGGACCAGGGCTCAAACCCGTGTCCCCTGCATTGGCAGGCGGATTCTTAACCACTGCGCCACCAGGGAAGTCCACACATGTGTATCCTTAAGACAACCACTGAGGTAGGCACTGCTATTAGCCCCGTGTGAGAAATGAAGAACTGAGCTACAGAGAGGTTAAGGAACTTGGTCAAGGCCAAGGTGGAGAAGCCCTGGGTTTGGGGACAATCATGTTCCTGATTCCACCTGCTTAACCACTGTGCAATACACGGAAAGGTTTATAAACGTGTAAGGGGCATCATTAGGAAGTTTTTTAAACAAGTACACATTTGATTCGAAATATGTATGCATCTGGGAATACTTCAAGCCACCAATTCTTCTGATTTCATATTTTTTTAATACCAAAATATTATACCATCAGAACTATCGGTATTACAGTTCTTAAAAAGAGCACCATATACAAGGATATTAAAATCTCCCAAAGTGGCTTTGCAATGAGGAATTGCTAATTGCAAATAAAATTTAAAAGGAGGGGAGGGTGGCTGAGTAAATACAGTCCTAGACATGGGGTGTGTCGGGTGAAGGATTGGAATTCCACAGAAGGCCTTTCGGCGTGGCTGTACAAGTAAAGGGAGCCCTTTGCCTGCTATTTTATGTTTGATCAGGTCCTCCTGTTAATAAACTTGCAGGGTTCCTATTGGGCAAACTCCCAGCCATGCTGTAAAAATGCTTTGTCCCCAGAACATATTTAAATTTCAAATGCATGCCTAATATAATAAGCCCAAGCCTAGTGCGGGTTAAATTCTCTGCATAACTTGAGGGGTTATTTCATTTCACTTCAGCTCTTTGGAGTTCTGCATTTGGGTTTTGTCCACTGCCCCCTGCCCCCAAGCCTGTCTTCCTTTCTCTCTGCAATCTGCTAGTGGCAATTAGCCTAAAAGATATACCTTTGTGCTCTGGTTTGGTTTAAAAAGGCATTAATCTTGGTTATGGGGGATACGCTATGCTAATGTGTGTTTTATTTTCAGCAAGTCTTATTGATCTGCACTTTCCTTCTTCCTTATTAATGTCCAGCAGCCTAACTTTTAAAGGGTCAAATTTCAAAGAGACAACAACCTCTCCTTGGGAAGTACTCCCCCTCATATTTCTGGAAACACAAGTAGACTATTTGGCCCCTGATCCATATGCATGGATGGGTTCATGTGAGCGTCCTGGGGTTTGAGGGTTTGCAATGCAGGCCTGGAAGCTAAGGGTACCCGAAGGAACACTTCTCACTGTACAGCTTTTTAAGAACGCTAAGTGGTGGTAGTGGTGGAGGGATGGGGGGAATGGGGGTGGTGGAAATCAAAAATCACCTCTTCTGAGTTTGAGGATCTCTATCTTCTGGTTTGGGACTATCTAAATTTACCATTTCAATAGTTGCCTGATCCCAGTGCTGTACTGCTATTTATGGAAATTCTAAATGTAGTCACTTCAGTGGCGATTGTTAATGACAGCAACACAAACTTGAAAGGAGAAAGATAAGATCGCTCCAACTTCTGGACTTATCCTTTTCAAATAAATGTCTCATTTTGGAATCATTTTAATTTTACAGAGACATTGTAAAGATGATATTGAGTTCCCACATGCTCTCTTTATCCAATTTCCCCTAATTTTAACATCTTACATTTCATGGTACACTTGACAAAATTGAGAAATTAACGTTAGTAAAATACTATTAACTAAATTCCAGATTTTGTTATGATTTCATCAGTTTTTCCACTGACTGATGTCCTGTTTCTGTTTTGGGATCTAATCCAGGATACCACTTTGCATTTTTAGTGTTTTCTTTGTTTTAACTCTTATTTTGTTTTCATCACATTGACCTCCCCACATCATTGCGTTTTGTTTTGTGGGGTTTTGTCTTCTTTCTGTTTTTCCTATTAATAATAAAAAAAAAAATCACGGGAGAGCACAGTCTTCTGAAAGGAACACTAGAGTCTCTTTATTTATTTCCTAAATGGTGATATGCATCCCACTGGTGGTACACATGAGATAATTTTAGGTGGTATAACAATGAAAGTTTTTTATTTAAATAATTATATTTTTTAACGGCTTTTAGAAAAATATATAACAAGCCAATAAGTCCATTTTACTGACATCATTTCCCAGGATGAGGCTAAATGTGGAAAAGTGAGTCGATATCAAGATGGCTTAAAGGAAAATATTATGTAAGTGGTTGTACAAGTGATTCACAGATAAGGGAAGTGCTTACAGGGCTGAAATTTGGAAATACTTGGTCTCTTTCAAATCCTTCCTTACGCACACGAGGAAACTGAGGCCTGTGCCTCCACTGCAAAGATCACTTCTTCCCCGGTGGCCCCATTCCCATGGAGGCCGCCTCTCCGCAGAGCCAGGGTACAGTTCCTGGCTGGTCTGTGTGTCCTGCCAGGTGATGGGGGCAGTTACGGGCTTGAGGTCATTCTGGTCCATCAGACATGAGAGCAAACCTGCCAGGGGCTTCAGGAAGGTTTTCTTTCGTCTTAAAAAGGGATGCAGTCATCAATAGTGGGCAGGACCCGTAAGCCGTGGCACCCCCACAGAATGAGGAGTTCTACACCACCGTGAAAACGACCAAATCCCACTGTGGAGGGATTGCTAAGGCATGTTGCTATATGAAACAGTCTAGAAAAGTATACTGTTGACCCTTGAACAATACAGGTTTGAACTGCATGGGCCCATTTATACGCAAATTTTGTTCACTAATAAATACTACAGTGCTGCGGAGTTCATGGTTGGTTGAATCCGCGGGCACCGGGGATTAAGGAGGGCCGACTATGATTTATACGCGGATTAACCCCTACCTTGTTCAAGGGTCAGCTGTATATAGTATATTATTAACCATCTAAGAAAGGGAGAAGGTACAAATACATGTTTGCCTATATTAAAAAACAAATAGTGGAAAGATGAAAAAAAAACTTTTTTAAAAAACTGGCTACCAACAGGGAAGGGAGGAAAATGAGGAGAGACAGGCCAGAACCTTCTCTGAAAACTACTGCGGTAATTTCACTTTGGTCCCATCTACGTATCTTACGTAACTGAAACTTAAATTCAGTTTTTTAAAAAAGCAATCCCTAAAATTTGAAAACAAATTATAAAAAAAAAAAAAAGAAAAGAAAGAACCTAACCGTATATTTACTTGGTAGCATAACTACACAGAGAGGAAATATTTCAAGGGACTTAAGTCCCAAACTCCTGAAATGGAGTAGCTCAGATCTCATAATTTGACTGTATATCCTTGGCGGGGTGTGTATGCCCTGAGGACAAAAAACCCCTGCAAAAACAAATCTTAAAAATGATTTTTCTTAATCGTATTATTGGTGGTCAAGTTGATACTGCTCTTCTTAGACCGTTACGTATATACTGTGGGATAAAGCAAATATTTGTCTCTTAGGTCAAATGATTACCTTAAAAAAAAGCCTTTTAAATAAAATTTTATTGCAAATTAATATGTATTTATTCTACAAAATGTTGAAGAAGGCAAGTAACCTTAATAAAAATCACCCATCCTCTTATCATTCAAAGATAACCGATATCAGCACTGTGTATCTTTTTTTTTTTTTTCCCCCCCCGGAACGCGGGCCTCTCACTGCTGTGGCCTCTCCCGTTGCGGAGCACAGGCTCCGGACGCGCAGGCTCAGCGGCCATGGCTCACGGGCCCAGCCGCTTCGCGGCATGTGAGATCTTCCCGGACCGGGGCACGAACCTACGTCCCCTGCATCGGCAGGCAGACTCTCAACCACTGCGCCACCAGGGAAGCCCAGCACTGTATATCTTTAACTCATTTTCTGTGCATGACTCTGTACTTCTCTTAAAAAATGACATCATGCTGAATATATGTTCAGAATATAACCCATTTTTCAATTTTTTTATTACTGTATGACATTCTTTCCATATCTCTAACCTAAGCGTTTTTCTGCATCTGCTAGTCTGTAAACTCCTTAAGGGTAGGGCCTTTGACCAATATTTCTCCAACTTTATTCACATACCCCAAACTCAAATTTTGTCATATATGCATTGCACCTCTTCAATTATTTACTTAATATTTTCCTTTAAACAACTCACATTTTTTTCTTAGCCTAACCTTATGCCATTGTGTTCTTGACATTAGAGGCTTGATAAACTACTTATACGTTCTGCTAATATGAATTAATATAAATACATAACTGATAAAATTCAAATGTTCATCTATGTGTGGTTCTAAATCATCTTGTGCACAGCCAGAGGTGTGCACCACATTTTGGCAAAGTTCTATAGCGTCATATTTAAAGGCTAAATAGAGTTTAGATTTTTTTTATTATTGACTTTGTATATGCGTACACTTTCTATGAGTTTTAATGCTCTTTGAGAGGTGTGCGACCATCACCACAATCAGGATACAGGAATGTTCGGTCAGCCCGCAAAATGCCCCCCTGCTGCCCCTTTGCAGACTTCTCTTTTCTGGACAGCCCATGATCTCCCACTGTTGGGAGTTGTTTCCTAGTTTTCTCTTTGATGATTAACTCACTTCCTTTAAGTATTGTTGTGTTTGAAGCCCTTTGGGATAGCTTCAAATTGTAATCAATCCGGGGTTTCTAAGCACTGATAGAAATATCCAGAGAAACATAACTTATCTATTTTTTTTCTTCTACTTTAAGTTTCTGTATCCCCTCAAAATTTTATGCATTTATAAGGAAGTCATGGTTTCTGTTGTTTCTGAGCACAATTAAACAAAGATAAACGGTATAAACATTTCAAAGATGAAGCATCTTGGATCTAATACACAATCCACATGGGTGCCTGATTTTGGCTTCGGGATTTTCTGTTCCGTTCCCTCAGTCCTTCCCCATGCTCTTGTGGTAGGCAAGCCACCCTTACATGAATAATATTTCCCAGCACACGTGTCCCCCCTCCACTAGCCTGTGTCCGTGAGAGACATCACTAATCAATCACTGCACTCTTCAACTGATCCCCAATACAACTCAGAGTCCTTCTCAACCCAGCATTCCAGGCAGTTGGGTGGAGGTAGCAACCACATGAAATGTTTTTGCTCTTCTAATTCAGTCTTAGGTTGAGGTTGAAATAATGTCTCTATCTTGACCCGTTGGGTCTCTCAGCCCACAAGTCTTCAATCCTCACACCTGAGTTCACTTATCCCCACTTGTAAACCCAGCTCCAAGGCTTTACTTAGGGCTGGGAGGAGGATGTAAGGAGTAGCACAAAGTAGTTCTTTGGGGTGATGGAACTGTTCTGTGTCCTGGTTGTAGTGGTGGTTACAAAAATTGATACATGTGTTAAAACACATCAAACTGGACACCCAGAAAAAGTCAATTCAAAAAATGTTAACACGGGCTTCCCTGGTGGCGCAGTGGTTGAGAGTCCGCCTGCCGATGCAGGGGACACGGGTTCGTGCCCCAGTCCGGGAAGATCCCACATACCGCGGAGCGGCTAAGCCCGTGAGCCATGGCCGCTGAGCCTGCGCGTCCGGAGCCTGTGCTCCGCAACGGGAGAGGCCACAACGGTGAGAGGCCCGCATACCGCAAAAAAAAAAAAAAAAAAAATGTTAACACAAGTGAACGTGGGTGGTATTATGACAGAGGTGACTGAATCTACCCTAATTTATAAACAAACGAAGTATTGAACAATTTCCAGCTTGGGTGCTCCACTGGGGGTGGTATACATCTCATACGTAAGTGGACTTATGTCCTGACCCCGTTGAGGCTGGGAAGTATTGGTCAAGGGCAAAGAGAACTATCTGGTTTTGAGCTTTTCTATTTTGGTCACAGGTGTTCTCATTTCCTAGCAGACAGGGTCCTTCACAGTAGGGTAGTTGTTAATTAGCTGGGGACCCCAGAGCCTTCCCCTGCCCGCCTCGTTGCACTGTGAACTCTGCTCACACAGGCCTCTCCTTCACTCCTTTGCCACCTTTGGAACTTGGACCACAGGTGTCCTGGAAGAGCCACGTTTCACCCCTTCCCCTCGCTTTCCCTGGTCTGAATCCTGCCCATCCCTCCAGCTGCCTTTCTGTCCCCCAGCCAACCCGATGACAAGATGACTCCCATTTGAATTCACACAGTGCCTGTCCTGATCTGGGCCAAGGGAAGCCTTTCTGGAAATGGACTGGGTCAATGCAGGGTCAGTTCTTAGCGGGAAGTATGTGCCCCACATAGTAATTCATTATGCATGCTCAACACACAACTGGTGTTTATTGGAGCTATTCTAATGACCACCTAAAGCCATGGTTCTCCAAATGTGGTCTCAATCCAGCAGCGTCAGCAGCATCTGTAAACTTGTTATGAATGCAAGTCTTGGGCCCCAACTAAGACTTACTGAATCAGAAACTCTGGGGGTGCTTCCCGACAATCAGCCTCTGCACAAACTCTCCAAGTGATTTTTTTTTTTTTTTTTTTTTTGGCTGCGTTGGGTCTTTGTTGCTGCATGTGGGCTTTCCCTAGTTATGGTGAGCAGGGGCTACTCTTCATTGTGGTGTGCAGGCTTCTCATTGTGGTGGCTTCTCTTGTTGCAGAGAATGGGCTCTAGTCTAGGCGTGTGGGCTTCAGTAGTTGTAGCACGCGGGCTCAGTAGTTGTGGCTCGTGGGCTCAGTAGTTGTGGCTCACGGACTCTAGAGCACAGGCTCAGTAGTTGTGGCGCATGGGCTTAGTTGCTCTGCAGCATGTGGGATCTTCCCAGACCAGGGCTCGAACCGTGTCAGCTGCATTGGCAGGTGATTCTTAACCACTGCGCCACCAGGGAAGTCCCTCTCCAAGTGATTTTTGCACTCGCTGAGAAACACTGCAGTTCAAGAACCACTGGTCTCAAGCACTGGTTTATCCTGACTGCACATTACAGAGGGCTGTTAAATCCCAACATCCACGTAAGAAATGATGGCATCTTGGACAAAGGGGAAGGAATTAGACTTCATCCTCCGAAGGGAGGGGGGTCAAGGGACTTGCAGATATATTTTAAAAGCCTCACATTCCCCCTTACCTTGCTTTATTTTTCCTCAGAGTTGTTATCACTCCTGACATATTATGTGTCTGTTTCTCTGTGTGTGTGTTGTCCTTTTCTGTTGAGATGTCAGCTCCTTGTCTGCCTGGATCGCTCTCCTATCCTTTTGCTTATAACCATGCCTGATGCCTAGTAGGTGCTCAATATATATATTTTTGAGTGAATCATTCACCATGTGGTAATGCCTGTTTCATTTGGGAAAAAAATCAGACTGTTTGCTGGGAATCCAAAGGGAAAAAAATGTCTGCTGACAGAGGAGGAGACCAGAGAGGCTTAAGAAAATAATGCCCTGTAGTGGCGAGTACTCAGTAGCTGAGAGCGCCCAGCAGGGTTGCTTTCCCGGGGGACTTTGCCTATAGCAAGTCAGCTGTCCAGGAGGATGGGGAACAGCTAATGGAGGTGCCTTGGCATCCACATCCTGGAATTATTCCTGATCTGTTGTTCTCGTGACAGACTCTTGCCTTCTCAAATGGGCTGCTTGTTCCCAAAGGGAAAGGGCTACGTCTTAGTGTCTTGGTGTTCAGTACACATAATGCAGTGTACTTAAAATTCATTGGCTACTTAATTGAGAGACACCAGGCCTGGTGGAATAATAATACAGCTGTTGTTTATTGAGTGTAAGCTGGGTGCCAGGTACAGTACTGAATGCTGATGTGCATTGCCTCAAAAAGAGTTGTGTCCATTTTATGATGGGGACACTGAGACCTAGAGAGAGAGAAAAAAAGAAGGGCTGGCCCATGGAGGGGACTCAGTAAATAGCTGTAGAACGATTGGACTCCTGTTATGTGGTTATGCCAACACACTGTGTACACCCAACCTCTGTTTACTGTGTGGAGATTATAATTGGAGTCGATAATTTTTCTTTTTTTTTTTTGGCTGCGTTTGGTCCTCTTTGCTGTGCGGGGGCTTTCTGTAGTTGCGGCGAGTGGGGGCTACTCTTCGTTGCGATGCACGGGCTTCTCATTGCGGTGGCTTCTCTTGTTGCAGAGCTCGGGCTCTAAGCGCGCGGGCTTCAGTAGTTGTGGCACGCGGGCTTCAGTAGTTGTGGCACACGGGCTCATTAGTTGTGACTCACGGGCTCTAGAGCACAGGATCAGTAGTTGTGGCTCACGGGCTTAGTTGCTCCGCGGCATGTGGGATCTTCCCGGACCAGGGCTCGAAGCCGTGTCCCCTGCATCGGCAGGCAGATTCTTAACCACTGCGCCACCAGGGAAGCCCCACAATTTACTTTTAAAGTTAAGGAAAATTTCCCAAATCAGGTGCCTTTAGAATCATGTTATCCTCACCTCCACCTCTGTCCCAGATAGAGTCAATCTACTTAATTGCATCATCCTGAAGGCAAAATCAGATCTCTGTCCCTCCCCTCAATGCCCATCCTTACTATGCCGATTCACATATATCGGATATTAGACTTTAGGAGGGAGAGGGGCCGGCAATTATAAGGGAAGGTAAGTATTGGCCTCCTTCCTTTATATTTAGAGTGTTCTTTCTAAAAAACAAAACAAACAAACAACCAACCTGGTCGCACATTGGTATCAACAAAGACCATGTTTAAATTTGGATGCTGAATTCCTGGTAATTGAAGGGTTTGAATCATTCTCTCATGCTTTCATTCGTGTCTATTGCTCAGTGATTCTGTGCTAGTCATTGTGATAAGCATGAGAGGTACAACAGTAAGAAGACACACTGACCTAGGCCTTTCAACCCACCAGAACAGCAGAGTATTAGAGTTCAGCTCTCCCTTGTCATTAGCTGAAAAAATTATTTTCTAAACGCATCTACCAAGAGCCCCCATGCTAGCCTGTTAGCCCCACCTGAGTGGCTTCAAACCTGGCAGCCCCATCCTCTTCCTCGGGGTGCTTGAGAGTCTGATAATTCCTCCAGAAGATTCTCTCAGATTTGTCCTCCAACCATGTTACCTGTTCATTCAGCTTGATGTGACTTGAAATTTCAGAATTTGATTTTATTTTGTGGGATGTATTTATTTTTTAAATTCAAAAAATTCTGTTTATTATTTGAAAATTCAAATATTATGTGAAATATATGGTATGAAAGTGAAAGTCTACACCATGTCCCAGAGAAAGCCACTATTACTAGTTTGGTGTATTTTCCATTCATTTTTTTTAATGTATAAATTAGCATATATTATTATCTTTTAAGGGAATTATACTCTTCATACTATCTTTCGACTAGCTTTTTTCTCTAAACAATACATTCTAGATGTGTGCTGTTCAGTACAGTACTATAAGCCTCATGTGGGAATTCAAATGTAAATATATAAAAAATTAAATAAAATTAAACCTTTAGTTCTTCAGTTACATTTGCCACATTTCAAGTGCTACAAGTAGCAAGTCGCTACCATGTTGGGCAGACATAGAACATTTCTATCATCACAGAAAGTTCTATTAGATAGCACTGCTCTACATAACTTTCCATGTCCATCTATAGACTTTCTATTTCACTCTTTTTTTTTTAACCTCATCATTTTTCTTTGTATGAATATACATCAATATACTTAATCATTTATACAGATAGACACTGAGTTTGTTTCCAGTTTTTCACAGTTGCAAACAATGCTGCAAAATACATCCTCATACATAAAATGTGCCTCACTTGTACCCTGACTCTGCAGAATGAAATCCCAGAAGCGGAAATGCTCAGTCAAAAGTTATAAAACTACATTTAAATGTTCAGTTTTTAAAATAAAACCTTTGTTCTCCAGGAACTGAGACTGAGAATAGATATCCCTACTGGTTAATCTGTCTGATTATATATCAATATAGGGTAGAAGAAAGGAAAATGGTCTGTGGCTTTGGGTTACTTTACTATCCACAAATTATAGCGGTACAATTTGTGAAGTTGCGTCTTAAATGGAAATTTGGTTTTAAAGCCAGTGTGGAAGGTAAAAAAAAACACAATCATAAAATTCCCCTCAAAAAATCCCTTAACTTGTAAATAAACGTCATACCTTCTCTTAATAAGTCCGACATAGCCTGTCATTCCTCTGTGGCAGGAAGCACTGAATGTTTAATGGGCCAGAAGCCAGATAAAGAAAGGGCCCCACTTTGGCTATCAATTTTCCCATCCATGAAATAAGTAGGTTGAAACTCCCAAACACATTTCCAGGCAAAATGGTCCATGACTCCCAAAAATGTACTGGCTAGACAATATCCCTTTAGTGACTGCCTGAAAGAAATAAACATAGCACCAGAAAAGCCAGATGTATAAAGAAAGTAAATAGTCATTCGATCATAAAATGTTTTTAATGAATGCAGTATTATAACACAATGTTTCTCAAGCCACTCACTATTTTAGAATATTCAAATAGATTGTACATACACAGATTTCCACTTCCGGCCATGATGGAATAACAGAAACTAGATTTATCCTAAGTCCTTAAATAATTAACAAACAAAACCACACTAAATATGTGAAGCCTACCTTTTCAGACGTTGGGCAATAGGAAGATCATGACAGGTTGTCTGAGAAAAAGGAAACAAATTAGTGAAACTTTGATTGCTGGATTTCTGCCTGGAGGCACAGTCAAGAGTGCAGAACATTTCTCCAAAGAAGGCATACAGGTGGCCAAAAGGCACATAAAAAGATGCTCAAGGGCTTCCCTGGTGGCACAGTGGTTGAGAGTCTGCCTGCCGATTCAGGGGACATGGGTTCGTGCCCCGGTCCGGGAGGATCCCACATGCTGCGGAACAATTAAGCCTGTGCACCACAACTACTGAGCCTGTGCTCTGGAGCCCTCAAGCCACAACTACTGAAGCCCACACTCCTAGAGCCCTGCTTCTCTTGTGCTGTGCAACAAGAGGAGCCACCACAATGAGAAGCCCATGCACCGCAGTGAAGAGTAGCCCCCGCTCGCAGCAACTAGAGAAAGCCCACGTGCAGCAACAAAGACCCAACTCAGCCATAAATAAATAAATATGTATATAAATTTATTTTTAAAAAAGAAATAAAAGGAACTGCTAGTGGAAAAATTACTGTACGATATTAACAGTTTTTTAGATACTGCAGAAGAAAAGCTCAGTGAATGAAGACATAGCAATAAAAACCATCCAAATTGAGAGACAGAAAAGACAAAAGATTGAAAAACATGAACAGAGTCACAGTGACCTATGGGACAATATCAAGTAGTCTAACATATGTGTAATTGAGGTCTCAGAATAAGAAGAGGGAAGGAGGCATGCAGAAAAAATATTGGATGAACTAAAGGCCAAATTTTTTCAAAATTTGGTGAGAACTATCAATTCACAGAACCAAGAAACTAAATGAACACAAAGCAGGATAAAAATAAAACCACGAGAAGATATATTATCAGCATCAAATTCCTGAAGTTTTCCTTCGCCATTCTGGTGTGTGCAGTTGACTCTGTTCCTCACCATGTCTTCTCACAAGACTTTCAGGATCAAGTAATTCCTGGTCAAGAAAAAGCAGAATTATCCCATTCCTCAGTGGATTTGGTTGAAAACTGGTAATAAAATCAGGTACAACTCCAAGAGGAGACATTGGAGAAGAGCCAAGCTGGGTCTATAAGGGATCGCACATGAGATGGTACACATATTTATGCTGAATCAAGGTCATTTGCATCTTACCATCTCACCCTGAAAACCACTACTATCTGGACAACTGGATGTATTTTATTGGGAAAATGATTTTTCTCTGTTTTAGTTTATCTGCACTAGTAGTTTGGCTCAGAAATAAATATGTGAGAATCTTTTGTTGGAAACAAAAACAAAACCAAAACACAAATTCCTGAAAACCAATGACTAAGAGAAAATCTTAAGAGAAAGCAGGAAAAAAAAAGTCATTGAATATACAGGAAGAAAGAGTTACATTTCTTGTCAGACATTATGCAGGTCAGACACAATGGAAGTGCTGAAACTGTCAACCTAGAATTCAGTGAAGATATCTTTCAAAAATGAACGCAAAATAAAGATCATTTCAAACAAACAAAAATGAGAGAATTTGTCACCAGCAGAATGCACTGCAAGAAATGGTAAAGAAAATTTCTCAAATGGAAGGAAAATGATACCTGATAGAAAATTGGATTACACAAAGGAATAAAAAAATGCCAAAAGTGATAAATATATGGATAAATATAAAATACTTTTTTCCCCTCTATTTTTTTTTTTTTTTTTTTTGCAGTATGCGGGCCTCTCACTGTTGTGGCCTCTCCCGTTGCAGAGCACAGGCTCCAGACGCTCAGGCTCAGCGGCCATGGCTCACGGGCCCAGCCGCTCCGGGGCATGTGGGATCTTCCCGGACCGGGGCACGAACCCGCATCCCCTGCATCGGCAGGCGGACTCTTAACCACTGCACCACCAGGGAAGCCCTTCCCCTCTATTTTTAATGTCTTTACAAGATCATTGAAAAAAAAAAAATCATTGAAGTACAGCATGGATAAAGGGGGAAAAAAAGAAATTTTACAAGGGAGAAACCTAACAAATACTACCTCTGATAGGCACTCAAAGTTAACATAAACTGTGTTGATAGTTCGTACCCTTGATGTGATGAGAATGGCTTTACTGCCATGGTCTTCCTCCCACAAACATATGACATCAGACAAATCCCAGTTGAGGACATGCTACAAGATACCTGCGCAGTACTCCTCAAAACTGTCAAAATGAAAAAACGTGAACAGTCTGAAAAACTGTGACAGCCAAGAGGAGCCTAAGAAGACATGACACTAAATATCATATGATATCCTGAATAGGTGTCCTTGCACAGAAGAAAGACATCAAATAAAAACTAAAGAAATCTCAATAAAGCATGCACTTTAGTTCATAATTAAGTATCAATATTAATTCATTAATTGTAATAAATGTACCATGTTAATGTAAGATGTTAATAATGGGGGATACTGTTTTTACTGTTTAAAGTAAAATTGACTGTTTAAAGCAAAAATGTCAAAGTATTTTAACATTTATAACCAAAGTAGTAATAAAATTTATGACAAATAAAGCACAAAAGACATGTGGGGGAAATGGAAATATCTTACTACAAGTATTGTATTTGATGGTGGACTGCAATGCATTAAAATACATATGATAAACCCTAGAGCAACCACTGAAAAATAAAAAGATATAGCTAATAATCCAACAGTGAAGATAAAATGGAATCCTAAAAAATAACTCAATTAACCCAAAAGAAGGCAGGAAAAAAGAAATACAGAGAAGATGAGACAATAGAAAACAAAGAGCAAGATTGTAGACTTAACTCCAATCATATCAAAAATTACCATAAGTGTAAATGACCTAAATATTCCAATTAAAAAGTCAGAGATTGGCAGCCTACATAAAAAGGCAAGACTTGGGCTTGCCTCGTGGTGCAGTGGTTAAGAATCTGCCTGCCATTGCAGGGGGCACAGGTTCGAGCCCTGGTCTGGGAAGATCCCACATGCCACAGAACAACTAAGCCCGTGCACCACAACTACTGAGCCTGCGCTCTAGAGCCCACGAGCCACAGCTACTGAGCCCACGTGCTGCAACTACTGAAGCCCACGCACCTAGAGCACGTGCTCCACAACAAGAGAAGCCACCGCAATGAGAAGCCCATGCACCGCAACAAAGAGTAGCCCCCGTTCACCACAACTAGAGAAAGCCTGCACGCAGCAGTGAAGACCCAATGCAGCCAAAAATAAATAAATAAAATTTTAAAAAAATACATCATGTTAAAAAAAAAAGGCAAGACTCAACTATATGCCATCTCCAAGAAACCCATTTTAAATATAAAAATATAGAGATTAGAAGTAAAGAATTGAAAGAGATACACAATGCAAACACTAAGCAAAATAAAGCAGAGTGGCTATACTAATTTCATACAAAGTAGACTTCAGTACAAGAAGTATTACCAGGGATTAAATGGGACATTTCAAAATGAAAATGGGGTCAGTTCACCAAATGACATAATGCTAAATCTGTATATCCTTAATAACACAGAACTGAAAGAATAATACAGGTACATAGTATGGAACTCAAAACAAAAAAAAATATGAATTGTTTGACACACTGACTGGGAGTTTATCTGTGAGATAAATTTCTATAAATTGAAGTGCTGGGTCAAAGTACATATTGATAAAAATCTGATGGATACTGCCTAACTGCTGTCAAGGGGAGATGGTGGGGTAAAGGAACAATTGCTGTTAGCAATAACCTAATAAGAATAAGAATAATAGCTAAGGAACTTCCCTGGTGGCACAATGGTTGAGAATCCGCCTGCCAATGCAGGGGATGCGGGTTCGAGCCCTGCTCCCGGGAGATCCCACAGGCCGTGGAGCAACTAAGCCCGTGCGCCACAACTCCTGGAGCCCGTGCACCTAGAGCCCGTGCTCCACAACAAGAAAAGCCACCGCAATGAGAAGCCTGTGCACAGCAACGAAGAGTAGCCCCCACTCGCCACAACTAGAGAAAGCCCGCACAGCAACGAAGACCCAACACAGCCAAACATAAATTAATTTTTTAAAAAAGAAGAATAGCGAAGATTTTTTTGAGTACCTACCATGTGCCATACTGTTCTCATTTATTAACTTTTTGCTCTCATGAGGGAGGCACTCTGCCTCTCTCCCATTTTATAGAAAACTTCTGGGCTAGCAGATTATAAAAGGGAGTGTGAGTGCAGGGAGGGCAGATACTGCAAGTTATGTTTATCACAAATCCTGGAAATCTTCGCTTATACACATCTTTAAGTTTTCCTGTGTGACTGGGTAGCTAAAAATGGAGAATAGAGTAGCCAATTCATCTTCCACGACTCTCTCAGAGGATTGCTTTGCTTTGCGTTGCATTTTAGCTCTAGAGGCTGGAAACTGCCTTCCAATACAGTTTTCTTAATGGACGTTGAAATGTGAATTTCATGTAGTTTTCATGCATCATGAAATAATCTTCTTTTGTTTCTCAACCATTTAGCCACAATAAAGTGCTTCACCTCAATAGAACACCATACCCCTCCCTTTCCAAGATTTTCACCTCAGCACCACCACCCTGCCCCCACCCAGCTTAACATGCTTCCGTCTATTGTGAAAAGAAAATTCCATGAATGCAGAAGCAGAGACTCATGAATTTTCTTTTTTTTCCTCCTCAAGGTGCTTACCTAAGATGAGCTTTGTGATTGGAATGCAAAGGGGCATCAAACGGACTCCCAATCGCATTAGGGAAGATAAGCAGTTATCAGATGGTTTGACCGATTGGGTGGTTAAGTATTTTCCTGAGGAAGCCACTTTCAGTATTGCCTTCAGAGGGGCTTAACAAACTGGTTCTCGCCTCCTAAAGTTACGGTTGCTGACTTTTGCTTTTGGTATACTAATTTTTTTTTCTGATCAGTTGCAGCCAACACAGGTTTTGATTTTACAAATTAAAAGGGCTGGAAAATCTCCCAATTATTTTGCCCGCCAAGGCAATCTCCAAATCACTGAATGTGCTCGCCACTGTAATAACGGGTCATCTGTTTTCTAACATGAGAGTATGGGACAAAATAAGTTTCTTTTAGGACTTTCTTTCAAGATGAAGTCTTCCATTTCTAAAAGTAAAATTCTAAGCTGAATTGAGAGCCACTGGCAATGCCTCCTAAAGTGAAAATTCTTGGGGACTTAAAAAAAAAATTCTCAACCGCCCCCAAAACATACTAATCATTTGTAATCAACTTTTTCTTTTCTTTCTGACGACAGACATTCTCAGCATTTGGAAAAGCCCATTCACTGGACAAGTTGTAATATTCATTATAATCATAAAAATGACAAGGATTTTAAAAGCCAGATGCCAACCCAGTGAGAGAGAGCTTAACAGGACTTTTGGGCTGAGAAGCCCAGGGAGATTTTGAGTCTGCAGTGAGTAACTTGAAGGGAAATCCTGACTCCAATTATAAAGCAAAGACAAAATCCCCTCAATCCTTTCAATACATCCAACTTCTCTGGCCAAATTGTGTTCTTTCTCCTCCCCACACCCTACCCCCTCCAGCATTTCCATAAACAATATGGCTATCGGGCCAAGCCTCTTGGTCAGCAAATAAAGGCAGAGAGCTAAGTAAATTTGCTTCCCAGCAATTATTTTTGTGAGGTCACGGAGTTAAGCATTAAAAGAATACTACTGCGGATGGGGGTATTCAGTAACTGTATGATTTGTGCTGCAAAACTGACAAAAGGAGCCAGCCACTCTCCTACTTTTATACTCACAGAAATCATTGACTATGGGGTCTTTGTTCCCTAAATTCATCTAAGAGGAATCTTTCACATGAACGCCCCTGCATTCCTGCTAATCCCCTCCTGCACTCTGCTTCCCAAAGAAAGTCCATTTGGTCATTTGGTCTGAGTCTTCACCTGCAATTTATCAGGATAATTATGACCTGAAAAGAAAAGAAAGAAAATAAAGCAAGAACAAAGAAAAAAAAAATAAAGAAAAATCCACCAAGATCTTTAGCATCCAGAGCGGGAATGAGCAAACTTTTTCTGTAAAGGGGCAGAGAGTGAATATTTTTAGCTTTGCGACTCCTACAGTTTCTGTGGTGAGACTGCCCACCAATGTATGTGGAATAAAAACAGTCACCGACATCACTTAAGTAAATGACGGTGGCAGCTGGGTTCCAATAAAACTTCATGGACACCGAAATTGGAATTTCTGTAATTATGTGTCATACAAGTAGTATTCTTCTGATTGTCTCTTGACCATCTAAAAATGTAAAAACCATTTTTAGCTCATGGGTGGATTTGGTCCAGGGACTGTAGTTTACAGACCCTTGATCTAGAAGAATCTGGCCTTGGAAACCCCTTTTGGTCTGAATGAGGTCGTTCATGTTTGATGGGTCTTGCTCTTGTCACAGGCAGGTATGTCCACTTGACAGCACAGCTGGACAATGGTTTCTGGATTTTAATATCCTATTCAAAAACGTAGTGCGGAATTCCAGGAATTTAAGCCAGGAAACTGGACTTCATGCCACATACACTGAAAAATCCTCACCAGGATTTTTTTTTTTTTAATTTATTTTTGGCTGCATTGGGTCTTGGTTGCTGCGTGCGGGCTTTCTCTAGTTGCGGCGAGCGGGGGCTACTCTTCGTTGCGGTACGTTGGCTTCTCATCGCGGTGGCTTCTCTTGTTGCGGAGCATGGCTCGCGGGCTTCAGTAGTTGTGCCTCACGGGCTCTAGAGCGCAGGCTCAGTAGTTGTGGCGCACGGGCTTGGTTGCGCTGCAGCATGTGGGATCTTCCTGGACCAGGGCTCGAATCCGGGTCCCCGGCATTGGCAGGCGGCTTCTTAACCACTGCGCCACGAGGGAAGCCCCTCACCAGGCTTTTAATTACAAATTAACCCATCCAAATCCTAGGAAACTTAGCATTCTGGGCAAACAGAGAACTGTCACCCAAGTGCCTTCCTGTAAACCATGTTTCTCAACCTCAGCGCTATTGATATTTGGGGCCAGATAATGCTCTGCTGTGGGGTCCATTCTGTACACTGTAGGATGTTGGCAGCATCCCTGGCCTCTACCCACGCTAGATGCTAGTTGCATCTCCCAAGTTGTGACAACCAAAATTGTCTCCAGCTGTTGCCAAATAACCCCCCGCGGGGGACAAACTCCTCCCCAGTGGAGAATCACTGATCTAAATCAACTCTGTCAGTAGGACTTTCTGTGATGATGGAATCGTTCTATATCTGGACTGCCTACTAACTATGAGACACTTGTGGGTACTGAGAACGTGAAATTTGCTAGTGCGCCGGAGGAGCTGCATTTTTAAATTTATTTAACTTTAATTATTTTAAAGTTAAATTTAAGCAGCTACGTGTGGCCAGCAGCTACTGTATTGGATGTGCTGCTCTAACTCGTGACCACCGCCCACCTGCCCAACCCCAAAGTAGGACAGGAGAGGATGCACGGCTTTGAGTTAGGAGCAGGGACTAGAGTCAGACACTGATTCTGACGTTCGTTCATTTATTCCATCAACACGATTCATTGAGCACCTAAAATGTCTGGCACTGTGCTAAGGATATAAGATGAACAAGAGGAATGCAGTCCCTGTCCCTATGGGGCTTTCAGTCTAGCGATGAGAAGAGAGAAAAATATAAATTTAAGTAAAGTAATTGAAAGTCATGATAGGGGCTCTCTGCCATAGAAAAAGCAGGTTGGGGGAGGTTCTCTTTGTTTTATTTTATTTTATTTTATTTTTTTTTGCGGTACGTGGGCCTCTCACTGTTGTGGCCTCTCCCGTTGCGGAACACAGGCTCCGGATGCGCAGGCTCAGCGGCCATGGCTCATGGGCCCAGCCGCTCCACAGCATGTGGGATCTTCCCGGACCGGGGCACGAACCCGCGTCCCCTGCATCGGCAGGCGGACTCTCAACCACTGCGCCACCAGGGAAGCCCCGGGAGGTTCTCTTTTAGATCAGATGTTCTAGAGATGGCTCTCCAAGAGATATTTAAATTAAAATTGCAATGTGAATTGTTTGACACAATACCCAATGGAATAGAACAAAAGCCCAATGAATGCTAGCTGCTCTTCTTAAAAGCCAGCATTCCTTTTATGACATTTCTTCCTTGCCAGGAACTCTTCTAATCCTCACAACAGTGTTACATCTATTATCCCCATTTTACAGATGAGGAAAACTGAGGCATGTTAACTTGTTCAACAGTGCACATCTAGGATGTGATGGAGTTAGGGTTAGAACCCAAGCAGCCAAAAAGGGTATCTGTGCCTGCTATTAGATGAACTTTAGCAACTCATGTGAATTTTCCAGAGCACCCTGGGACCAAAATATACTGGTGTCAGTTTTTAAAGAGCCAGGCCTTACAAACTAGAGGTAGGGAAATAATAATAAGATGTGCTTTCCTGTCCTGGGGAAGAAGGACTTCTGCATTCCTCATCTGTTGATTAGAATCTCCCAGCCACTGAGAACTCTATGTAATAAATTGTAACTCGTCTTGAGTGTGTGAAATCTCTTGTTTCTGGGTGCTAGGAAAAACACTGACTTTGCTGCATAATTTCTGGTGAAATATGAGACACTGAGTCAGCTAGGAGACTCTCAGCTGAACATAAGTGAGAAATTTCACCTCTCCAGCAGTGGCCCTGAAACCTTGACCATCAGAATGAGGAGGCTCCCTCTTCTGACTGCATTCACACCAAGGTAGTCCTCAAAAGAGAGTCAATTCTCATCATTCCAGAAGTACATATTTTAGCCTACCGACTAAAATGTATTTGTAACCCCCAAATCAACACTCCCAGTTCTTTCTCGGTCTTTTGCGGACATGTGCAGAGCTGTCCAGACACATGCTCTGCCTTCTCGGTTCAGCTCTCCTACCGTAAACGGTGTCCTTTTTTCCATCCATTTAGTGCCATATTTCTCACACCCTTGTGCTTTTTGTTGATTTCATTGTTCAAAATGGTCCCTAAGCGCAGGGCTGAAGTGCTGGCTACCTACCATTCCTAAGCTCAGGAGGCTGTGACGTGCCTTAGGGGGAAAACACACATGTTAGATAAGCTTCCCCCCAAAACCAGTACTCATCAGCAGTCACGCCCCTTCGTCCCCTCCCTCCAGCCCCTGGCAACTGCTGATCTAATTGTGTCTCTGTGGATTTGCCTCTTCTGGACATTTCATGTCAATGGAATCATACAGAACATAGTCCTTTGTGTCTGGCTCCTTTCACTTAGCGTAACATTTTCAAGGTCCATCCATGTTGTAACACAAATCATTCATTCCTTTTTCTTTGTTTTTATCACTTTCTCCTTCTTTGTTTTTGTTTGTTTTGGCGTTTTAAAAATTTACCCTCTTAACAATTTTCAAGTGGACGTTATAGTATTGTTAACTATAGGCACATCCTTGTACAGCAGATGTCGAAAACCTTTTCATTTTATATTTATTTTTTATTTATTTTGGCTGCGCCGGGTCTTAGTTGCAGCACGCGGGATCTTTAGTTGCGGCATGCGAACTCTTAGTTGCACAGCGTGCATGCGGGATCTTGTTCCCTGACGAGGGATCGTGCCTGGGCCCCCCGCGTTGGAAGTGCCGAGTCTTACCCACTGGACGACCAGGGAAGTCCGAAAACGTTTTCATTTTGTTCGGCTGAAACTCTACACCTATTGAATAGCAACTCCCTGGTTTCCCTTCCTCCTAGCGCCTGGCAACCCTAAACCTGGCAACCACCCTTCTGCCTTTGATTTCTATGGGTTTGATTACTTTAGATACTTTATATAAATGGGATTATGTAGTCATTGTCTTTTGTCATTGGTTTATTTCACTTAGCATAATGTCCTCTAGGTTCCTCCATGTTGTGGCATATGACAAGATTTCTCTCTTTTTTTAAGGCTGAATAATCCTCTGTATGTATATACCACATTTTATTTATCCATTCATCCATTGGTGGACATGTAGATTGCTTCCACATCTTGGCTACTGTGAATAACGTGGCAATGAACATGAGTGTACAAGTGTCTCTTCAAGACCCTGTTTTCGGGCTTCCCTGGTGGTGCAGTGGTTGAGAGTCTGCCTGCCAATGGAGGGGACACGGGTTCGAGCCCTGGTCTGGGAGGATCCCACATGCCGCGGAGCAACTAGGCTCGTGAGCCACAACTGCTGAGCCTGCACGTCTGGAGCCTGTGCTCTGCAACGAGAGGCCGTGACAGTGAGAGGCCCGCGCACCGCGATGAAGAGTGGCCCCCGCTCGCCGCAACTAGAGGAAGCCCTCGCACAGAAACAAAGACCCAACACAGCCAAAAATAAATAAATAAATTAAAAAAAAAAAAAGATCCTGTTTTCTATTCTTTAGGATATATACCCAGAAGTGAGAGAGCTGGATCATATGGTAGTTCTATTTTTAATTTTTTGAGGAACCTCCATACTTTTTCCATAGTAGCTGCACCGTTTTATAATCACACCAACACTGTGTGAGAGTTTCAATTTCTCTACATTCTTGCCAACACTTGTTATTTTCTGGGGTTTTTTTGATAGTAGCCATCCTAATGAGTGTGAAGTATATCTCCTTGTGGTTTTGATTTGCATTTTCCTGATGATTAGTGATGTTGAGCATCTTTTCATATGCTTCTTGACCATTTATATATCTTTGGAGAAATGTCTATGCAAGTCCTTTGCCCATTTTCTAATCGCGTTGTTGTCATTGCTATTGAGTTGTAGGAGTTCTTTATATATTCTGGATATTAACCCTTTATCCAATATATGGTTTGAAAATATTTCATTGTTTGCCTTTTCACTCTGTTGATGGTTGCCTTTCCTGTGCAGAAGTTTTTAAGTTTGATGTAGTCCCACTTGTCTATGTTTTGCTTTTGTTATCTGTGCCTTTGGTGTCATATGCAATAAATCATTGCCCATTCCAATGTCATGAAACTTTTCCCCTATATTTTCTTCTGGGAGTTTTATAGTTTCAGGTCTCATGTTCAAGTTTTTATTCTGTTTTGAGTTAACTTTTGTATATGGTGTAAGACGAGGGTTTATCTTCATTCTTTTGCATGTGGATATCCAGTTTTCCCAGCATCATTTGTTGAAGAGACTATCTTTTCCCCATTGTGTTATCTTGGCACCCTTTTTTTTTTTTTTTTTTTTGCGGTACGCGGGCCTCTCACTGTTGTGGCCTCTCCCGTTGCGGAGCACAGGCTCCAGACGCGCAGGCTCAGCGGCCATGGCTCACGGGCCCAGCCACTCCGCGGCATGTGGGATCTTCCCGGACTGGGGCACGAACCCGCGTCCCCTGCATCGGCAGGTGGACTCTCAACCACTGCGCCACCAGGGAAGCCCTTGGCACCCTTTTTGAAGATCATTTGACCATATAATGGGTTTATTTCTGGACTCTATTCTGTTCCATTTTTCATTCCTTTTTATGACTCCCTTGTATGAATGTACCACATTTTATTTATCTATCAGTAAGTAGATGATTGGATTGTTTCCACTTTTTGGCTATTAGGAATAATGCTGCTATAAATATTCATGTACAAGTTTTTGCATAGGCATATGTTTTCAATTCTCTTGACAATATACCTAAAAGTAAAATTTCTTGGTCAATGGAAATTCTATGTTTACCATTTTGAGGAGTTGCCAAACGGTTTTCCAAAGTGACTGTACCATTTATATTTCCATCAGCAATGCATGAGCATTCCAATTTCTCTATATCCTTGTCAACACTTGTTACTGTCCATTTTTTAAATTATAGCTACCCTAGAGGGTGAGAAATGGTATTTCATTATAATGTTGGTTTGTACTTCCCTGATGACTAATGATGTTGAGTATCTTTTTATGTGCTTACTGGCCATTTATGTATCTTCTTTGGGGAAACGTCTATTCAAATTTTTTGCCCAATTTTTTATTGAGTTATTTGTCTTAAAAATAATTTTTTTTTTTTTTTTTTTTGGCGGTACGTGGGCCTCTCACTGCTGTGGCCTCTCCTGTTGCGGAGCACAGGCTCCAGACGTGCAGGCTCAGCGGCCATGGCTCACGGGCCCAGCCACTCCGCGGCATGTGGGATCTTCCCAGACCAGGGCACGAACCCGTGTCCCCTGCATCGGCAGGCAGACTCTCAACCACTGCGCCCCCAGGGAATCCCCAATAAAATTTTTAAGTTGCAGGAGTTCTTTATATATTCCAGATACTCATCCCTTATCAGATATATGATTTGCAAATATTTTATGGCAAAGAGTTAATCAGGCAATGAAATGATCAGATTAGTGTTTTACAAAGATGACTTGTAGGGCTTCCCTGGTGGCGCAGTGGTTAAGAATACGCCTGCCAATGCAGGGGACACGGGTTCGAGCCCTGGTCCGGGAAGATCCCACATGCCGCGGAGCAACTAAGCCCATGCGCCACGACTACTGAGCCTGCTCTCTAGAGCCCATGAGCCACAACTACTGAGTCTGTGTGCTACAACTATTAAAGCCGGCGTGCCTAGAGCCTGTGCTCCACAACAAGAGAAGCCACTGTAATGAGAAGACCGTGCACCACAACAAAGAGTAGCCCCCGCTCGCTGCAGCTAGAGAAAGCCCACGCGCAGCAATGAAGACCCAACACAGCCAAAAATAAATAAATAAAATTTGAAAAAAAGAAAAAAGATGACTTGTACAAGTTCATTCATCCTTAGCTGTTTACCAAGGGATAGAGTTTATAACGGTACCCCATGGATTTCTCTTTATGTTCAACTCATCAACTAGGAATAGTATGATTTTTACAAATATTAGTTGTGGCTAGAATAATGATACATTTATATGTATATGTCACCATTAGACACTGTCTTAAGCATTTTACATGTTTTAAACTCATTTAGTCCTTCTGTAATTACTCTCATCCATCCCATTTTATAGATGCAGAAATTAAGGTGTAGAGAATTTATGAACCTTGTCCAGGATCACACAGCTAGTGAATGATTAGAAACTCAGATTAGAAGCCAGATCTCTGGATCCCAAGTCTGAGTATTTAATCACGACACTGCAGTGAGACTCGGGGGCAGCTGGGGATCTTTCTTCTCATCTGAAATCTCATTCCTAGTTTGTAACCTAAGGTAGGCTCTCAGCCTCATCATTCTAAAATTGGGTTATTTAATTAGGTAATTCCCAGTGCCTTTTTCTTCTCGAAAGTCTGTGATGCCTTGGCCACATCTCTCTGAACCAGGCGTTTAGAGATGGCTTTACAGCTCTCAATCAATCTCATTTACATCATCCCAGAGAGGCAGTTGAGTGATTTGGGGCAGTTTCTGCAGTCACATGTTCTCGGGTTCAAATCCCAGCTCTGCCACTTGGAGGCTGTGTGACCGTGGACAAGTCGGTTAACCCTTCTGAGGCCCAGGATCCTTACCTGTGACTTGAGTGTACTAACAACTGTGCCCCTTTTTAGGTTATTTCAGAAATTAAGTGATGTAATACATTCACAGCACCTTGCTCCTAGTTTACACCCAATTACATAATTGTAAATGAAAATAAGTCATAGAAATTTAACAACCAGCGACATAGTTATAATTGGTTTCATTTTACTAATAAAAACATTTGGGGTCAGTGACAGTGAGTGACGGGACAGTCCCAAGACCACACTGTTGCTAAGTGTCACTTCAAGACTTTCACTCTAGCCTTCCAACACCAAATCTTGTGGGGGTTTTCCCCCATAAATCTCCCCAGAGGACCTAGGAAACAAACACAGAGTTCACCTACGAATTATTTATTCAGTCAGACTCTGGAAACACCATGAAATCTTGCATGACAAAATAAGTCACATACTTTTTCTTTATATTTCACTCAAGGGAACTATAAACGTATGTTTTCAAGTTAAATATAAATGGTATTTCATTGAAAGGAACTATGAAAACCAAATCGGGATTGTGTGAAATACTGATATTACAATTTAATAGCAATGAAAAAATATCAATCTAAGATTCAATTATGAGATTTTTTTTTTTTTTTTTTTTTTTTTTTGCGGCACGCGGGCCTCTCACTGTTGTGGCCTCTCCCGTTGCGGAGCACAGGCTCCGGACGCGCAGGCTCAGCGGCCATGGCTCACGGGCCCAGCCGCTCCGCGGCATGTGGGATCTTCCCGGACCAGGGCACGAACCCGTGTCCCCTGCATCGGCAGGTGGACTCCCAACCACTGCGCCACCAGGGAAGCCCTATGAGATTTTTAAATTGAGATGATGACATATAACATTGTGTAAGTTTAAGGTGTACAACAACATGCTGATTTGATACATTTATGTACTGCAATATGATTACCATCAAAGCCTTAGCTAATACCTCTGTCACATCACATACTTATCTTTTTTACGTGTGATGAGAACATTTAAGATCTAGTCTCTTAGCACTTTTGAAGTATATAATACAGAGTTATTGACCAATTATAAGGTTTAACTGAGTAAAGTTAGGAAGGGTCAATATATATTGTGATATATAGGATTTTCTTTAAAGAAAAAAATTCCAAATGAGAAGGATATGAAGGATTAAATTATTTCCTTTTTCCTCAAATTATAAACTCCAAGATTAAACCTGAGGTATCTCTTCCCATTCCAGAGGCTGATTTGTTTTTTTGGGTTTTTTTGTAAACTAATTTATTTATTTTTGACTGTGTTGGGTCTTCGTTGCTGCGTGCAGGCTTTCTCTAGTTGCGGTGAGCGGGGATACTCTTGGTTGCAGTGCGCGGGCTTCTCATTGCAGTGGCTTCTCCTGTTGTGGAGCACGGGCTCTAGGCGTGTGGGCTTCAGTAGTTGTGGCTCACGGGCTTCAGTAGTTGTGGCTCTCGGGCTCTAGAGCGCAGGCTCAGTGGTTGTGGCACACGGGCTTAGTTGCTCCGCCACACGTGGGATCTTCCCGGACCAGTGATTGAACCCGTGTCCCCTGCATTGGCAGGCGGATTCTTAACCACTGCGCCACCAGAGAAGTCCCCTGATTTGTTTTTCATCACTAATAGGTAACATACCTTTCTGCGGCAGGAGAAAAAAAAAAACACCAAACCCTCAGCCTTAAATGAAGCTTTCAGGAAGAATGTTGACTGATTAGGAAAATATCACTGGATTTGTTTGCCAAGGAATTCTTCTCCTAGTTGAGAAGCAAGTCATTGCTTTTATTTTCTTTCTAGCAGCATCACTGTTCGGTTCCTCACCAGTGAGGAGAGAAACGCGAACAGTCAATCCCTAGGGTCCTTTGGTCCAAACTCAAGGTAAAATTGAATTCATGCCGGATGGACCCGGCTGAGTGTCTCTGAAGTGAGCAGCTTGGCAAGGAGAATCCTCGCAGGCATTTAATAAGGTTTAATTCAGCTTGTAGCTGGAGCAGCTTGGGCGTGTAAATTGCCGGAAGCACCCCAGAACTAAGGATGCGCCCTCGGAAGCTTTGTCAGGAAGGGGTGGTATCAAGGATCATAAATTGCCCTGTGGCTTTTCAGGATTTTATGAGCTCCCAGGCCTCTGGCACAATAGGCTGCAGGATGACTCTTAACACCTCATTAAGGTTGTTTTTTACCAAATGCTAATAATAAAAAGGAGCGCTAAAAGCCTGGCTCATTTTTATTCCGAATCCTCTCCTCTGGAATATAAAAAGATGCCATAAAATGGAAATACAATGGAGCGCCCACATCTTGGGTAGACTCATTAAAATGCTGGTGTTGACAGAAATCTGAGGAAGTCAAGCCTGGGCCTCTGGGTGGGAAACTGTCTTGCCCTCCTGGTCAAGGGGCCTCCAGTCTCTGGAGAAATGAAAGGCCAGAGAGGCCTGTAATCCCTATATGGCTTCATCTCCAACTGCGAAATATCATTTCAGACTTTTTCTTTCTGATCACAGGACAGCTTTGCCAATGGGGCCTTTTCTTCAGCTGTCTCCAAAGTTCTTTTATTTATTGTATATTCTATGGTACCTATTAGGGCCAAAAGTAATTTTAAAAAAAAAGATCAGTGCTACAAAGAGGGGTGTATTCATAAATCCCAGGACAATGAGAAACGTTACTGCATCTGAGCCCCAGAATTTGTTCTTATTTCTGGAGACTGGCGTGACACAGTGCAGTAGAATTGGAGACACACTACATCACTGTCCAGCTGTGTGACCCTGGCACGGGACCTCTTCTCCCTGTGCCCTGTGTCCTGCTCTGTAATCTAAGACCGGGAGTCGCGATGCCTACCTCTGAGATAGGTTCTGAGGACTGAACAAGGTGATGCTGGTAATATGCTTGGTATGAAGCCTGGCAGGCAGAAAACCCTCGATGCACGGTACTTTGTATTCATTCATTCATGCATGCAACATGTATTTCCTGGGCACCTATTTCGTGCCTAGCACTGTTCCAGCATCAGATGAACACAAAATCTGTACCCTCCTAAACTGACCTTTGAGTAATTGTTCTTCGAGGTACAGGAAGCTGAGGGCAGGAGGGATCTAATAGCTACTGTGCCCCTTGCAAGGCGTGAGATTCTAGGTGAATCCCTCAAGCTCTGGGGTGACAGGATCCATCGGAAACCGTGGGCCTTTTCTTGGTTTAGCCCAGCGTTTCTCAACCTCAGCACTATTGCCATGCACAATAGTTGGGGAAGAAGGGGGCCGTCCTGTGCGTTGTAGGACATTTAGCAGCGTCCCTGGCTTCTACCCACTAGATGCCAGTAGCACCTCCCCCCCAAGTTTCGACAACCACAGTTGTCTCCAGACAGTGCCACGTGTCCCCTCGGGACAAAATCGATTCAGTTTCCTCATCTCTGAGCTGGAATAACAATCTTGTCTATTTCACAGATAGTGAGATGTGGGAAGGGAATGAAATAAAGCCCTGCCTGGCGCACGTAAGCCTCAATAAAGGGATGCTTTCATCTCTCACCTCTGGAGAGGACTTTGGTGTAGCCAGACTTTCCCATTGGTCACAGGTGCTCTGAACTCCGAGATATGCTGAATTTGGTGGGGAAATCTCACCTTGTCCTGTCTCGAGAGCACCCAGGCGGTGAGGCGAGCAGGAAGGGGTCTGCGCAGCCACGGCCAGGGTACATCTGTGAGTGATTTATTGACCACCTTTCCAACTTGGCCTTTGCCAGTGAAAAGGTCCAGACAGTTATAGAAAGTTAGACTTGACTTTTGAACATGCAAACGCAGTTCAGGTGCAAGTCTGACCCTCTGGGGCCTTCTCCTGCCCTCCTGGTTAACGAGGAAAGCATGCTTGCTTCCAAGTCCTTTTTGGTGGGAAGCTTCTGGAAACCCCAGAGATCCCCATTTGTGCAGGAGGCCAATTAAGAAACAAGAGGAAAGAGAAATAGAGCAATTCAGAGCATGGGCTATGGAGACATGGATACTGTTTCAGTGTGACCTTGGGCAAGTCATTTCCACTTTCTGAGCCTCAGTTTCTTCATCTGTCAGATGGGAATCATAATAATAACACCACCCCCATTTGGTTGTGAGGATTAAAGGAGAAAAAGCAAGTAAAGAGCTATCTTTGCCTAACCCACAGTAAAACCCAATAAATGATAGCTAAATATGAAAAAAAAAATTCCGTTGCCCTGCTGAGTCCCAGGCGTTGCTTGTCCTCAAGACACAGAGGAAGTAGGTTGACCAAGCCACCCAGGTTTTGCCTGTGACTTTCCCAGGTTTAATCCCAGGAAATTCTTCAGTACCTGGCAAACTAGGGACAGTTGGCCACCCTAAGGAATGACTTCGAAAGTGATTTTCTGGTTCAGTGTCCTGGGTAGAGAGCCCAGTAGGGTAACACTGTGACTAGCTGGTGGTTTGGGAAAAGCTGTGAGCCCCTCACCACATGGGCGGCTCCAGGAGAGAAGATGCTTTGTTAGTTTCGAGGGGAGGTTTACAAGCACTCTTCTTGAAGGTTTAATGGTCCCAGGTGATTTATCTTATCTGGAGAGTCATTGCTATAAGGAGAAACCTGCTTCTCCGAGCTTCTGCTTTCCTTTACCATCAAACCTTTCATCTTCTCTGAGAGTCGTCTCCATCCTCCATAAATAACCTTATTACGGCCACACAAAGGCAGGGCCCTGCCGCCTGCAAGACTGGACTTCTCAAATCGTGGTTTCATAAACCAGTTTGACCAGAACATGGGAATACTTCATAGGATCTACTGGGATATTTTAAATGCATGGAGAGATGCAGAGGCACTAGGGTGGCAGGTCAGTGCCGTGATGAGCCCAGAATCGCACACCACCTGCTCTCAAAAGTGGGGACTTAAGGAGAAGTTATCCACTGAACTACCTTCCCCTGGATGTCTCTGAGTACTTAACGCAAAGAATGCCTTCCCACGGTAAAAATCCTACCAAATGAGGTAAACAGCAAGAATGTTTGTATATCGTTGTGCTTTAAACCAGTACCGTCCAATAGAACTTTCCACACTGACGGAAATGTTCTGTAATCTACCTCATCCCATGTGGTGGCCACTAACCAAAGTGACCCTTGGGCCCTTGAAATGGTGCCAGTGTGACTGAGGAACTAAATTTTTAATGTTATTTCATTTTAATTAATTTAATTTTAAAGAGCCACATGTAGCTGGTGGCTACCCTATTGGGCAGTAAAGTTTTCAAATAATAAACAGAGATTTACAATAAAAAATATCACTGTGAAGCCTGTGCTTATAATTTCCTTTTCAGATCCCAAAAGTATGGAGGGCATTTAACAACTATATCAGAACAGTGGTCCTATGCTTTTGTAATGTTATGTGTGCCGGTCATATCAGAGTTACACATCAACTCAAAGTTAGGTATGAACCAGGTCACTGGAGCTATGCTTTGCTTTTCATACCTGTGACGGTCAACAGAAAATTTGGACGCTTAGAATGAATTAAACCTCAGAAAAATTTTTGCTAAAACATTATTAAAATATTAAATTACAGAATGAATGCATCTTGTATTAAAGATTGAAGAAAATATTCAAACAACTAAAAAGGTATATAAAATGAAAAGTGAACAGCAATATATACCACCTGTAAATTATTTCAGGCTTTTTTTCTCCATACATTTTAAAAAGTATGTGTATTTATGGAAAATCATATATATATATATCACATATATATATTTTATATATATAAATATATATTTTATATATATCACTTATATATATTTTTTTTTATAAAACTGGGATCAATTATGTGTATTGATCTACATCTTGCTTAGTTTAATTTTAATTTTAATAAGAAGTAGCTTAAAACTTTTCTGTTACAAAAATGTCAAAACCACATAGAACAAACAGTCCACATCACAGCTCTCCTTTTTTACTCCCTTCTTAGAATCAGTATCGTTGTGGTGTGTAGTCGTCCAGATTCTCCTGTGCGTTTGTACCCATATAAAAATTCGTAGCTTTTTGTGTATTAAAAAATACATAAATTGGATCAAACTGTATATATTGTACCCTAACTTTCTTTCTCACTTGAAAAAACTGCCAATGTTAGTAATACTTGGAGTATCCCCCATTCTCTTAAACTGCTTCACAGATTTTTTTGAATGTGAATGAAACAGTTTGTTTGGCTGTATCTATCCATAATGGAGAGTTAGCTGGGTTCTAGTTTATCATTACTAATACTATGCTGCAACACGCACGTCGTAAACACCATGCCGCCTACATGTGGGAATATTCCTTGTGGATATTACCCAGGAGCAGGGTTGCTGCGGGGAATGTGATCCACATTTAAATTACCTTCTCTACTGGATTGAATACTGTGCTCCTAAAAGTCTTTTCCTTCCCAGAACCTCAGAAGGTGACCTTGTTTGGACATAGGGTCATGGCAGATGTAATTAGTTAAGATGAGGTCATACTGAAGTAGGGTGGGCCCTTAACCTAGTGACCGGTGTCCTTGTAAGAAGAAGAAAAAGAGACGGGGACAGAGACCCAAGAAGACACCATGTGAAGACAGAGGCAGAGATCAGAATGACGCAGCTGCAAGCCTAGGAACAGAACAGTGAGAGGATAATCTCTGTTGTTTTAAACCACTTACTTTGTGGTTATTCGTTGTGGCAGCCCTAGGAGACTAATATACCCTTAAAATATTGACACTCCCACTAACCAGCATATACGGGTTCCCGATAGCCCTTAAGTCCATACCCTCACCAACACTGAGTGTTACCCCTCTTTTCTTTTAAGTAAATGTTTTATTTTGAAATAATTTAAATTTACAGAAAAATCGCAAATATAGTACAGAGTTCCCTTATGTCCTTCATCCAGCTTCCCCCAAAGTTAACATATTACCGTGTTATTGTGCATCTGTCAAAACTCAGAAATTAGCACTGGTAAAATACCACTAACTAAACTACAGACTGCATTTGGATGTCACCAGTTTTTCTGTTCCAAGAGCCAACCCAGCAAACCACATTGCATATAGACTCTATTTTTTTTTAATATAGATTTTCATTTACCACGTGGAGGAAAGCAATTTGAGAAGAGTCCTTCTTATCTTTTAACAAAAGTTTTAATAATCGTACATTTGGAACTATTTCACATATTCAGAGAAATGCAAACAAATAATGGAACAGATAGACCTGTTTTTACACCATCCAGATTTAATAAACATTAATACCTACAAGTCCATGATTCTTTATCTACACTCACAGAATATAAAAAGCCCTGAAAACCAGTACCTGTAGCTGATGGGAGGCTATGTATAATCCTAATATTTCACCTAATTTGACATACAGACATTTTATTGCAAATATAGCAATGTGTTTGATTACAGGGGATGCCCCAGGTTCCACGGGGAATATTGTGGATCTCTATCAGATTAGTTTCAAAAATCTTTTTATACAATTTTAAAAGGAAAAATATCATAACAGATAGCGCTAACCTTCCACCCACCTTTCATGAGCTCATTTCCCTCTATCCCTCCCCCAGGGAAAACCCCCAGCCTGAAGTTGGAGTTTCTCTTTCCTGGATGTTTTAATGATTTTTACTTACATATACTTATGAAAAGAAAAGATATCATTTTGTATTCTTCACTACAAAAATAAGGCACACTTCATGAAGTTTCAGTTTTATCATTCATACTTTGATTAAAATGTCAGAAATCAATAGCAAAAGGATGACTACGGAAACCCCACACATTTGGAACATTTAAGACACATTCTGAAAAAGTCATGGCTAAAGGAGAAATCCTTATTGAATTTGGGAATTATTATAACTCAACAATAATCAAAATGCTACACAAGGGCTTCCCTGGTGCCGCAGTGGTTGAGAGTCCACCTGCCGATGCAGGGGACACAGGTTCGTGCCCTGGTCCGGGAAGATCCCACATGCCACGGAGCGGCTGGGCCCATGAGCCATGGCCGCTGAGCCTGCGCGTCCGGAGCCTGTGCTCTGCAACGGGAGAGGCCACAACAGCGAGAGGCCCGCGTACCGCAAAAAAAAAAAAAAAAAAAAAAATGCTATACAAATCTTAGGGGTTGTGACTAAAGCAGTGCCTAGAAGACTGTGAGGGAATTAAATGCTTAAGAACATAAGTCAGAAAAATAGCAGAATCTTCTCAAAAAAACAGAGGAAGGAAATAATAAAAATAAAGGCAGAAATTAACAAAATAGAAAACAGATACAAAAGAAAGGATCAACGCAGCCAAGAATTGGTTCTTTCAAAGTCTAAGATTGACAAATATCCAGCTAAAATATCAAGGAAAAAAACAGAACAGAACAAATAAACAATATCACAAGATGGTAACTATACATACAGCAAAGTTTTAAAGCACAAGGACATGAGGAACAACTTTATGCCAATAAATTTGAAAACTTGGATGAAATGGTTTAATTCCTAGGAAAATATAACTTGTGAAAATGAGCTCAACCTGTAGAATCAGATTTTTAAAAGAATTTAACAGGCTGATTCTAAAAGTTTTATGACAAGGCAAGTGGCCAAGACAGCCAAGGAAACTCTCATGGAAAACAACTTGGGGAAATGCACCCGCCAAATATTAAAGATCATTTTCTAAATCTGTAGTTAATAAGACAATGTAGTATTGGTGCAGGGAGAGAAAACAAACCAGTGGGGTAGAGCAAAGAGCCCAGGAATGCAGCCATGGAAAAATTTTAATTATAATAAGATTTAATCTATTATTAAGATGATCGTGTACCTCTGTGGGGAATGAGAGTCAATGAATGGTGCAAGATAATTAGTAATCCACAGGAAAAAAAATAAAATTAGATCTTGTCCTCATACCAGACATAAAAATCTATTCCAAAGGGTGAATTTTGTAGTATGTGAATTATATCTCAGAACCAAAATATATTCCAGATGATTAAAGACTAAAATGTGAAAAGCCAATATTTAGGAGATAATATAAGGAAATATTTTTATAAGCTTGGGTTATGAAATGATTTCTTATGTAAGACACAAAAGACAATTCATAAAGAAAAAAATTGGTAAATACAACTACATTAGAATCCAATGAATTGATAAATACAACTACATCAGGGGACATCACAAAGAAATTGAAAAGATGAGCTAGGAGAAGATTACATTTATAGTTATTAGAAGATTATCCAGAATATGTAAAGAACTTCTACAAATCAATAAGAAAAGACAAAGATTTAACTGAAAAATGGACAAAATACTTGAATGGGCGTTTCTCAGAAGAAACATAAATGCCCAATAAATGGATAAAGGATGACCAACCTCATTAATAATGAAGAGAATGTAAACTAAAATAACCAGGTTGGCAAAAACTAATAAATTTGAGAGCATCAAATGTTGGTGAAGACATAGGACAGGGACATCCCTGGTGGCACAGTGGTTAAGAATCCACCTGCCAACTCAGGGGACATGGGTTCGAACCCTGGTCCGGGAAGATCCCACATGCCGTGGAGCAACTAAGCCTGTGTACCACAACTACTGAGCCTGAGCTTTAGAGCCCTTGAGCCACAACTACTGAAGCCCACGCTCCCTACAGCCCATGCTCATCAACAAGAGAACCCACCAAAATGAGAAAACCGTGCACCGCAACGAAGAGTAGCCCCCGCTCACCACAACTAGAGAAAGACCGCACGCAGCAACAAAGACCAACACAGCCAAAAATAAATAAATAAATAAATTTATAAAAAATAAAAATACTCATGCCTGGGTCCCACCGAAGGGATTCCAGTTTAATGTGTCTGGGGGTGAGGCTCAGGCATAAGGATTTTTTGAAGTTTCCTGAGTGATTCTAAAGTGCAGAGGTTGAGGGAATTCCCTGGCAGTCCAGGGGTTAGGACTCCGAGCTCTCACTGCCGAGGGTCTGAATTCAATCCCTTGGTCCGGGAACTAAAATCCCACAAGCTGCACGGGGTGGCCAAAAAATAAGTAAATAAATAAATAAAGCGCAGAGATTGAGAACCTCTGATGGGAACAAATAAAGGTAAAGAGGAGAAGAATTTTGAAGAGTCCTGGGCACGTTACACATTGCCCACAAGGTCTGCTTTGTAGCCTGCTCTCCAGTTGTCAGGTCTCATCTGCCCCGTATCTCCTCTTCCTGAGCTTCTCACGTGGAGCTCATCAATATCATGGATGGATGAATTTACTGACTCTGAGGACAGTAGAATCACTGGGCCACTGAATCTCAGAGTTTGAGGTGACGTTAAAGGTCATGTCACCTCTTTGACATCCCCACCAGGAAGTTTTCAGCCTCTGGTTACTCCTATCAGTGGGGGACTCAGTATCGCTGAGATGAAAGTGGGAAGGAGAGAAAAAGTCAGAGAAGAGCATCCCAGGTAGAGATTGGGTGGCAAGCTGGAGGCAAGAGAGACCACTTAGCACCAAAGGCATCTGTCTGGGGACAAGGCAACACTCCTTGCCTTGTCCTGAGGAGTGTTGTTTCCTGGAATGAGGACTTTTCCAGGGAATATTTATGCCATTCCTGGAGACATAATGGCCTTTCCAGGAAAAGGAACTTCTACTGTCCTTTGATTTCTTTTCTGTGATCTGATGTGGTCCTGGCTTGTAAGTATCTCACCAACCTAACCACGACCTGTTCAGAGAATCTTTCCCCACCCTGACCTGAGCCTCAAGTCCAGGCCAGTACATTCAGAGGGAGCTCACATTAATTTAAACGAATGGTATGGGACTTTCCTGGTGGTCCAGTGGTTAAGAGTCTGCCTGCCAATGCAGGGGACACTGGTTTGATCCCTGGCCCAGGAAGATCCCACATGCCACGGAGCAACTAAGCCCATGCGCCACAACTAATGAGCCCGCGTGCTACAGCTACTGAAGCCCGCATGCCTAGAGCCCATGCTCTGCAACAAGAGAAGCCACCGCAATGAGAAGCCCGCGCGCAGCAACTAAGAGTAGCCCCTGCTCATTGCAACTAGAGAAAGCCCGCGCGCAGCTACAAAGACCCAGCACAGCCAAAAATAAATAATAAATAAATGAATTAATAAATAAATAAAAGAATACGGTATTTTAAATATTTTTACAAAGAATCTTATGTTAGGGAATTCCCTGGCAGTCCAGTTGTTAGGACTCGGTGCTCTCACTGTGCGGGGCCGGGTTCAATCCTTGGTAGAGAAGCTAAGATCCTGCAAGCAGTGCAGCGTGGACAAAAAAAAAAAAAAAAAAAAGAATGGTATGTTGGTAAAGCTTAGAGAAAGACTACTATACCTTTCTCTCCACATAAAATGTTATGATTCTTGTAAGGACCCATTATACTTATGCAAATCCAGCTATATTAGCTCGGCAAAAAACTAGATAGATAGATCGATGGATCAAAAGACCGATCGATAGATGGATAACATAGATGATAGATAGATAGGTAGATGGTAACAATAATGACAAAGTGGACAATAATTTATAGAACTTTTTCCCTTTCAAATTTTACTTGGCGATGCAATTTGGTCTTCTCAACAACTCTGGAAATCATTTATTTTTTTACCCCATTCACTGAGGCTCAGAGGTTTTTCATTGCTGAGTCCAAGGTCCCAGACCCAGAATTAGTAAAGTTCAGAGACAGCCCTGGGCCTTCCCACAGTTCTCCCCAGGGACCCACCTCCTCCCTGCTGAAAAACCAGAGGGTCTGCCATTGGGGCACAACATGAAGATTCTCAATGCACTACCCCTTTTGCAGCCCTGGAGTTGTGTTCGCAACAGAAAAAGGAGCAGAAAGACGAGAAACTGAGACATCCACACGAGGGTGCATGGGCTGCCAGCAAGTCCACAGAGGGTGTGACACAGTCGGCTAGCGCTCCGTCCACTTTTTAGCAGAAATAGAGATGAGCTCCAGCCGCCCTAAGTGACGCGCACACGCCCCACCCACACTCCCGCTCTGCGGTCACATGACGGGCTGTGCGTGGGCGAGCTATGAGGGGCTCCCAGGCCCTTCCTTCAGGATCACGCCCTCCCTCCGCCCTCTCCCCTTCTGGAGGATGTGGAGGGGAGCCAGCTTGGACCATGGGGATGAAGGCAACACCCCAGGCATGACAGCAAGAGGGAAGGCGTGTCCCAGGCAATGGAGCTGCTAGTCCAGTCCTGAATTGCTTATATCTGGACATAGCTACGTTTGAAAGAAATTACTAACATTGTAGTTTAAACCTCTGTTATTGTGAGTCTCTGTCAGAGCAGCTAAACCCACTTTTTTTTTTTTCTTTTTTTTTTTTTTTTTTTTTTTTTTTTTTGCTGCGTTAGGTCTTTGTTGCTGCGCGCGGGCTTTCTCTAGTTGCGGCGAGCGGGGGCTACTCTTCCATGCGGTGCACGGGCTTCTCATTGCGGTGACTTCTCTTGTTGCGGAGCACGGGCTCTAGGCGCAGGGGCTTCAGTAGTTGTGTCTCGCGGGATCAGTTGCTCCACCGCATGTGGGATCTTCCCGGATCAGGGATCGAAGGATCGAACCCTTGTCCTCTACATTGGCAGGGGGATTCTTAACCACTGCACCACCAGGGAAGTCCCCAAACCCACATCTTAAATAAATACCCACAGAAGAGCAACCAGTGTCGGTTCCCTAACTAATACCTTCATCTGACCTGGAGTCCCCAGTCTCGCCCCACCCACTCACAGGCCAAGTGATTCTTTCTATGCAGGGGTCAGCAAACTTCCTCTGTAAAGAACCAGATCGTAAATATTTTAGACTGCGTGGGCCGTACAGCCCCAGTTGCAGCTACTCCACAGTGCTGTTGGAGCAAGAAAGCAGGCATGGATGACGTGGAAACAAATGGACACAGCTGTATTGCAATAAAACTTTACTTCTGGGCACTGAAATTTGAAATTTTCCATATGATTTTCATGGGTCATGAAATATTATTGATTTTTTTTCCCCCAACAATTTAAAAAAGGTAGAAACCATTCTTAGCTCAGAGGTCACTAAAAAATAGGTAGGGGGCTGGATTTGGATGTGCTGTGGTTTGCCAACCCGTGAACTTATGCAGTCCCCTGGCCAGAGTGATTGATTGAGAGACGATTGAGTAACCAAAGATGGGCAAACCCGAGTCGATCCTGGGATTTCTGTTGAAACTCTTGTAAAAGAGAAGCTCCTTAATTTCTTCTGGGGTTGTTGATGGGTTTGTCAGGTGTTGGCTTGAATGAGCCAGGAAAACAGATCCAGAGACTGAGAGAAGTTAGGACCTGATGATCCAGGTTGAGCCCCTGGATCCAGCCATACCTGCAGCCTAGAGGTTTATTTATTTATTTATTTATATTGTAGCAAAATAATAATAATAATGTGAGATTACACTCAATAAAATTTTAAGTACCCAGTACGTTACTGTTTAAGCACAACATGGTACAGCAGATCTCTAGAACTTTTTCATCTTGTATAATTGAACCTTCATACCCATTGAACAGCAACTCCCCATTCACCCCCTCTCCTCAGCCTCTGGCAATCATCATTCTGTTTCTATGAATCTGAGTACTCTGGATACCTTATTTAAGTGAAATTGTGCAGTATTTGTCCCTCTGTGACTGGCTTCTGTCACTTATCATTATGCCCTCAAGGTTCGTTCATGTGATAATGTACGATAGGATTTCTTTCTTTTTTGAGGCTGAATAATATTCCCTTGTATGTATTTATCACATTTTCTTTAGCTATTCATCCCTCGATGGACATTTAGGTTGCTTCCACATCTTGGTTATTGTGAAAAAGGCTCTTCAAGATCCTGATTTTAATTCATTAGGATAAATGCCCAGAAGTGGGACTGCTGGATCATATACTAATTTTGGTTTAAATTTTGGTTTCATTTTTGAAGAGTCTCCATGCACCCTAGAGTTTTTTTTTTTTTTTTGCGGTACACGGGCCTCTCACTGTTGCGGCCTCTCCCGTTGCGGAGCACAGGCTCCGGACGCGCAGGCTCAGCGGCCATGGCTCACAGGCCCAGCCGTTTCGCGGCATGTGGGATCTTCCCGGTCTGGGGCACGAACCCGCATCCCCTGCAGGGGCAGGCGGACTCTCAACCACTGCGCCACCAGGGAAGCCCCACCCTAGAGTTTTAATTCCTGGAGTTTTCAGTTGCCTGAACCTGAACCAAAGCATTAGCCCAGAGGGGCAGTATAAGAGGCAGCTATTGGATTCTAAAGTCTGACTGCTGGATTCAAAGCCACCTTGTAACTTTGGGCAGTTTTCTCATCTGCACAATCAAAATTTACCTATTAAGGAAATACAGTACTTACTGAGTGCTGTGATGTTTCTGACACAGAGGATGGTGACTAATACAGAAAAAGCCCTGCCCTCATGAAGCTTACATTCTGTTTGAAAAGGTAAGCAGATTAAAGAAAAGGAAGTAAAATATATGGCAACTTTTATAGAGATAAATGCTAATGAAAAAAGATTAAAGCAGGAAAGACTTATAGGAAGCCTAGGAGGGGGTGTAAAATTGCATGTAGGATGATCTGGGAAAAATATCCTTAGATGCTGAGTGTTTTTGTTTGTTTGTTTTGGGGTTTCTTTGGCTGCTTTGGGTCTTTGTTGCTGCGCACGGGCTTTCTCTAGTTGCGGTGAGAGGGAACTACTCTTCATTGCAGTGCGCAGGCTTCTCATTACAGTGGGTTCTCTTGTTGCAGAGCATGGGCTCTAGGCTCTCCAGCTTCAGTAGTTGCAGCCCACGGTCTCAGTAGTTGCAGCACGCAGGCCCTAGAGCGGGCGGGCTTCAGTAGTTGCAGCATGTGGGCTCAGTAGTTGTGGCGCACGGGCTTAGTTGCTCTGCGGCATGTGGGATCTTCCCGGACCAGGGATCGAACCCGTGTCCCCTGCATTGGCAGGCAGATGCTTAACCACTGCACCACCAGGGAAGTCCCTAGATGCTGAGTTTTGAGTAAAAACCTGCAGCAAGTGAGGAGCAAGCCATACAGATACCTGGTAGAAAGGAACCACAAAGGTAACAGCAAGTACAAAGGTCCTGAGGCTGGAGTGTGCATGGAGGCTTCAAGGAACCGCAGTGAGGCCAGTGTGATGGAATTGGAGAGAGTAAGAGTAAGACTACCAGGAAATTACATCAGAGAGGGGATGGATCTTGCATATCATAGTCAAGATTTTGGCTTTTACTCTGAGTGGGGTGAGAGCCAGAGGAAGGTTTGGAGCAGAAGAGGGATGCAGGCTTATTTGGGTTTTAACAGGATCCCTCTGGCTGCATGAACAGACTGTGGGGTACGAGGGTAGAAGCGGGGAGGTGGGTAGAGGAGGGAGGCAGTCCTACAGGGTGTTGTTAAGGTCAAATGGGTTAGTTCATGCTCAACCAGTTTTATAATGTGAAAAATCCCTGTCTGGCTTAATCTGTTTCTGTCACTTACAACCCCAAAATAAAACAGGCCCAGTACCTCACATTCAAATACTTAATAACAGCTCATGGTAATTCCAAGCTTCTTTCTTCAGTCTCTCCTGATAGACACTGAGTCTCATAAGGACAGGGCCAGTGACCAGTGTCCAGGCCCTGTTAAGGGCCAGGATGAAAAATGACAGCTCCTAGAGGCTGAGGCAAAAGATGGTATGTGAAATGCTTCCCTGCCATTGAATTGTCGCCAGGGGGGAAATTTAAGAGTCAGTTTCTCTTGAGAGTTACTGCAGCCCCCAGCCCTGCTGCCGCTCGGCCCTCAAGAGAGAAACCTGGAATTCCTTTCTAGGAGAGCTTTCCTTTACAAATCCTGTTAATCTAAGGAGTCCTGTTTTCTCTATAAATAAGGCAACAATCCCCAGGGTGGCCTGGGCAGTATCCTCTCGATGCATATGGTATTTGGTACAAAATGGAGGTGAGGGAGTTCGTGGAAAGAAGCCGGGAAGATGTGGAAGAAAGCCAGAGAGCTTTTACTTTTGAAGAGCGTGATAGACTGTCACCCTTGAACCCAAATTATGCTGTTTGTTTGTTTGGTGGGGGCCCTTTGACAAAAGGCGCAGCATCGCACTGTTACCGACTGTGTTGATTAAGCCATGTTCATCCACTGAGCTCTTAGCCATCAAGAGCCCTGGGAGATGAGTGGGGATCACATATCTTCCTAAACATCTGCCAGGGCAGGGACGGAAGTTAAACAGTTTCCCAGATTTTCTCTCTCTTTTCCCTTCAGGATGAAATACTCCCTACCGCCAGAGGCCTAATTCTGTCTTTTCATCTAAACTGGGATCTCCACGGAGTCAGGGGTTATGTTTTATTTGTTTTTGTAATCTCAACAATCTGGCATAGAGCACCAGGCAAGGGAGGCACGAACGAGTGGATGATGGATAGATGGATGGATGGATGGATGGAGAGATAAGTGTATGGAAGGAAGGTAGGAAGAAAGAGAAAGAAGGAAGTTTGGAATGATGGGTAGATGCATGGAAAGGAAAAAGGAAGAAGGAAGGAGGGAGAGAGACAGAGAGGGAGGGAGGATGGATACATGGATGGATAGAGGGATGGTGAGTGAGTGAATACATGGATGGATGGATGGATGACAGGTAATAATAGTGAAATTTTAAATTTTTTATTTATTTATTTATTTTTGGCTGCACTGGGTGTTTGTTGCTGCACACAGGCTTTCTCTAGTTGCAGCGAGCAGAGTCTACTCTTCGTTGCGGTGCGCGGGCTTCTCATTGCAGTGGCTTCTCTTGTGGCGGAGCATGGGCTGTAGGGCGCGCGGGCTTCAGTAGTTGTGGCACACGGGCTTAGCTGCTCCGCGGCATGTGGGATCTTCCCGGGCCAGGGCTCGAACCCGTGTCCCCTGCATTGGCAGGCAGTTCTTAACCACTGCGCCACCAGGGAAGACCAATAATATGAACATTTTTAAGCCCTTATTATGTGCCAGGAAATTTACACAGATTATTTAATTTCATCTTCCCCACCATGTTCAATATATGGAAAAATAAGCTTCAGGAGAGCTAAGCCACAAACCCAAAATGACATAAAATTCTGCGTGACTCCTGAGTGAGCATGCTGAACCATTATATCCTGATGCTGAATATATGATGGATAAATGAATGAATGATTTGTCTGCAGGCAGACTTTTCTTAAAGGATATACAAAAGCTAAACAAGAACAAAACTGATGTGTCCAGTGTTACCTTTTCCAGCAACAAACGGAAAATTTTCTTCCCATTGCTTTGCAAATCAGACAATGGAGATTGGAGCATTAAGAGGAAAAAAAAAATATATATATATATATATATATATAGAGAGAGAGAGAGAGAGAGAGAGAGAGTGTGGGTGTTTAAGGAGATTCTAACTTATAAGTTGTTTTGGGGCCCTTGACCATAAAAGGGCTAGAAAAACTATGGATGGAGCCGTGGTCAGAGAGCCTAGGTAGAAAGTGGATTCTTCCCCTGGTTGTCCCCATGTGACCATAGAACTCACCTGGGCTCTCCAGACCTCAGAATCCTATGGGTCCAGTGAGTAGCATGGACTGGATGATTGTGAAGTCCTTTTCCCAGACTGTTCAGTTTAAGATTTACACTCACCCTTGGCCAGGACAGGACAGAGTCCCCACTGTGCCAAGAGGCAGTGATAGGGAAGTGACTAAGCCTGAAGCCTCCGAATCAATCAGCCTGGGTGCCTGATTCTGACTCTGTGTGGCCTTAGACTGCTGATTTCACCTCTGTGCCTCAGTTTTCTCCTCTGTAAAATTAGAGTAGACATTTATATCTTATAGGGTGGTTGGGAAACATTCTCACAGTGTCTGGCCACCGGTAACCTCAATTTAATGTTAGCTCTTGTTTTCTTAATTTTTTTTTTCCTTTGGGACGTCCCTGGTGGCGCAGTGGTTAAGAATCTGCCTGCCAATGCAGGGGGCACGGGTTCAAGCCCTGGTCTGGGAAGACCCCACATGCCACGGAGCAACTAAGCCCGTGTGCCACAACTACTGAGCCTGTGCTCTAGAGCCCGCGAGCTGCAACCACTGAGCCCACGTGCCACAACTACTGAAGCTCGCGTGCCCAGAGCCTGTGCTCTGCAACAAAAGAAGGTCACCGCAATGAGAAGCCCACGCACCACAATGAAGAGTAGCCCCCACTCGCTGCAACTAGAGAAAGCCCGTGTGCAGCAGCGAAGACCCAACACAGCCAAAAATAAATAAATAAATATTTTTAAAAAATTTTTTTGTTTCTATTATTCATTACAAAATTGAAGCTACATAGGTAATTCATCTTTATTTTAGAAAAAGTTATTCAAATATAGAGTTAAAAGTAAATCAAAGCGGGGGAAGTGCCGGGGGAATGCTGGTAGTGTGATGAGGAGATTGGGATTGACGTATATACACTAATATGTATAAAATGGATAACATAAGAACCTGCTGTATAAAAAAATAAATAAAATAAAATTCAAAAACAATAAATAAATAACTCAAAGCTTACCTTTAGTGCCCCATAGGCCATTACTCTCCCCAGAAATAACCACTTTGTGTATATCCTTCTAGAATTTCTTTTTACATGAATACAATCATTCCGTGTAAAGTGTTTCTGCCACTTGCTCTTTTTACTTAGTTGTGAGACTTGGAGGGATTTCTGCAGGGTCGTCATGGATCTGCCTCACTATTTTTAATGCTGCATTGTATTTCATGGGTGGTTTGTGTTACAATTTATCTAGCTATTCTTCTATAGATGGACTTCCTCCTTTTCTTTAATTAATTTTTAGGTTCATTAATAATACATGAATATATTCTCTGCAAAAAAGCTAAAATATTCCAAATAGGACTAAAGTCCCCTTTGATGACCTGCTTGCCCATCTTCTTTTCCTCCCCTCCCCCATTAGAAACCCCAGCCATCCATTCGGAATGTAGGTTTCCAGGACTTTTCCAATGCATGTCCGTAATTATGCATTGTTTTGTGTTTTCTGTGTTTTGTCTTGCAACTTGTTCTAAGTCACTCAGTAATATACGTAGAGTTCCCCAAGTCTATATAAACCTGTCTCTTTCTCTTTAACTCCCGCAGAATATTTCTTTATTCTAGCTAGAGTTTGGATATATCCCATGGCTTAATAGTTTAGTTCCCTATTGATTGACATTTAGGTGGTTTCTAGTTTTTCTCTCTCAGCCCACATCCCTATCCACCAGTACCAGGGACATTCATTCATCAGTAATTTGAAAGCAGCATATGTGATACAGAGTAACCAACCGATGAAAGCCCTGTGGTCATGGGACTTTAAACTTAGTTGCTTTTAGAATCTGGCGTATTTGTTTTCCGTCAGTTTAGACAATGTGACCTGGTGGGAAGAGAGAGGGCTGCAGAACCAAATAGAGTTCATTTCATCCTAGTCTTACCACCTCCAGCAAAGTTACTTCTCCTTCAGAGTTTTGATACCCTCAGCTGCACCCCTCATAGGACTATTGTGAAGGCTGACTTAAATACTGTGCGGGTCACCTGCCCCTTGGGGGACCCTCAATAGACACGGATTGTCACTGTTAAAATACAGCCCATCTCTTTCTATCTCCCAAAGGATCTGAGGTGCCTAGCTTAGACTTTTCATGCTGCTTTTTTTTTTTCACATCTTTATTGGAGTATAATTGCTTTACAATGTTATGTTAGTTTCTGCTCTACAACAAATTGAATCAGCTATATGGATACATATATCCTCAAATCCCCTCCCTCTTGAGCCTCCCTCCCACCCTCCCTATCCCATCCCTCTAAGTTGTCACAAAGCATTGAGTTGATCTCCCTGTGGCAACCTCTTTCTAAATTGACACTAAAATAACAAGCCAAAAGAAAATCTGAATATTCAGATTTCCTGCCAATTATAAATCAGCGTTATGTGGTGATGCATGACCCTCAAGAGAGAAGGACACATCTAGGAGGCTAATTCTGACGATTTCGGGCTTTCCCCACTCACCCCAACCCGATAGTTAATAGGAGCCAGGAAGAAGCCCCTGTATTTCAAGTGCCGATTCCCGCTGTACTGGCACTCCAAACATCTGAAGGAAAAACAGTTTGTTAATTGCTGTCTAGACAGTTTATTGCAGCAATAAGATCAAAACCCAGAATCCTAATGTTTGTGGTATGAATCATGCAGACTAAACAATTGTTTTATTGCACTTACAGAGAAGTTGATTTATAACATCACTGGGTAATAAAATTCCTTCATGGTTTATCCAAAATTATTTTGCTTCTTTTACACCACTCTGTGATAATTCCACCTCTCTGGGCTGTTGAAATGTGTTCTCTGTCACGTGTAAAGAGCTTCTTATCCGATGTCTTGTTGTCTTCAAGGGCCAGGGGTCCATCCGTCCCGGTAAAGCCTTTGTGAGAGCAGGCAGCCTGAATGGCGCGGTTGTCATAGCTGCATCTGCCCACGCCAAGACATCTGGCAGTCCCTGAACCTGACAACCTCTTGTTTGTTGGCAAAGGCCAATTTGATGGTTTCACCCCATTGACTAGTTCCCGGATGAAATGGACAGAACTGACCAGTTCTTTGGTGCCTCTGCAACCCTGGGCTGATGCTCCCTCTGCTTGCAGCCATGTCTGCACCCTGATAGCCTGTGGAATATGAGAAAAAGAAGGAACAATCCAACCTGCATCCGTTATTGCCTCCCAAATCCCACAGCTGCCAGTGGAGCGGAGCTGCCTCCCTGAAACAGTGGCTCAGAAAGTCTAAGTGTCTCACTCAAGGTCAAATATTGGGAAGCATTTCTTCTTCAGGTTCTAAGTCCAGTGCTCTGTGACATGGGAAGCCAAGTGACTTGAGAGATTAGTATCGAATAAATTGTAATATCTTTCCTAAAGGAGATATGTACATTTTGCTCTTCCCTTTTTTATCCCTGCCCTGAAGACAGTAAAACTCCACAGTGAGGGGCAGCTCATCTCCAAACCCCTGGAATCAAATGATAATTTCAAAAATTGATGTGAAATTCATAGGACATAAAATTAACTACTTTAAAGTGAACAATCCAGGGGCATTTAGTACCTTCGCAGTATTGTGCAACCACGACCTCTATCGAATGCAAAACATTTTCGTCACTTGAGCAGAAAATCCCATATCCATTAAGCAATTGCTCTGTGTTTCCCCCTCCCACCAACCCGTCAACCACCAATCTGCATTCTGTCTCTATGGACTTACCTATTCTGGATATCTCATATAAGGGAATCCTATAACACATGGCTTTTTATGTCTGGCTCCTTTCACTTACTGTCATGTTTTTGAGATTCATCCACATTGTAGCATGTATCAGTACTTTATTCCTTTTTATGGCTGACTAATATTCCATTGTATTTATAGCCCTCGTTTTGTTTTGTTTGTTTGTTTAATTTTTGGCTGCGTGAGGGCTTTCTCTAGTTGCGGTGAGTGGGGGCTACTCTTCGTTGCAGTGCACAGTCTTCTCATTGCAGTGGCTGCTCTTGTTGCAGAGTACGGGCTCTAAGGCGTGCGGGCTCAGTAGTTGTGGCGCAGGGGCTTGGTTGCTCTGCGGCATGTGGGATCTTCCTGGACCAGGGATCGAACCTGTGCCCCTGCATTGGCAGGCAGATTCTTCACCACCGCGCCACCAGGGAAGCCCCCCTCATTTTGTTTATCCATTCATTATGTGATGAGAATTTAGGTTATTTACAGCTTTTGTCTGTCGTGCACTGTGCTGCTATGCACATGTGTGTACACATATTTGAGTGCCTGTTTTCAATCCTTTTGAGTATTGTACCTAGAAACAGAACTGCTGGATCACATAGTAATTCTATGCTTAGTTTTTGGGGAACCACCAAACTATTTTTCAGAGTGACTGAACCACTCTGCATCCCCACCAGGGATGCATATGAGTTTTCAATTTTTCCACATGCTTGTCAACACTTATTATATTCCATTTTTATTTTTGTGTTTTTTTTTGCAAAGACAGCTGTCCTACTGGGTATGAAGTGGTATCCCGTTGTGGTTTTCATTTCCATTTCCCTACTGACTAATGCTGTTGGGCATTTTTTCATGTGCTTGATGGCCATTTTGTATATCTTCTTTGGAAACGTCCTTTGCCCATATTTGTCTTTTTGTTGTTGAATTGTAAGCGGTTTTTTTTTTTTTTTTTTTTTTTGCAGTACGCGGGCCTCTCACCATTGTGCCTCTCTCGTTGCGGAGCACAGGCTCCGGACACGCAGGCTTAGCGGCCATGGCTCACGGGCCCAGCCGCTCTGCGGCATGTGGGATCTTCCCGGACCTAGGCACAAACCCGTGTCCCCTGCATCGGCAGGCGGACTCTCAATCACTGCGCCACCAGGGAAGCCCGTAAGTGTCTTTTTTAAAATATATTTTAGATACTAGATCCTTATCAGAAATAGGATTTGCAATTATTTTTTCCCATTCAGTGAGTTTTCTTTTTCTTTTCTTTTTTTTTTTTAATTTTACCATTTAACAATAAGGAAAATTTATTGTATCACATTAACAGAGTGTGCCAAGTTAAGATGGCTCAAAAATGACTAATTTAGGGCTTCCCTGGTGGCGCAGTGGTTGAGGGTCCGCCTGCCGATGCAGGGGACACAGGTTCGTGCCCCGGTCTGGGAAGATCCCACATGCCGCGCAGCGGCTGGGCCCGTGAGCCATGGCTGCTGAGCCTGTGTGTCCGGAGCCTGTGCTCCGCAACGGGAGAGGCCACAACCGTGAGAGGCCCGCGTACCGCAAAAAAAAAAAAAAAAAAGACTAGTATCTGAACAATGGATTAAAGATCCAGGTTTCTCTTCTCTTTCCATTCTGACGTGATATGTGTCTACTCTGCTCTTGGTGGCTCACCTCACGATTGCCCAGTGTTCTAGAGCCACCCTTGTTCTAGAAATCACATGCAAACATCATGATGTCTAGAAGAAATATATTTCTTTTGTGAGTCTCTAAGCAAGAATCTCTGTTACAGAAGCACCCATTCCCAGCAGAAATCACCTCATCCCTCCTTAGGCAGGATTTCATGACATGCCCAGGCCTAAACTAGTCACGGAGGAGGCCGTCAGGACTTGGAGTTGTCTCTTTCTAGATGCTGTCCTTTGATGCACAAAGTTTTACATTTTGATGATGTCCAAATTTATTCTGTCTTTTGTTGTTCATGCTTTTTGTGTCACATGTAAGAATCCATTGTCAAATCCAAGGTCATGTTTTCTCCCACAGTTGTTAGGGTTTAGCTTCTGTGTTTAGGTCACTGCGTCATTTTGAGTTAATTTTTGTATGTGGTGTGAGGGAAAGGTCCATCTGTTTGGATATAGATTGCCAGATGTCCCAGCACAGATACTAAATTTTGTGGGTACTCTTCAGGTGTGATTTTCAAAGGCACCTCTGAAGCCTGCAAAGGTTGAAGGACACCTCCTCCTGTGCTCTATGATTCACAATCCCATTCTCCCCCACTACAGGTCGTGACCTTTGCAGGCCACTTCACTTCTCAGAGCCTCCGTTGCCTTAGCTGTGAAAGGGAATTATACTAATAGCATATTCCTCCTGGGATTTCCTGGAGCCCCCAATAAGAGTAGGTGCAAAGTGCTTGGTGTGATAACTGAGACATGTTGGACAAAGATAGATAATTATTACTCATTCTTAGTATTAATAATTACATTATCAATAATTATATTATAACTATTATTTAATTCCTACCACTGTTATCAAGGTGATGTGTTGAAAGGACCTTTGTCCTTTGAAATTCCAAACGCTGTTGCCTGCTAGTAATATGGAGAAGAAGTCTGAATTATCTTCCTGAAGGGAACTTGCTGGTTTTTCTGGAATAATCTATTGAAATTACAAAATACAAGGTCAAAAAGAAAGAAGAGGTGAGGCATCACTTCTTCTTAGCTTCACATATGCTTCCTTGCCCTTCATGATACAAATGGAGACTTGGCCAAACCTGGTCCCCTCAACATTCCCTGCTACCAGCTCTGCCATCATCTTTAGATGTTCTGGAGAGCATGTTTGGGAAATAATATAAACCGTCAAACTTTCAGAGACAAACATGGGAGAAAATCTTCAGGATCTAGGTGTAGGCAAAGAGTTCTTAGACTTGACACCAAAAGCACAACCCATAAAAGGAAAAAATGATAAATTGGGCATCGTTAAAAGTAAAGGCTGGGCTTCCCTGGTGGCGCAGTGGTTGAGAGTCCGCCTGCTGATGCAGGGGACATGGGTTCGTGCCCCGGGAGGATCCCACATGTCGCGGAGCGGCTGGGCCCATGAGCCATGGCCGCCGAGCCTGCGCGTTCGGAGCCTGTGCTCCACAACGGGAGAGGCCACAACAGTGAGAGGCCTGCGTACCACAAAAAAAAAAAAAAAAAAAGGCTTTTGCTTTGTAAAAGACCTTATTAAGAGGATGAAAAGACAAGCTAGAGCCTGTAGAAAATATTTGCAAATCACATACCTGACAGTAGTGTCCAATGTGAAGGCTCTCTGTGGTGGTGGAATATATAAGGAACTCTCAAAACTCAACACTAACATAAACATACCAGTTAGAAAATGGGCAGAAGACAGAGATTTCACCAAAGAGGATATACAGAGGACTAACACGCACATGAAAGATATTCAACATTTTTAGGTATCAGGAAAATGCAAAATAAGATCACAAGTAAATATCACTACTCACCTATGGGAATGGCCAAAAAAACAACAACAGCAAGGAAAAAAAACCACATACCGAATGCCAGTGAGTAAGGAGAAACTAGTTCACCCATACGGTGCTGGTAGGAATGTGAGAAGTTACCGCCGCTTCAGAAAACTAGTTCGGCAGTTTCTTGAAAAACTAAACATGCAACCACAATATGTGCCAGCAAGGCACTCCTGGCATTTATCCCAGAGAAATGAAAACTTATGTTCATACAAAAACCTGTACCTGAATGTTCATAGCCGCTTTATTCACTATAGGCCCAGATGTGCCTCAGCAGGTAAATGGTTAAACTGGTACGTCCATTCTGTGGAACAGGACCCAACACTGAAAGGAGCAAGCTCTTGATACAATCAACAACCTGGATGAACCTCCAGAGGATTATATGCATGAAAAAAGCCAATCTCAAAAGTTACATACTATATAATTCCATTTACTTCATGTCCTTGAAATGACAAGACTGTAGCAATGTAGAACAGATCAGAGGTTGCCTGGGGTTAAGGAGGTGGTCGGGGGAGTTTCCTGGTGGTCCAGTGGTTAAGAATCCGCCTTCCAATGCAGGGGACGCGGGTTCAATCACTGATTGGGGAACAAAGGTCCCACATGCCACGGGGCCACTAAGCCCACGAGCCAAAACTACTGAACCTGCACTCTCTGGAGCCCACGAGCCACAACTAGAGAAGCCTGAGCACCACAGCGAAGAGCCTGTGTGCCACAACGAAAAACAAAGATCCTGCATGCCACAACGAAGATCCGGCATACTGCAGCTAAGACCCAATGCAACCAAATAAATAAATAAAAATTAAAAAAAAAAAAGAGAGGATCAGGCAGGAGGAAAGTGGGTGTGGCTATAAAACGACAACATACAGGATCCTTGTCAGAACAGATGGACACGTTCTGTATCTCGACTGTATCAATGTCGACATCCTGGCTGTGATAATTATACTAAAATTTTGTAAGATGTTACCATTATGGGAAGTACTTGGGCTCTATCTTTTTTTTTTTTTTTTTTTTGGCGGTACGCGGGCCTCTCACTGCTGTGGCCTCTCCCGTCGCGGAGCACAGTCTCTGGACGCACAGGCTCAGTGGCCATGGGTCACGGGCCCAGCCGCTCCGCGGCATGTGGGATCCTCCCGGACCGGGGCACGAACCCGTGTCCCCTGCATCGGCAGGCGGACTCTCAACCACTGCGCCACCAGGGAAGCCCTGGGCTCTCTTTGTATTAATTCTTGCAACAGTATATGAATCTACACATATCTCAAAACTGAACGTTTGTTTAAAAAACATATAAAATATATAAATTTATATATATTTATATAAATATATACTATATAAATATATTTAAAAATACATATAGTAATGAATCTTATTGAATTGTGTTTATATGTCGAAAATGATCTAATATTGGCACTTTCGTATGGTTCAGCCTAATATTTTTTTTCCACTCAGCTGAATCGGTAGCATCCAAAACACGGTTCAGCAGCTCACTTTTTCATTTCACTCCACCACGGATAGAATATTCCATATCAGTCCAAACACAGATGCCTCCAGCTGCAGAAATACAATGCCATGTTATAGGTGACCATAACTTATTTTGACAGTTTCCTCTAATGGACATTTTGGTTGTTTCCATTATTTAGCTTTTACATACAATGTTGTCATGTATTTCCTTGAACATATATCATTTGTCATGTGTTGAATAGAGGGTCTGTAGGATAAATTTCCAGCAGAATAATTACTAGGTCAAAGGATATGTACATCTTTTCTTTTAGTAAATGTTTCCAAATACACCCCCAAGGAGGTTGAACCAATGTTTACTCCCAGCCTCCCACCCACCAAGGCCATCTATGAGAGCCCAGGGCCCCACGCTTTGCAAAGACAGTGTTATCAAACTTTCATATCTGCTAATCTGATAAATGAAAAAAAAAAGATATCTCATAATAATTTGTATTTGCATTTTCCTTATATGCCTAGGTCAAGAATCTTCTCTTATACAGCCTACTAACCCAATCCGCAGAATTCATTTGCAATCTCCTGAAGGGATTTTGTTTTATATTTCTCCTTATCGCATAGAGTATTTGCATACAGTGGAAGATTAAGAAATACTTGAAGATTAATTGTCACACCTGGAGCCAAACTCCTACCCCCTCTGAGCCTGCCCCTCACCTCCTGAGGCTACAAGGACAGAATGACAAGGAGAAATCAGAAATGTGCCTTAAGATGAATAGCAAATGGAACTGGACAGCAGGTGGGGTCAGATTCACTAGAAAGCCAAGTGTTGCTTTGCCTAAATTTTCAGGGATATTTTTATAGGCTTCTGGGGCACTAGATTGAAGAACCCACAGAGCTTTGCACCAGCTAAAGAAAATACAGAATTCATAAATGGGTACAAAATGTATCATTATGCTAACCGGCACCTGCCACTGACCTGGACTTAGTTTTTAGGAGTCTTTCAATCCCAAGAGCAAAAGATTCTGTTCTTAACAAAATCGATAATTGCACATTTAATTTTTGAACATTTCAAAAATTAAATGTATATATATTATATGTGTATTATAGATAGATAGATAAATTTACAGAGCTGTTTATTACACCTGGTCATTTAACACAAACAATGAGACATTCATTGAAACGCTAACATTCATTGCAAAGGTATTTACATGAATTTACAAATGCCCTGGACCTCTCTTGATCTAGAAGAAAATAGCAGAAGCTTCTTATTTTGAAAAATGCGTGGAACTCAGGCTGATAAGAAACCTTTCATGCATTCATGAATGCTAACTAGGAAGATAGTTGCGAACATTCCAGATGTTTATTCCTTTCTCTCTCTCTCACCTCCCCCCCTTGCGTGCTCCTTGATAACCAAGATGGAACTTGGAAAGCTCTTTTATGAAGCTGTCCCATTGTATGCTAAGTTATGGTGGGCTCCAGACTGATCCCCTGACAAAAGTCCTTTGTTTGGGGATTCCCTCTATAAACTGGGACTCAGTGAATTATGCTGCTTCTAGGAAGCTTTCCGCGGCTGATTATATTTACCTAAGCAAGCATTATTTTCTGTCTTGTTCTCTTCTTTTTCTCAAGCATAATTCAGATCTCAGGAAAGCATGAGAAATATAAGGCAATTGCTAGCCAAACAACGAGGTATTTCCGGCTCCTCTACTCTGAAAATGATTGAGGCGTTTTTCGTAACAAGCATGTGCCGCTTTTTAAAAAACTGTATTTTTCGATAGAATGTTTCCCCTGAGTACTAGGTTTGTGGGCTACGAAGTAGATGAAACGTCCTGATTTGGACATATTTTCCTTGTCTGCTGTTTCTGTTCACTTTTAGTTTTACTTAGTGTTATTTCCACAGTTGAGGGGTGGGGAAAAGAAGCATGAAAACAGCTATTTCCTATTCATCATTTTAATCCTAGAATAAGATCTTTATTGTTTTTTAAATGAGATGGGGGGATGGTTTAAGAGGAAGATTACAAAGATTTTTATTTGGGGTACTCTCTTTAAAGAAAACTTTTTTCTTTAAGAAAAAAGGTCGAGTCACATAAAATGAGAGAAGCAAAGGACAAAATGGTAATAAAGGGGGGGGGCATTGGGGGATGTGCGTGTTCCGTTAGGACGGGGACGGTCTCTCTTCTTCCATGCAAAGCAGCCTTCTTTTCGTGAGAAACCAAGCCCCTGGGTTATTAGATTCACAATGAGTTCCCCAGATGTAGTTCCCAGGAGTAAGGATTCTCAGAGGAATAAAGAGAACCCTAGAGGCTTCTGTTTGTTTTGTTTTGTTCTTGTTTTAGTAAAGTTTTGGCGAGGTAATGCTTCCAAGTGGTTCAGAAATCACAAGAGTATAACAAACAGTGAAAAGTCTCTCTTAACTGCTGTTCTGCAGTCACCTGTTTGCCTTCTCAGAGTCAACCCCTTCTAGTTTATTTGGTGCGTTATAATATCGGGAGATGTATTGTGCGTGCATCAGCAAATATAAACATATATTCCTTTTCCAACTTTCCTTACACAGCGTTAACGTACCTTACAGATTGTTTGGCACTTTCTCCCATGGACGACACGTTGATCTTGGCCATTGTTTCATCTCAGTACACAGAGCGCTCATCAATCTTTTCTATGGCTGCATACTGTTCCACTGTAAATGTACCTATTTAACCGTCCCCGATTGATGGGCGTTTAGGTCGCCTTTGATCTCTTGCTATTACAAACAGTGCTGCCTTGGCTCATCTTGATGGGACGTCATTTCACACATGTGTGAGTAATTCTGCAGGGGCGGCCCTCCAAGTGGAAATGGTGGGTCAAAGAGTTTGTTATTAGCCCGTGGGTGGAGAGGGAAGACTTGAGATGTTCGTTGTTATTTATAGGGCTAGGTTTTCATGCCTTCTTTTTTTCCCTACCTTAATATTTACATTTAGGTTACCCAAATAATACATGAACACGTTCTCCCTGTAGCTTAAACCAATAAACAAACAATCCAGAAGGATACATGGTAAAATGTGAAAGTCCCCTTTGAATTCTCAACGCCCTACCCTTCACCTCCACATTCTCCTTCTCAAAAGCAATTCCCCTTCTCAGAGTTAACCACTGTGAGATAGTGCACGTGATTCCAGACCTGTCTATGCATTTACATTTCGATTCGCATACCTATTTCTGTGTTGGTCCAGATAGATAGAATACACAAATAGGTGTTCATGTGGGTATATATAAATAGAAAAGCTTACCATAGTGCTTGTGAAACTTTTACGTGCTGAAAACTCACCTATGGATTTTGTTAAAATGCAGGATCTGCGGGAATTCCCTGGCGGTGCAGTGGTTAGGACCCGGCGCTTTCACTGCTGGGCCGGGTTCAGTCCCTGGTCAGGGAACTAAGATCCTACAAGCTGCGTGGTGTAGCCAAAAAAGAGGGGAAAAAAAAAGGCAGGATCTAATTCAGTGTGTCTGGGGTGAGAGCTGAGCTTCCCCGTTTCTAACAGTCTCCTAGATGCTGCTGATACTGCTGAATTTGGGTATCTTTTTGGTTTTTATTTGTTTTGTTTTTCTATAAATGAAAGCATACCTACTTATTGTTTTGGAAGTCACATTTTTTCCTGGCCAGGCCATTTGGGAAGGTAACACGGTTAAGGCCTTGCGAACCTAGTGAACGGTGTATACGTATTGATACTATCAACTTTTATGAAAGAAAACCCATTTTATTTATTTATTTATTTATTTTTGCGTTACGCAGGCCTCTCACTGCTATGGCCTCTCCCGTTGCGGAGCACAGGCTCCAGACGCGCAGGCCCAGTGGCATGGCCCATGGGCCCAGCCGCTCCGCGGCATGTGGGATCCTCCCGGACCGGGGCACGAACCCGTGTCCCCCGCATCGGCAGGTGGACTCCCAACCACTGCGCCACCAGGTAAACCCAGAAAACCCATTTTAATTGATTTTTCAACCTGGGAAGCCTCTGAGACCTTCCTAAATTGATTCCATTGAATTCCAAGCATCAGTGGTGGTAATAGAAGCAGTTTTGTTTTATTTTGTTTTGTTTTTTTTTTTTGAAGCAGTTTTCATTTGCTGATGAAAGTAAGCTTCAAATGACTTGAGAATTGTTTCTGATCGGTTCATTCTTGTATCTTGGCCCAGATAGTGTGTCTTTTGAGAATGCAACAGACACAAAGAGAGGAAATGCTAGTTTCTGGACATCATTCATGTCACTGGCCAAAACCACTTTCCACTGGGCATTTTAATTAGCATAGAGAAAACCAAAGAGGACCACAGAGTCTTTCTTCAACGAATAGACTACTATGTCATTTCTCACCCATGCAAGGGAGGGGCGGATGGTTTGCATTTGGGAAGGTCACTGGAAGGTCGCTGCAGGATCTACAGTTGTTCTAGTTGCTTTAGCCGGAGGCCAGGGATCCCTCAGTCCTCTGCTCACCCCTGCTGTGCTCTATCGCCAAACCTCCATGCTACATCGGGAACCCATCCATCTGCACCTCCATCGATCCCACCACTGTCTCAGCTATAGATTGGCAGGGACTTCCTCACTGGTCTTCCATCCACTCCTTTTTTTTTTTTTGGCCACACCACACGGCATGAGGGATCTTAGTTCCCCAACCAGGGATGGAACCCATGCCCCCTGCAGTGGAAATGTGGAGTCTTAACCACTGGAGCGCCTGGGAAGTTCCTTCCCATCCACTCTTACTTCCTCCAGTGGGTTCTCCAACTGCAGCCAGGGTGGACTTAACTGAACGCAAAATGAATGAATTCCCTATGTAAGACCCCAAAGACGTGCCCCACCAGGGCTTGTAGACTGACCTCAAGGCCTTTCCCAAGTAGAACTCCCTCTTCCTCTCCAGCCTCATCACTGGACCCTCCTCCTTGCTCAGCATCCTCCAGGACCAAGGGCTTCAGTTCCTTTTACTCGCCCAGCTACCTACAGACCATGCTGTTCCCTCTGCCTGGAATGCTTTTCTTCACCCAGTTACCTCATCCTATAGGTTTCAATTCAAAGTTCCCTTCCTCAAAGAAGCTGCCTTGGACTAACCCACTCCCCCAGTAGCACCCTGCACCTCTTCTTCATACCAATTATGCCAGTGTGCAGTGGTATCTCTCTAAATATTTGAGAGCGATTACTTAATTGAAATCCGTCTCCCTCCAATAGACTATGGGTTCCATGAGGATGGGAACCATGTCCACTTTTGTTCATTGGTGTGTCTCAGTGCTAACCACAGGGCTTGGCTTATAGTAGATGGTCACGTAATAATTCTGTTGTTCGAAGGAAGGGAGGAGGGAGGACTCATGGCACATCGGCTGTTATTATTGCTGTGGACACTCTAGCTAAAGTGACTTGGTGAAGATTCTGAGAAAGGAGGTAACGGTTTGGGGCAGATTGAGTTGAGATGGTGGAAGGGACCAGAAAGCTCAGCTAAAATGTTTCTTTGCGGCTGGACCAAAAGGAAGGATGGTGGGCGATGCTGGCATCTCAGGCTCGCCTGGATTAGCACTTGACAGGGAGAAGGAACAGCCCCTGCCTGCATTTCAAGGCAATATCTTGACCTCCTGTCCACACACCAGGAAGTAAGAGTCAACCAGTCTCAACCAACCTTAAGTAACAATGTGTGGCAGGGAAGGGCACCCACCCGGGGGCTATTTGGATCCACACCAAGGTCAAATCTTATCTTGGCCACAGTCTTCTTTAACTTTGCAACCTCTCCCAGGTTACACACCAACCGTGCGTGCCCTCAGCCTGGAAAGATGGTGACGGTCAAGGGTCTCACTTTACGGGGTGCAGCATAGATTAGAGTGGTCCATGCATCTATAGCACCAGACATTGGTAAGCACTCAGGAAGTGGGATGTCCCATTGTCTGAGCCAGTCGTGAGCCACAAAGAACAACCTGGGGAAGCAGAGTGAAAAACCAACCAAGGCAAAACTGCACATGAGGTCATTTAGTACCTCCGAAGGGAAGGGTGGGCAAAACTTCTGTTTCTAACAGAACCGACTGACCACCATAATATAGAGCCCTAAAATATGAAGACTTGATCATTTGTTCAGCTTTTTTTTTTTTTCTCCCTATTTATTTGTTTTGTTCTCTGCTATATCCTCAGTGCCTAGAACAGTGCCTGGCATGTGTAGAGTTGAGGATGGAGCAAGGGAGGCCCCTTACCTTGGATGCTCTAGGCACCCTCTTTGCCTCACCCTAGTCCCCACCCTGGCCTGGCATATGGTGGATGCTCAATAAATAGCTGTCAGATGAATGAATCCAGGTATGTGGAAACAGCCAGATCTTTGAGTTGACCTCTTCTCCCAGGTGTTTTGACCTCCGGTTTGAGCAGCCTCAGGCTAACTTGATGAGTTTCTCTGATCCTTGCCTCCCAGGAAACAGACATGATGGTCAGGAAAACATCAGTGATAATACTGATATTCAGCCTTTCTGGAGCCCCCCATCTCTGTCCTCTACAGTTCTTCCCAGAACACTTGAAGGAGTTATATTTGTTTTTAATGCACCAGGACTGTGAAGTAGGTCATGTAGGCAAGTGGGAGAAGAGACAGAGAAAACTGCTTGACCTCCTTGATGAAGATAATTTCCGTGTAGATAAGGCAATAGGAGGGTCATCAGTGTTTTCATCCTGCTCCAACCTGCTTGCCATCTAATTTAGTTCTACAGTTAACCTTTACATCAGAAGCAGGGTTATGCTGTTATAAAATGTTGGGACATATTGCCTTTGCATTCCTGAATGCTTTCCTTCATTTCCTATTGTTTATTTAAAATTGTTTTTTGCATCGCAATTTTTAAAGTTTTATTTATTTGGCTGTGCCGGGTCTTAGTTGCAGCAGGCGGGCTCCTTAGTTGCAGCTCGTGGGCTTATTAGTTGTGGCATGCAAACTCTTAGTTGCAGCATGCATGTGGGACCTATTTCCCTGACCAGGAATCGAACCCTGGGCCCCCTGCATTGGGAGCGCGAGTCTTAACCACTGTGCAACCAGGGAAGTCCCTGCATCACATTTTTTAAAAACTTTAAAATTTATATCTCCACGGAGGATTTTTTTTTTTTTTTTTTTTTTTTTTTTCTGTACGCGGGCCTCTCACTGTTGTGGCCTCTCCCGTTGCGGAGCACAGGCTCCGGACGCGCAGGCCCAGCGGCCATGGCTCACGGGCCCAGCCGCTCCGCGGCACGTGGGATCCTCCCAGACCGGGGCACGAACCTGTGTCCCCTGCATCGGCAGGCGGACTCTCAACCACTGCACCACTAGGGAAGCCCACCACAGAAGATTTTTTTAAAATAATTCAAATTGTTGAGTAGGTATTACAGTCACATGATCCAAAACCTGAAAAGAATGGGCAAAATGGAAAGAGCTCCCCACCCCCGCCCAACTCTTGTTCCTCCTCCACCCAGGTCCCCTCCCATCATTTCTTATAGATTTTTGCAAAGTATCTCTATGCAAATACAAATATGGATTCTTATTTTCCTCTGTTTCTTTTACATACGATAGCAGACTGTACACATTTTTTTTCCCCTGCAGCTTGCTTTCTTCCTCTTGATCACATTATCTTGAAGATCATTTCATATCTCTTCCTAGGAGCTTCCTCATTCTTTGAAAGGACCACATTATAATGTACATAAATGTATACTGTATATAAGGAATTTAAGGTAAAACCCCGACATCTGTTCCCGGCCCCAGTTCTTACTGTCTGGAGTTTTTAACTCACCACTATTAAGAGTTTGTGGTTCTTTTTTTTTGTTTGAAGTATAGTTGATTTACGATATTATATTAAATTGTGTACAACATAGTGATTTGATAGTTTTATAGATTATACTCCATTTCAAGCTATTATAAAATATAAGCTATATTCCCTGTGCCGTACGTGACATCCTTATATCTCATTTATTTTATACCTTGTAGTTTGTACCTCTTAATGCCCTTGCCCTATCTTGCCCTCCCCCACCCCTTTCCACACTGGTAACCACTAATTTGTTCTCTGTATCTGTGAGTCAGTTTCTATTTTGTTATATCCATTCATTTTTTTATTTTTTAGATTCCACATATAAGTGGAAATATACAGTATTTGTCTTTCTCTGACTTATTTCACGAAGCATAATACCCTCTCAGTCCATCCATGTTATTGCAAATGGCAAATTTTCACTCTTTTTATGGCTGAGTAATATTCCATTGTATATATATATATACCACATCTTCTTCATCTGTTTATATGTTGATGGACACTTAGTTGCTTCCATATCTTGGCTATTGTAAATCTGTGGCTGTTCCTCTAGACCTTTCTGCATTCCAAATATATTCCAATAATTTGAGAATATTTTTGTAAACATTGTATTGGAAATATTAATTTTTCTGAAACTTCTTAAACATAATAATATGTCTTGGGCATTTTCCCCCTATCTTTATCTATAGTTTTAACTCTTTTTAACTTGGTTTTATTTTTTGATAGTGCATAGTATTCCACAGTATAACTGAAACACACTTTCTTTAACCCTTCTTCAATCGATCTGGCCAAAGATTTTAAATAATTTATTTCACAAGGAATAAAATTTTCAGCATATTATGAAGGATAAGTACAATATGAAAAAGGAGGAATTCTCTGCAGCAGTCATGAGGAAGGAATCACACTTAGTATCATCAATAGAGCTGAAAATGATAAGGATAATACCTTAACCAAGGGATGAGGTTAACATCACAAATCCTAGGACACATTCACAACACAAAGGCCTCAATAAGAAGTACTAAGAATACACTACTATGTGTAAAATAGATAACTAATGAGAACCTACTGTATAGCACAGGAAACTACTCAGTGCTCTGTGGTGGCCTAAATGGGAAGGAAATCCCAAAAGGAGGGGATAGGTGTATACGTATAGCTGATTCACTTTGCTGTACAGCAGAAACTAACACAACATTGTAAAGCAACTATACTCCAATAAAAAAAAAAAAAAGAAGCAGCAGCACTGAGAAAGACACCTCACTTCTGTAGTAACCTTGTCAAAATTGCGTAACATCTAATTATGAGAAAACATAAGATCATCTCAAACTAAGGGGCGTTTTACAAAATAACTGATGAGAATTCTTCAAAAGTGTCAAAGTTATGAAAGACAAGGAAAGATCAAGGAACTGTCACAGCTGCCATACGGGATCCTGAAACAGAGAGAATAAACCATCAATGGGAAAACTATTGAAATTTGAAAAATGTCTGTAGTTCAGTCAATAGTGTTGTACCAATGTTAATAGTAATATGCCAATGTTAATTTCCTAGTTTTGATCATTGCAGAGTGGTTATATAAAATATTAACATTAACAAGAGGGAAAAGTGGTGAAAAGTATAGAGGAATCTTTGTAATATTTTGCAAAACATTATTTATATAAATTAAACATACGCAAAACAATACTGTATATGCATATACATACATATGTGTATATTTAAAGATATACAACATAAATAGAAGATACAGAAAGTGGATTTGAAGGACTCATTTTAAATACACAAGGGTGGCTGTACATGACAGAAAAGGAAATGGGATTGGAGATGGAGATGAAGGGGAAAATTGTAAAATAATCTGTAAAGGGCACCAATATTCTACTTCTGTATATTGGTCCTATGGCTATCCTTGTACATGTATGAAATTACATACACACATCCATATGTACAAAATTATACACACACTGCCCCATACTCACCAACCCAGAGCATTGCTTATAATCACAAAGTACTAGAAACAGCCTAAATACTTAGGTAGAGGTTAAGGGTTCTGACAACCTTCATCATGGTCCATCCATATAGTGAAATACTATGCAGCCATTAAAAAGAAGGTTGTAAATCTATAGGTGGGGCTATGGAATAAACTCCAAAATACACTGTTAAACAAAAAAAACCAAGTAAGAGAGTGTGTAAACAGAAAGGCATGTGTGTGAACATATGCATGGTTGTTGCCTGTGCATGAATTCTCACTCTCAAAAAAGACACAGAGAAACTGATCCCAGAGGGACCTGGGGCAGGGAGAATGGAGTGGCTGGGAGAGAGGGTAAGGGAGAGGGAGACCTTCTATCCCCATCACCACCTTTTGAGCCTTTTAAATTTGCTAACACATTCATGCATTGATTACATAAATAAATAATTTTAGGGACTCCCTCGTGGTGCAGTGGTTAAGAATCCATCTGCCAATGCAGGAGACACAGGTTCGATCCCTGGGCCGGGAAGATCCCACATGCCACGGAGCAACTAAGCCCTTGCGCCACAACTACTGAAACCCACACACCTAGAGCCCATGCTCCGCAACAAGAGAAGCCACTGCAATGAGAAGCCCACGCACCTCAACAAACAGTAGCCCCTGCTCACTGCAACTAAAGGAAGCCCACGTGCAGCAATGAAGACCCAATGCAGCCATAAATAAATACATTTATTATTTTTTTAAATAAATAATTTTAGAAGCATCTTCTTGCGCTGAATGGAGGCATGTGATGCATTCCACTGTGTGCCCTGGATTCCTCAGAATAAATCCAAAGGCTCAGTGATAAAATGCAGACGATGATACCGATGTGCATTTTCTTTCTTTCACTAGAGCATCCTTGGAAGAGCTCAGGCTCTGGAGCCCCCACTCCTGCTCAGTTAGCTTTGTGACCTTCAGCAAATCATCACACTCCTGTGCCCCAGTTTCCTCATCTGTGAAATGGAGACAATAGCGTGACCTTCCAGGTAGTGGTGTCGGGACGCTGAAATGAGATTGTGCACTGGCAGCTTTTAGAACTGGCCTGGCACAGAGCACCCTCCTAACGGCGCCACCTCTTCGTGTTTCAACACAGATGACTTCAGGAATCCAAAGCACTGAGCATTAGGAGAAAGAAAAAAATATGCCTAATTCCAGAGATTGTTCCAGAATCTGCTGGTGGTGGGGGGTGCCCTGGGCTCCCCCTCCTCGTCTCCGCGTGCTTTAAATAAAGAACCGAAGTCTCTGGGTTTCTGCCTGAGGCCATCGGGCCAGGGCAAATCTGGGCCATTCATTCTCCCTCTTTCAGCCTGTTCCTGTGTTTACACTACCCTGTTTAGTTTAATGCACATCCCAAGATTACCCCTAATACACATTCTCAGAAATGTTTATGGAAATTCTTTATAAGCAAACGGCTTTATTTCCCTTGAGTAGCTGCAGATACAAAGCAGCGGTCACTTTTTTTTTATTGACGGGCTTTAAACACCTCGCAACGCTCCCGGCCTCCACCCCGAGTGGATCTGTCACCCCAGCCCACCCACGCTTTACATCGTGCGATACCGCAGTTCTCAGGAGCCGATGCGTGCCCATTCTAGACCGATCCCGGCTTCCCAGCCCCTAGCCATCTTTCCAAAGCAAGAATCCTGACAGCTCTTTCAGACAGCTGATTCCTTCCTCCGCTGCTGGTTTTGTTCGGGCGGGGGTTGGGGGGGGAAGAGGTAGCAGAGAAAGGCCTATCATTTTGTACTGGTTTCCCCTCCCCCTCCCCACACAGGTTTACTCGGTGCCTATTAGGCGCCAGGCGCTGTTCTAGGCTCTGGTGATTCAGCCATGAGCAAGGGAGTTCTCAGCTATTAGATAGAGAAATTACATTCTGATGACAGAGGCAGACCATAAATAAACAAGTATAGACATGTGGTGACTCCTGAGGGTAAGTGCTATGAGGAAAGTACTATAAAATGATACAATTCAGTGGAGGGAGCAGAAGAGCCAACATCATCAGGAAAGGGTGGCCAAGGAAGACCTCTGTGAAGAGGCCATATTTGAGCAGAAGCCGGAACGGAGTGGGGAGGAAGCCAAAATTCTAGGAAGGGCATTCTAGGTGACAGGAATAGCAAGTGCAAAGGGCCTGAAGCTGGATCTCCTTGTTGTATTAGAGGAAGAACAAGAAGGCCCGTGTGGCTGGAATGTAGTGAACAAGGAGGAGAGTTGTAGTGACTCGTGAGGGAGAGGCAGGCAGAGGCCCGCTCATTAGGGCCTGGGAAGCCAGAGCAAGGAGTGGTAGAGTTTATTCTAATTTTAGTGGGAAATCATCAAGAGTTTTGAGAAGGAAAAGACATGATGGAGCCATGTTTTTTTTTTTAGTTAATTTTATTGGAGTAGAGTTGATTTACAGTGCTGTGTTAGTTTCTGCTGTATAGCAGAGTGAATCAGTTATACATGTACATATATCCACTCTTTAAAATTTTTATTTATTTATCTTTAAAAGTTTATTTTTAAAAATAAATCTATTTATTTATTTATCTATTTATTTTTGGCCACGTTGGGTCTTTGTTGCTGCGTGCGGGCTTTCTCTAGTTGCGGCGAGCGGGGGCTACTCTTTGTTGCGGTGCGTGGGCTTCTCATTGTCGTGGCTTCTTTTGCTGCGGAGCACGGGCTCTAGGCGCGCGGGCTTCAGTAGTTGTGGCACGCGGGCTTCAGTAGTTGTGGCACACGGGCTTAGTTGCTCCGTGGCATGTGGGATCTTCCCAGACCAGGGCCTGAACCCATGTCCCCTGCATTGGCAGGTAGATTCTTAGCCACTGCGCCACCAGGGAAGTCCTGTCCACTCTTTTTTAGATTCTTTTCCCATATAGGTCATTACAGAGTATTGAGTAGTGTTCCCTGTGCTATACAATAAGTTCTTATTAGTTATTTATTTTTTATATAGTAGTGTATATATGTCAATCCCAGTCTCCCAATTTATCCCTCCCCCGCTTCCCCCCTTGGTAACCATAGTTTGTTTTCTACATCTGTGACTGTATTTCTGTTTTGTAAATAAGTTCACCTGTACCATTTTTTTAGATTCCACATATAAGCAATATCATATGATGTGATCCACGTTTTTAAAAGACCCCTTTGGCTCCTATATAGAGGATGAGTTATAGAAGGCAAAGCCACTGCTTTGTTGAAGATACTGTGTGAGAGAGGATGTTGATGACTTGTTTTGTGATCTAACTGGGAGAGAGGGAAGGAAGGGAATAAATTCAGAATATGACGTGTCCTTGGAGGAGTGCCCATCAGGCTCACTGATGGAGTGATTGAAATGGGGATGGTGAGAAAAGAGGAATCACGAATGGCTTGAACAACTCGGTTGTTGGGTACCATTTTCCCTATGAGTGAGACTGGAAAAGGAGCCAATTAGGTAGAGGAAGATTTGAGACACTTGAAGTCATCCAAATGGAGATGGTACCTAGGAGGAGAACACCTTAGCACCAGAGCAATAAAAGCCCGCCCTTAGTCAACGCTGTTCATGTGCCAGGCACTTTTGAAGCATCCTCCCACCCATTATTTCATAACATGCTTGCTGTCATCCTGCAAAGTGATTGCAGCATTATCCCCATTTTTCCGATGATGAGATGGAAACACTGAATAGTTTAAATAACTTGTCCCAGGTGCCGCAGCCTGGATTTGAACTCATCTGTGTTGGACTTTGTTATGGGTTGGATTGTGTCCCCTCAAGAAAAGATATGTTGTCATCCTCCCCCCACCCCAGAATGTGGCCCTATTTGGACATAGGGTCTTTATAGAGGTAATCAAGTTAAAATGAGGGCATTAGAGTGGCCCTGATCCAGAATGACTCATGTCATTTGGGGGAAATTTAGACACAGAGACAGATATGATAGAGGGAAGTGAAGTGAAGAGACACAGGGAAAAGACACCCATCTACAAGCCAAGGAGAGATGCCCAGGACAGACCCTTACCTTGCAGCCCTCAGAAGGAACCAACCCTGCCGACCCTTGATCTTGAACTTCCAGCTTCCACGACTGTGAGACGATACATTTCTGCTGTTTAAAGTACCTGGTTTATTACAGCAGCCCTAGCAAACTCTAATGCCAGTACTCTAACTACTAAGCCATGCTCCTCCTGTATTATGATTTCTCATTGAGTTGTCTGTCTTCCCTGCTAAAGTAGATGTTTCCTGGACAGTTGAAATCGTGTAGAGCTTGCACCTCTAGTGCCTCCTATGTACAAGGCACTTGATAGATATGAAATATTTGGGGGTTTTGCCTACAATATTGAGCTTGACCTCTCTACAGGAAGCGTTTTCTTCCCGTTGGGACAGGAAGCCACAACAACATAAATGTTCAGGCTCCTCTAAGAGTTTGATTTCTAACCTTAATCCGATTTTAATAAGTAAGCCCTTTTCAGGGTCCCAGCAAGAATGAGATGGCTCACTCCAACAGGCTAACAGGAGAGCTTAATGAAGGGCCTATTTGCAAAGGTGCAGGCAGGTGTAGAGAAGCCAGTAGGGGTAGGGAAGCACCCTGGGGCTGTCAAGAGCAGGGGGCTCTTGCCTCCTCTAGGCCGGAAAAGGCAACAGGAAGTGGCCAGGTTAGAAGCACCTGGCAAAAGCTGCAGGAGAGGGCCACCCCACAGGAGCTGTGCCTTCAGCAGAGGGACACAGCCACTCCCAAACCATGGCCGACCAAAGGGTCAACACCCCGAACTCACTACCTCCTGACCTCCCATCTCCAGCCCCTGCTCACTATTGTCTGAAGCCAACAGAAACCCAGATGTCACAGGAGCCAGGGACTACAGTCCCCGAAGGTCAGCCTCCTTGGCACAGAGCAGGAAAGAGAAAATGGAATATTCTGTACACTTGGGATGTCTGCAGAGCTGACGCTGGCGAGCCAACAGACCCCATCTCTTGAAAATCGTCGTATCCCAGCTGGTTATTTATGTTGCTACCCTTTTGCAAGAACCACATAAAATATTTTACATGCTTTTAAAACTCATAAATGTAATGAAGCCAAGATGTTTCAACAAATGTGCTTGACAAATCCTGCAGAAGATTCACCCTTAGCTGACGTCAGGACCAAAGGCACCTCTCACGACCCACAGAGCATCTGACATGGAAGCCAATAAATTCATCCCCTGACCCACTCAGCCCCCAAGATGTCCAAGCTGTGGTTGGACCTTGAGACTGTCTAGTCCTTCATTCACTTCCTGCCGTCCGTCTCTTGCAAATAATGACTGCTCTTTGAAAAGCGGAATTTAGCCAGTTGGAGATGCCTCGGTAAAGAGAGGTTCCTGCACTTCGTTCAGGCATTGTGCCTACAACCTCCAATTCAAGCTTTCTGAGACATTAATAAAGACGCATGCTCCTGAAACTTGGGCTGATCATCTCTAGGGGCTCAGAGTAAAAATCAGTAAGAGCTTAACGTGAAACCTGGTACATGGAAAGAGTAGCTCACTTGAGTACACACCGTGTGTACTCGATTGCAGTCATCCTCGTAATGGGTGTATAACGTATGTATTATTATCCCCATTTTACAGATGAGTAAGTGAGGCCCAGAGGGAGCTGAACCAACTTGACTGGGGCTACATAGATGGCAGACAGAGCCAGGAGTCAAATCCAGGCAGTCTGATTCCAGAGGACGCTCTTAACCTCTATGTAATATCATCTCGATAAATGAAAGGTATTCTTGGAAAAATAGGGCGGTAACGAATGTGTACGGCATGGGTTTGGGTACACGATAAATGGGTACGGATGGTATATTTTGAACCTCAGTCTTCAGATCTGGAACTCGGTCTGAGCTATGTTTCTGACACATGAGTAGGCCCAGTGACTACAGCTTAGCGTACCTGCAAGGTGTCTGGCACGCTATACCAGGCACTGGAGATGCAAGATTGGGTAAAATAGATGTGGCACCTGCTCAGGTGGCACCTTTAGTCTAGAGGAGATAGATCTTGGTCATATAAACTCACAAATAAGCAAAATTGTAGCTGTGATAAGCCTTAGTAGAGAGGTATCCAGTTCTCCAAGGGTCATGTGTGAGGGAGCCTGAATTAGTCAGGGAGGAAGGGGAGACAGGACTGAAGACAAGATGCCTGAGCTAGGGCTCAAGTATGAGTCATTAACAAGATCAGGGAAGGCAGAGGGTTCCAGGCAGGGAGGTGCAAAGGCCCTGTGGTAGGGAGAAGATCTGAAAAGAAGCTGGTGGAGACTTGGAGGCTGAAAGTGGGGAGCTCATGAAAATTTGATGAGAGTTATGACTTCTTTTCTCGGGAGAAGGATATGCCGGTATGCACAAAATTTGTTATACCATGGCAGAGGCTTCATGGTCCCATCCACAGACCTTGGACTTCAGGTTAAAAATTGCTGCCTTAAAGAAGAGCTTCATTTACACATGTAAAGGGCTCAAAAGCTTTGACAGAGAAACGATTATCATAATAACTGGTGATATTAAGTCACCTGATAAATTGAGCAAGAAGCTTCCACGCCTCCAGTTTAGATTTTTTTCAGCCACACCCAACAGACCTCAAGCAAAACACTAAAGGAATTTAAAAAATAGAGAGTGGGGAGGAGACAGAAATAATCCAGAGGATATTGAAATGTAAGCATAACAAAAGAGATCTCAGAGACCTGAAATCCCGAAAAGAGATTTCTTTGTCCCACCTTAGAACACACCTAAAACCCCACCTGGGGATGCTTCCCTTTGATTTTCCGGCTCAGAAACCAGAATCATTTTAGGTGACTGGCCTGAAATCATGCCTTAAGCCAAGGCTGAGGAGTCTGGCTATGGAATGTGGCAGATCTGGGTTCCAATGCAGACTGGGTCCCAGCTGTGGGAACCTCGGAAGGTCACTTTACATTTCAGTGCCTTTGTTTTCTCATCTGTAAAATGGGGAGAACAGTACGTAGCACCCACCCTCTCCTCCTTCCTTTCTTGCTTACTCTGGGATTTTCTGGTATCTCTGCCAGACTAGTTTTCATCCTTCTGTTGCGGGAAGGGGAACCCCTTCCAGGGGCCAAGAGTGGGCTCTTGTCTAACCCTCAGAAATGAATTGTCCGAGGAGACACACGTGCTGACAAAGCAAGAGCCTTTATTGGGAAGGGGCGCCTGGGTGGAGAGCGGGAGGGTCAGGGACCCCAGGAGGACTGCTCTGCCATGTGGCTCGCAGTCTCAGGTTTTACGGTGATGTGATTAGTTTCCGGGTTGTCTCTGGCCAGTCTTCTGACTCAGGGTCCTTTCTGGTGGTGCACGCGTCACTCAGCCGAGATGGATTCCAGGGAGAAGGATTCTGGGAGGTTGCCAGGACACGTGGACTGGCGTCTCCTCTCTCCTTTTGACCTTTCCCGAATTCTTCCAGTTGGTGGTAGCTTGTTAGTTCCCTGTTCCTTACCAGGATCTCCTCTGTAAAATAACTCATGCAAATGGTTACTGTCTTTGCCTGGCGAGGGTGGGCGGTTTTAGTCAGTGTTTCCCCTAACACTTTCTCACCTAGCTTGCAGAGACTTTCATTCCAACAACACTCTCAGCGTCAAGACCCTTATGAATTTCCTCCCCCAAACCCTTGATCCACAACCCCAAATTAAACCAACTCTCCACTTTCTCCCTACCTAGTCTCACAAGTCCTCAAATCTCTAACTAGCTGCTCCCCAGTCCACACCCCATCACCACAAGTCATGATCTCATGCCCTTCATCGTGCGGGAAGGGGACTCCATCAGAAGGGGACACCCCCAACTTGCCCCAGCCCAGTACGTAAACCACTTATCCCTAGATGCATTCTCAGGCATATCTGCCTGGCAGTGTACCAGGCGGTGGGGCTACACCCCACCTTAGTAAACAGGACAAAGGCATTAAGAGGGGACAGATAAGGAATAAATACGAGCAAAATGCATGATACACGGCTGGACTGTGCTGGGAAACCCGAGCAGGACGAGGGCGTGATGCTTATGATAACAGGGACCTTGATAGCAGGAGGATGCCAATACCCAAGGGAGGCAGGGGGGTGTCAGGAAAGATCTCTGAAAAAGGGACGGAACTGCAGAGACCGAAGAAGTGAAGGACTGAGCCCCATGGATCTCTGCACATGTCCCAGGTAGAGGAAAAAGCGAGATAGAGGAGCCTGGTTGGAGGACTTGAAAAAAGGCAAGGGAGCAGGTGGCAGAGCAGAGTGGATGAGAGGCCGAGGAGGGAGATGGGAGATGAGCTGGAGAAGAGGCAGGGACCCACCGTGGAGGGACTTCACACCCTTGCAAGGTCTTCAGCCTCTCTCCTCCCGTTAAAGGACCTTCCACCTGAGACCAGCCCCGTCTCCCAGCCCCTCCTGACATCTCAGAACCTTCCTTACTCCTTCTCCCTCTTGAAGACTCAAGCTTTCCTTTTCCTTTTTTTTTTTTTCTTAGTTCCTTGACCAGGGATCGAACCCGTGTCCCCTGCAGTGGAAGCACAGACCCCTAACCACTGGACCTCCAGGGAAGTCCCTCGAGCTTTCCTTTTGAATTGTATCCTTCCCTCCAACATTTAAATCTCTTCCATCTTTAAAAAAAATAATAGGGCTTCCCTGGTGGCGCAGTGGTTGAGAGTCCGCCTGCCGATGCAGGGGACACGGGTTCGTGCCTCGGTCCGGGAGGATCCCACATGCCGTGGAGCGGCTGGGCCCGTGAGCCATGGCCGCTGAGCCTGCGCGTCCGGAGCCTGTGCTCCACAATGGGAGAGGCCAAAACAGTGCGAGGCCCGCGTACCGAAAATAATAATAATAATAATAATAATACTCCCTTGCCCCCCATTCCCTTCCAGCTACTGTCCCATCCGTTTCCTCTCCTTAATATCCTCCTTATCAAAAGGCTTTTGCTACCATAGCCTCATTTCCCCTCACTTCGGCCTCCATTATCCGTGGAAACTGTCCTTACACATGTCACCAAGGGCGCTCCCTGGCCTCCTGGCCTTTATCTCTAAATACAATAGGCATTTTCTCCAGCCCTTATCGTCATCTCTCAGCAGCATCGAGATACTCAGGAGTGTAGACAAGTCCTGCTTCCCTTCTGGAGAGAGCCCCTCCGTTAACCATCACTCACGCCTCTGGGCTCCGCCTCCTTTCTGGGACCACATCGAAAGCCCCAAGGACCTTGTCACCTCTTACTGAACACTCTCTCCCCAGGGCTCATCTGCTCCTGCAGGTTCTAAACCACCTATTAACCGGTGTCTCCCCAAGTTCTATCTCCACCCCAGATTTCTCTTTTAAGGTCCCACAGACTTCTCCAAAAAAATCCCTGCTGTGAGCCAAGCCCTGTTCTAAAGGCTGGGATTTAGAAGTGAAGGAAACAGTCCAAAATCCCAGCTTCTTTCTAGTGGACGAGACAAATAAATATGCAAAGAATACGTGTCTGGTATGAAAATTTTCTGCTATGAAAACAACAGAGTAGCGTAAATAAAGACAGCAAATGATGGGGGTGCCGTTCACTGCTGGGCTGCCCTGTGGATCTCAGGGCTTGGCACGTAGCAGGTGTTCAGGAAATAGCTGCTGAGCAGGTATAAAGTTGTAGTGGTACAAGGAGAATGATGACATACAGAGTGTGTCATCTGCCCCACACTTAAGAAGAGTTCGGTCTAAAATATTGATTGATGAGATCAATATTTTACAAATGTTTATTGAAATAGTTTCTCTTTGTGGTGACGATGACATTTATCATGGTTCCTCTAGTAGTCTTAATGCTCATAGTACACGTTTGGTGGCATGTACAGGGTCTCCTTGGATCCTTTGAGGAGTTCTTTCGGTTGGGTCAAGGTAAGCATCGTTAGTCTCAGAGTCAGGGGCCCTCTGGGAAGGACCGTGACTTAGGAAGGACTGGTTGAAAGTGGGGAGGGGAACAGCGCTATAGGGCAACAGGGCCGACATGCATCAGGGCTGGCAGCTGTTGTCATATTTCATGCCTCAGTATCCCCACGAGCCATCTAGAGCAGGGGGTCTCAACCAGGGGCCATGTTTGCTCCCCCTCTCCAGCAGATATGTGGCAATGTCTGTAGACATTTTTGGTTGTCATACTGAAGGGACGGGGTGCTACTGAGGTCTAGTGAGTAGAGTCCAGGGATGCTGCTAAACATCCCATAATGCAAAGGACAGCCCCCGGACAAAGCATTATCCACCCCCAGGTTGTCACTAGTGTGAAGCTTAAGAAACCCTGATGGAGCGTTTAGATGTGGGAGGGGCGCAAAGGCCCTTTGAGAATCTCAGGAGAGCTTCTGGCCGGGAAAGTGCACCAGATTTGGTATACGTGGTCAGGAGGCTCAGTCATCCAGGGACCCAGCTCCTGAATACAAGGCTGAGGTTATAAGCCCTTCATTTCACCAAGGTCCTCATTTCCATAAATAATGGTGTTCAAAGTCTTGGTAACTATGTGACAATTTTTTTTAAAAAAGCAGATATTATGTTTTCCTGACAACTGAGCAATTCATTTCAAGACGTTTATTTATTTATTTGTTTGTTTGTTTGTTTGTTTTTTGCGGTACGCGGGCCTCTCACTGTTGTGGCCTCTCCTGTTGTGGAGCACAGGCTTAGCGGCCATGGCTCACGGGCCCAGCTGCTCCACGGCATGTGGGAATCTCCCAGACCGGGGTACGAACCCGTGCCCCCTGCATCGGCAGGCGGACTCCCAACCACTGCGCCACCAGGGAAGCCCCAAGATGTTTATTTATTATTATTATTATTTTTTTTTTTTTGCCATGCCGCACGGCTTGTGGGATCTTAGTTCCCCGACCAGGGATCAAACCTGGGCCCTTGGCAGTGAGAGCGCGGAGTCCTAACCACTGGACCGCCAGGGAATTCCCAGAGCAATTCATTTCAACATGGATTATTCTTCTATAACCAGTGAGACTTCAGGGCCAAAAAACACGAAAGAAAAAGTAGAGGAGGGAAAAAATGGCATAGAAGAAATGATTACAAATAATAAAAGAAAGGTCCATCCCAAAGGAGACCAGTCCCAGCCAGCTTTCAACCTTTCTTTAAACCTTGACACGAAGCTCACTCCACCTGGGGGCACTCCCTTTGACGAGACGGGAGGTACCTTTTCTCCTGTTGGGCACTGTCCAAGGACAGCGGCCTCATTTCTGATCTTCAACTTGCCCAAGCTCATTCCCGCCTCAGGGCCCTTGCTGTTTTTAGAACATTCTTCCATCAGCTCAGCAGCTCTGGACTCAGAGTGGTCACCCATGAACTTCCCAACTCTTGGGACTTCCTGGTGGTCTAGTGGTTAAGACTTTGCCTTCCAATGCAGGGGGTACGGGTTCGATCCCTGGTCAGGGAGCTAAGATCCCACATGCCTCGCAGCCAAAAAACCAAAACATGAAAGAGAAGCAATCTTGTAACAAATTCAATAAAGAATTTAAAAATGGTTTTCCACATCAGAACTTCCCAACTCTTGTGGTCTCCGTCTCTGGTCACTCTCTAATTATTTTACCCTTCACAGCATGTGTTTGTGTGTTGGTTACATGCCTATTGTCTGTCTTCCCCACTGGGCTCTGAGCTCCAAGAAGCTGGCCCTTCATTGTTGAATCTTGGGGCCTAGAAGCTTCCTGCCCCGTGGGTTGCATGAAGGAGCAAATGGGTTACTGGCAGTCAGAGGAGCTGATAGAAAGCCTGGATTGGCTGCTTCCGAGATGTGTGCCCTGAGACAGGTTACAGTTATTCCCATCCTCGGTTTCTGCCTCTGCAAAATGGGAATAACAATACCTCTTTCTCAGAATTGTGAGGATAATTACATAAGGGCCCCAGCGCATTGTGTTTAATTTAGTTGGAACCCGATAAATACTGGTCTTTCCTGATAAACTCTTCTCAAAGGTCCAGCCTTCTAGAATCTTCTCCCCATCTGCCCATCCACACCCACTTCTTTTATACTCCCTATAAAAATATCCCAGAGGTATACAGGGCTTTCTGCATAGCTATGGAATTTTCTCTCAGGGGTCAGATACCGAGGACAATGGTGGATTTGCTTAGATTCAATTAGCACTCCCTGGGTTTATGCTGACCTAATCAACTCTCACCTCCAATAAAGTTTCTGAAACTGAACTCACCGCTTCTGACCCTCCCCGTCTTGATATGCTCTGTCTTGGTGAAAGATGTTATCAATTCCCACCCCCACTTCTTGCCTCGTTCCCTCCTCCCACCCACTCATTCATTCATTGGCCCATTCGTTCAATAGCTAACATTTATTTTTTAATACCTTTTGGGTGACACCACCCACAAGATAACTTACAACCAGGTTGTTTTCAGTCCTATGAATTAGGTGCCAAAGATGATGAAAATGACAGCATCAGCAATAACGACTTGACATTTATTGAGCATTTCCTCTCCTGGGAGAGATTGGAATAGAATACAGAGTTTGGCAAACATTTTCTGTAAAGGACCAGATAGAAACATTTTAGGTTTTGTGGACCAAGAGGCAAAACTAAGGATATTATGTAGATACTCACACAAGAGAGAAAACAAAATTTTAATTGATGAACTTCCAAATATAACAATACTTGATTATAATTTTTTTTTCAGTATAGATTTGTGAGTGAGAAGAATGGAATTCTTTTGGAGAATAACGTTGCTTGATGGGAGTTCAAAGTAAATGTTTTTTATCCACAACGAGATGGTGAAGGTTCCCTCTGTAAAGCCCACTGTTAGCTTGCAGGTCATACAAAACCATTGTCAGGCTGGATTTGGCCTTTGAGCTGTGGTTTGCTGACATGGTCCTGAGGAAGTTGCTTAGTTCTGAAAGTTGGCCCTAACCCTGTGAGACCTTGGTTGAGTCATTTACCTTTCTGTACCTCAATCTGCTCCCCTGGAAAATTAGTCTGATAGTAATCGTAATGACCCCTTAGGGTACATGATTAAATACATGCAAAGCGGTTAAAACAGTGCCTGGTCTTGAATAACCAATTCCATAAACCCAGGTACTTATTCGACCCGATCTCCAGCCCCCTCCTCAATACCCCCAATATTCCTCCAGGGCCTTCTGGTCCCTCGTGGCAAAGTCTCCTTTATCCTCACCCCTTTCTCTGAATGTCCCCGCATAATTTTGCTCCAACTGACCCTGGGTTTTCCCCTGGGGACACAGCTTCCCCTCCGGCTCTCTCAAGGGGTAGCTTCTTCCCTATGACACCCAAGTCTACCAGCCTGGACTTGGGCTACCTGAGCTCTTTGCTTCTCTTCTCCTCAAACCATTCAGCCCTTGGAGACCCAGAATTCAGGTTTTCCTGTCCTCAGCCCTGTTCTCACTGCGTCCTCTGCAGACCTGGAGATCCTGCTGCTCAGCTTTTGAAGGTTTTGTTACCAGGCTCAGTATCTCACTCACCTGTAATAATTCTTGACATTTTCCATCTCTGTGAAGAAACCCCCTTTTTTTTTTTTTTTTTTTTGCGGTATGCGGGCCTCTCACTGTTGTGGCCTCTCCCGTTGCGGAGCACAGGCTCCAGACGCGCAGGCTCAGCGGCCATGGCTCACTGGGCCCAGCCGCTCCGCGGCATGTGGGATCTTCCCAGACGGAGGCATGAACCCGTGCCCCCTGCATCGGCAGGCGGACTGTCAGCCACTGCGCCACCAGGGAAGCCCGAATATAACCCTTTTGATTCCCAGCTGCTCCTTTCCTCGACACCCCCCCCCCCCCCCCCCCCCCCCGCCATGAGGGATCTTGTCCACACCCCGCCGCAGTGCGCACTCCCGGGCTCAGACTCTCCTCGATTCCAATAGCAGCATCACCCCCACCAGCTCAATGTCAAGCATCTCTCTCTCTGACCCAGTACCTTTCTAGCTCAGTCCCTTGGGGACCCCAAGTCAACCAGTTCCTTGACCTTCCTGTAACCTCCACATTTACTGACTGTCATTGTTTCACTCTTCTACGCCCCTGTCCCATCCTATCAGGCTTGGGCTCTACGGTCCATCATGATACCCTCCTTCATGTTCACCTGGGATGCCACTGCTCTTTTCCTTCTTGGTGGACTTTCTGGGCTAAAACCCCATTCTGGGTGAAATGCAACTCTTAGCCCATTCTGCACCTGCACGGAAACAGCTGAAGAAGGTTGGGGGAAAACTCACAACCATGAGAACTGGCTTCTCTTACATGCATGACCCGCAGCGGGGGCCGGGCCCTCCCCCGCACTTCCCGCTCCCATTCATTCTCCATCTCCCTGGAGGGCTGTTCTACCCCTCCTTTCTCTCCTCTGACACTCAGCGCTCTCTCCCCTTCTGTACTCTTGTTGGTGGAGGACTTCCACACACCCCCAAGCTAAATCAGCCCACTTATCTTGGTGTGGGCCCAAATGTTCTCCCTCTCTGCTGTTATGGGTGGACTGTATGGGACCATATCATAGGCCAACACCACATCCCTCCCCACCTCCTTTAGATCACTGCTCGGTAATTGTTCCTTTTCTCTCCTGCATTATCAAGAACTCCTCTTCGCTTGAATCCTTGCTCCCGTCCTCCAACACCTGCAATAATACCTCCCTTAAACTCATATTCCCCCTGAAGCCCCCCTTCCTGCCCCACTCCACCCTTCCCTCCGCCTATTTACCATGAAACATCTTCAAAAGGGTTGGTTCCGGCTTCCCTGGTGGCGCAGTGGTTGAGGGTCCGCCTGCTGATGCAGGGGACACGGGTTCATGTCTAGGTCCGGGAAGATCCCACGTGCTGCGGAGCAGCTGGGCCCGTGAGCCACGGCCGCTGAGCCTGCGCGTCCGGAGCCTGTGCTCCGCAACAGGAGAGGCCACAGCAGTGAGAGGCCCGCGTACCACAATAAAAAAAAAAAAAAAAAAAAGGATTGGTCCTACTCACTACCTCCTCCGATTCCTTTTCAACCCTTTCCCATCAGCTCTTGCCCCTACGGCCCCACTGGAGTCTCTCCTGATGACTAGCCATCTCTACGTTGCCCAGGCTAACCACCAGTCAAGTCCACCTGCCTTGAAACAGCAGCACTGTGTTCAGACCGTGGGTCACACCCTCCACCATGAAGACTTTCCTCTCTGGGCTTCCTGGATGGCTCTGTCTTGCTTCTGATTCGGAGATGACTGCCCTTCTCAGTCCCCTTTGTAGGTTCCTCCTCACCTCCCCGCCTTTAAACCCCAATGTTCCCCAGCCCTCATCTCTGCCCTTGTTTCTTCCTTATCTCCCCTCACTCCCTAGTTGATCCCAACCAGTTCCAAGGCTTCAAATCCCATCTTACCCATGCAGATGTCTCCAGGCTCCTGGGTCTCACCCCTGAATTCCAGACTGGTCTATCCAACTCCTGCTTTAACGTTTCCACTTGAATCTACAGTTGGTGTCTCCAACATAACAAGTCCCAAGTGAGTAATGAAGCCTCCACAGCCATATTGACTTCCCCCAGCCTTCCCTATCTCTGGACGCGGCACTTGTTTTCTTCCAGGTGCTCAGGTTAAAAACCGAAGAATCATCCTTGACCTCTCTTTCTCCCACCCACATCCAGTCTGTCAGCAAGTCCTATCAGCCACACAATCACAATATATTCCCGTCCAAACATTTCTCCCACCTTGAGCCAACCCTTCATCTTTGCCCTCCTGGACTATTGCTAGAGTCTCCACTGCCCTTTCCCCTCGAGCTGCAGTCCATCACAGCATTCAGAGTTCTCCTTCTAAAACCTAAGGGAAGTCACATCATTCCCCTGCTCGAAACCTTCCAACGACTCTTCATCTCACTAGACAAAAAGCAATGTCCTTTCTAAAAACGGAGGGCTATTTTACTGTGATTGTCTTAGCAGTCATATTACGATGAAGCCTATCTAAAAATTTCGACTCCTACGTGTTTTTGGTGCAGGACAATTAAGACTTTCTTAAGCATTCTACTCGTTACCCTTTTTGAGTTATTCTTTACAACTTTGAAATGTCCTAGCAGTTATTTGGGTATCTATTTGGTAAGGTGCCACTGTGATATGACATTTAAAATAAATGGAAGGGGGGAAAAAAGAAAATAAAAAAATAAATGGTGGGAAGAAAAGAAGAGGTAATAGCAGCTTTTATGTGGGATAGATATATATAATATAGACAAACCTAGAAAAGTATACTCAACACGCTAATAATTAGGGAAATGCAAATCAAAACCACAATGAGAAACTACCTCACCCCCATTAAATGGTTAGTATCAAAACCCAGAAAATAACAAGTGCTAGTGAGGATGCAGAGAAATTGGAACCATTGTATACTGTCAGGGGAATATAAAATGGTGCATCTGTTGTTGAAAACAGTATGGCAGGACTTCCCTGGTGGCGCAGTGGTTAAGAATCCGCCTACCAATGCAGGGGACATGGGTTCGAGCCCTGGTCCAGGAAGATCCCACATGCCATAGAGCAACTAAGCCTGTGCGCCACAATTACTGAGCCTGTGCTCTAGAGCCTGTGAGCCACAACTCCTGAGCCCACGTGCCACAACTACTGAAGCCCGTGCACCTAGAGCCTGTGCTTAGCAACTAGAGAAGCCACCGCAACGAGAAGCCTGTGCACTGCAACAAGGAGTAGCCCCTGCTCGCGGCAACTAGAGAAAGCCCTCACGCAGCAAACAAGACCCAACACAGCCAAAAATAAACAAATTAATTTTAAAAAAAGGAAAATAGTATGGCAGTTTCTTAAACAATTAAAAATAGAATTATACACACTACTATATATAAAATAGATAATCAACAAGGACTTACTGTATAGCACAGGGAATTCTACTCGATACTCAGTAATAACCTATATGGGAAAAGGATCTGAAAAAGAATAAATATGTATAACTAAATCACTTTGCTGTACACCTGAAACAAAAACAACATTGTAACTCAATTATACTTCAATATAAAATAAAAATTAAGAAAAATAAAAAATAAAAATGGAATTATCATATGATCCAGCAATTCCACTTCTGGGTATATATATACCCCAAAGAATTAAAAGCCAGGTCTTGAAGAGATATTTCTATACTCATATTCATAGCAACGTTATTCACAATGGCTAAAAGGTGGAAGCAACCCAAGTGTCTACTGATAGATGAAGCTATAAGCCAAATGTGGTATATACATACAGAGGAATATTATTCCCTTAAAAATGAAAGAAATTCTGATACTTGCCACACCGTGGATGAACCTGAGGATATTATGTTAATTGAAATACGGCAGTCACAAAAAAACAAATACTGTATGATTCCTCTTTTTATTTATTTACTTACTTATTTTTGGCTGCGTTGGGTCTTCGTTGCTGCGCGCAGGTTTTCTCTACTTGCGGCGATCAGGGGCTACTCTTCCTTGTGGTGCACGGGCTTCTCATTGCAGTGGCTTCTCTTGTGGAGCACGGGCTCTAGGCACTTGGGCTTCAGTAGTTGTGGCACACAGGCTCAGTAGTTGTGGCGCACGGGCTTAGTTGTTCCACAGCATGTGGGATCTTCACAGACCAGGGATCGAGCCTGTGTTCGCTTCATTGGCAAGCGGATTCTTAACCACTGCGCCACCAGGGAAGTCCTTGTATGATTCCTCTTGTATGAAGTACTCAGAGTAGTCAGATTCACAGACAGAAAGTAAAGTGGTGGTTGCCGGGGCCTGGGGTGAGAGAGAAGTGGGGAGCTACTGTTTAATGGGTACAGAGTTTCGGTTTTGCAAGATGAAAAGAGTGATGGAGATGGATGGTAGTGGTGTTTGCACAATAATGTGAATGCATTTAATACTGCTGACCTGTATAATTTTAAATTATTAAGATGCTAAATTTTATGTTATATGTATTTTACCACAATTTTTTTTCTTTTCTTTTTTTTTTTTTTTTTTTGCGGTATGCGGGCCTCTCACTGCTGTGGCCTCTCCCATTGCGGAGCACAGGCTCCGGATGCGCAGGCTCAGCGGCCGTGGCTCACGGGCCCAGCCGCTCTGTGGCACGTGGGATCCTCCCAGACTGGGGCACGAACCCATGTCCCCTGCATCAGCAGGTGGACACCCAACCACTGCGCCACCAGAGAAACCCCACAGTTTTTTTTTAATTGAAAAACAAAAAATTAGAGTCACGATCTCTAAGGCCGTACATGTGCTTGCCCCCCGTTACCTCTCACTCACTCCACTCCAGCCCCAGTGGCCTTTTTAAAGTTCTCCAAACATGTCAAACACATTCCTGCCTCAGGGCCTTTGTACTGTCTGTTACCTCTGCCTGGAATGCCCTTCCCACAGATATCAGCGTGTCTCTCATTTCCTTCATGTCTCCGCTCACATGTCTTCTTATCAGCGAGGTCTTTCCTCACTACTCCACAAAAAAAGCATCCTCTGACGTTCTCTGTTGCTTTCACTGTCTTCATCGCATTCACTTCTAGCTGACACATATTAAAGGTATTTGTTTACGAAATGGTGAGTGAGGTGACCAGGGCCCCTTCCATCATGGAGTGACTAGTTTGCAAGGCGACTTAGGCCTTTCACGATTTCATCCCATCCCAGCCCCACTCTAGGCAGAGTGCATGTACCCTAGACCACCATTTTTGCATGACCCAATAGTGTTGACATTAGCTTTTTTTGGCCTTTTTTTTTTTTTGGCCACACCTCTTGGCTTATGGGATGTTGGTTCCCCCACCAGTGACTGAACCCGGGCCCTCGGCAGTGGAAGCACAGAGTCGTAACCAGTAGACAGCCAGGGAATTCCCTTTTGCCCATTTTAGACTGTGACCACTTGAGTTTTTTCATCCCAAAATCCTCAGCACCCAGCCCAAGGCCTGGTACCTAGTGGACAAAATAATTCTTTGGTGAATGAATGAATGGCCAAGTAAATAAAATAACTCTGGACCCAAAACTATCATGTATGTTGCAGGTCTACTTAATATGATGAGATAAAAACCTTAGATAAATATTCCTGCTGTAGCCTGAAAAAATGTGTATGATGATGGTACATGTCTCCCGAACACCACTTTAAGCCAGAGGCTTTACGACAGTCATTTCTAATTTTCGGGGCAATGCCACAAATAGAGATTAGTCTCCCCATTTACTGGGGAAGGAAACAAGGTCTGGAGAGACTGAGACAGGCTGGAGGGAAATTACAAAGGCAGGACCCACACCCTGGCTTGTCCACGCTGCCCAATTTAAGAAATGAACTTTCAGGGAATTCCCCGGTGGTCCAGTGGTTAGGACTCTTTCACTGCTGGAGACCTGGGTTCGATCCCTGGTCGGGGAACTAAGATCCTGCAAACTGCACAGCAGAGCTGGAAAAAAACAAAAACACACAAACAAAAAAAAACCCCAAGCCCCCAAAACACAACAAGAACAAACAAAACAACAACTTTCAGATCACCCTAAGGGTGGAAAATAGATGAAAACGTTCTTGTTCTTCCCTGGGCTTAACTCTCGTTCTGTTTCTCAGGAGTTTTATTCCTTCTCTCCTGGTGTCTGTATTTCTTCCCCTACACTTATCACCCCTTCCCCTCCCTCTCCCTCCTATTTTTCTTCTTCCGCCTTTGCTTATTTCTGCTCTTGTCTGCTCTCTTTGCTTTTCCCTCTTTCCCCCCATTTAGGTGCCTCATCTCAGTCTCTGTAACCAGACCAGAGCCAAGTCATTTGTTTATTTGGGAGTCGGAGCTGAGAAAAGAAGTCAAAATCTCTCCACACATTAAAACCAAGAAAGGGACATTTTATATTCCCTTTCATGGTCAAAAGATGGTCCTTTCTTTTTTCCCCTTCGCAAAATCCATTTAGGTGTTTATAGACCAGTTAACTGAACAATGACTGTCCTTTGCTTTTCTCTCTGTGACAATTAACATTCTTAATTGCCTCGCTCTCACTGGCTCACTTTTTGCATGTTGGGCAGAGTTCTCTGAAAAGTTTATTTTCAATTATAATTTATATTGCAATGACAGATAGATATTTATGACAGTAAACTTTCCTGTGTGCTGGGCTTTTAGCTCTTAAAGGTTTGTTATAATAAAGAACGCTCGTGGCAAATGGACAGAAGCGCCTCCTCGGTGATATTTTTTTAAAGACAAGTTCAGAATAGGTATTTTTTGGAAGGGGGAGGCAGGATGTGTGTCTGGTAGGTAATCAAAAAAAGAAAGAAGAAAAAGCAAGAGAAAACTTTTAGTAAAGGTTGCAGGGCCCAGTGCAGAAATGTTTAAAGAATGAATCACAACTGCTACAAAAGGGAATGCAGTGGAAAGCGTTTTTAGCAGAAAAATTGTTCAATCAATTGAACCTTCAACTTGTTTTTGAAAATCTATACATTTCTCCGGTCCAGTTACGAAATATGTGAATGTCCCGATAAGCATGTTTATGGTTTTACCCTTTTAGCTTGATCACTCACGTTACCCAGGCTCATGTCTTGCACAAGAGCCCACAAAGGAATAAGAGAGTAGTTTCAAAAGCTCTTGAAGGGTTGTGAATTTGTGAAACACCAACATTCATTGCAGAAAGACTCAGAACACGAGGTCTTAAGAAAAGAAATCCAAAATTTGGACAGAGCTGTGTGAACAGAAAGTTCATGGACTTTATTCTCTACAGTAAAGACAACTCAAATATATAACAGGGATTGGTTAACTAGATTAAAGATTCATCCACGAGCGAAAAAAATTACATGATAAAACACATTAACAAAGATTTGTTTTTAGTGAGGTAGAAAAGGCTGATGATATCCTGTTGAAGTGAAAGAAACAGAATGCCAAGATGTATTTTCAAATGGATCTCAACTCTGTAATAGTTATGATATTCATGGAAGAAAGATCAGAAGAAAATTCACTCAAATGTTATCTTTCTCTCATCTGCAGAAGAAGCAGAAAAATTACTCAAATCATCCCAACGAGTGAATATAAGATTGTATAATCTTTGAGAGAAAAGGCCAGTATGCAGGGCTTTGATTTAGTCGGGGGAGGTTAGGAAGGTTCCCCTGGAGAAGCCAAGGGGATTTTTTTTTAATTGAAGTATAGCTGATGTACAATATTATTATACAAGTTACAGGTGTACAATGTAGGGCTTCACAATTTTTAAATGTTATACTCCATTTATAGTTATTATAAAATATTGACTGTATTCCCTGTGTTGTACGGTATGTCCTTGTAGCTTTGTAAAAAAAATTTTATTGGAGTATAGCTGATTTACAATCCTTGTAGCTTATTTTATACATAATAGTTTGTACCTCTTAATGCCTACCCCTTTATTGCCCGTACCCGCTTCCCTTTCCCCACTGGTAACCGCTAGTTGGTTCTCCATAGAAAATAAGAGGACTTTTAAAAATTTTATTTATTTATTTTTGGCTGCGTTGAGTCTTCGTTGCTGCGCACATGCTTTCTCTAGTTTCTGCGAGTGGGGGCTACTCTTCCTTGCGGTGCGTGGGCTTCTCATTGCAGTGGCTTCTCCTGTTGTGGAGCACTGGCTCTAGGTGCACGGGCTCAGTAGTTGTGGCTCGCAGGCTCAGTAGTTGTGACGCATGGGCTTAGTTGCTCCGTGGCATGTGGGATCTTCCCAGACCAGGGATCGAACCCGTGTCCCCTGCACTGGCAGGCGGATTCTTTTTTTAAATTTATTTGTTTTATTTATTTATTTTTGGCTGCATTGGATCTTCATTGTGGTGAGTGGGCTTCTCATTGCGGTGGCTTCTCTTGTTGTGGAGCACAGGCTGTAGGCACGTGGGCTTCTGCAGTTGTGGCTCAGAGGCTCTAGAGTTCAGGCTCAGTAGTTGTGGCATACGGGCTTAGTTGCTCCGGACATGTGGGATCTCCCTGGACCAGGGCTCGAACCCGTGTCCCCTGTACTGGCAGGCGGATTCTTAACCCCTGCGCCACCAGGGCAGCCCTGGCAGGCAGATTCTTAACAACTGTGCCACCAGGGGAGTCCAGATAAGAGGATTTGATTGTGATTTAATACCTAGTTTTATTAGAAAGTGTTTTACTATTGGGAAAAAAAAAAGGATTAGGTACTTGCTAATATGGCCTTGAAATCATGTTACCTATAGACCTGGTTTCTCAACTCCGGCACTACTGACATTTTGGGTCAGATAGTTCTTTGTTGTCCGGGGCTGCCCTGGGCTATTGTAGGGTATTAGCATGATCCTGGCCTCTACCTCGTATATAACTAGCACTCTTGTGTTGCCAAATGTCCCCAGTTGGGGGAGGAGGTAAAATTGCCCCCCACTGAGAACCACTGCCATGGACTCAGAGAGTCAACCTCTGCAGCATGTGAGTGCTCCAGACTGACCTAAAGACCCGCATGCATGGTCCACAGTGAGCCCAGCAAGGGACTGAGGGACGAAAAAAACCCAGTCGTGTCAACTCTTTTATTCCTGGTCCATCTCCTCTTCAACTGAAGAAACTGCAGGAGAAATTCTCATTTCTGGAAATTCATTCCTGTTTTAATGAACTTGCTGGAATAGTTTTTTTTTTCTCTTTTTGAGTACACAGTTGTGGGCTTCAACGTATCAGGGGATATATTAACCGGCAAGACTAATTGGAGCTAGAAATTGTTCAGTACCAATTTGGGAGTGATAAAATGGCAACAAGCAGAGAGATATCAAAACGAGGAGGCGGGGGCTTCTCTGGTGGCGCCGTGGTTGAGAGTCCGCCCGCCGATGTAGGGGACGCGGGTTCGTGCCCCAGTCCGGGAAGATCCCACATGTTGCGGAGCGGCTGGGTCCGTGAGCCATGGCCGCTGAGCCTGCGCGTCCGGAGCCTGTGCTCTGCAACGGGAGAGGCCACAGCAGTGAGAGGCCCGCGTACCGCAAAAAACAAAAAAACAAAAAAAAGCACGAGGAGGCGGTATCATCAGTTAAGTGGTGATGATTGCAATTAGCCAGACTTTGCAATTATAAATCATCCCAGTAGAAGGGCTCTGGGCCAGGACACTCAGAAAAGTGGACGTTTGGCCCCATAAGAAAGCACTCCCAGTGAATTGCAAGCATGATTTCTGAAGCAATTTTAGCTCAACTTCTAATCTCTAGATTTGAGCAGCTGTTTCCAGACATATAAAGCCTTCTCTTCGAGGCAGGCAGATATCAAATCGATGAGTCCATAGCCTCCAGGAGGTCGGGCCATGTTGAGAAAAAAGCCACTCTTTATACTTCCCGAATCCAAACCGTGTATTTCCCAAATTAAAGCAGCAGCGGTTACCACATTGGTCCACTTGACCATTTCCTGGCATGAATACTTAGAGACCCAAAGGGGCAATACTTTTGCAGTGGCAGAACATGATTTATGGACACCAGCCTTGCCATTTCAGTTTTTTCAAGCTTAAGATGCTAGGAATCCCACATAGGAAAAAAACCACACATGTAATTATGGCTCTTTCAAGTATAGGGACAACCAAATATCTAATTGCCTTTTTTTTTTTTTGGCTGCGTGGCTTGCGGGATCTTAGGCTCCCGACCAGGGATTGAACCTGGGCCCTGGTAGTGAAAGCTGCGAGTCCTAACCACTGGACCACCAGGGAACTCCCCCTAATTGCCTTCTTTTTTTTTTTTTTTAACATTTTTATTGGAGTATAATTGCTTTACAATGGTGCGTTAGTTTCTGCTCTATAACAAAGTGAATCAGTTATACATATACATATATCCCCATATCTCTTCCCTCTTGCGTCTCCCTCCCTCCCACCCTCACTATCCTACCCCTCTAGGTGGTCACAAAGCACCGAGCTGATCTTCTTGTGCTATGCAGCTGCTTCCCACTAGCTATCTATTTTACATTTGGTAGCGTATATATGTCCATGCCACTCTCCCACTTCGTCCCAGCTTCGTCCCTTCCCCCTCCCCGTGTCGTGTCCTCAAGTCCATTCTCTAGTAGGTCTGCGTCTTCCCATCTTGCCCCAGGTTCTTCATGACCATTTTTTTTTTTTAGATTCCATATATCTGTGGTAGCATACAGTATTTGTTTTTCTCTTTCTGACTTACTTCCCTCTGTATGACAGACCCTAGGTCCATCCGCCTCACTACAAATAACTCAATTTCGTTTCTTTTTATGGCTAAGTAATATTCCATTGTATATATGTGCCACATCTTCTTTATCCATTCATCTGTTGCTGGACACTTAGGTTGCTTCCATGCCCTGGCTATTGTAAATAGAGCTGCAATGAACATTGTGGTACATAACTCTTTTTGAATTATGGTTTTCTCAGGGTATATGCCCAGTAGTGGGATTGCTGGGTCGTATGGTAGTTCTATTTTTAGTTTTTTAAGGAACCTCCATACTGTTCTCCCTAGTGGCTGTATCCATTTACATTCTCACCAACAGTGTAGGAGGGTTCCCTTTTCTCCACACCCTCTCCAGAATTTATTATTTGTAGACTTTTTGATGAAGGCTCTCCTGACCAAAAACAACTTCATTAGATATGCTGTACATATCATAAAATTCACCCATTATAAGTGTACATTTCAGTGATTTTTAATAAATGTATATAGTTAGGCAACCATCAGTTTGTAATTGCCTTTTTTCCCCAATTGTGGTAAAATACACATAACATAAAATTTTGCATTTAACCATCTTTAAGTGAAGTCTTCAGTGGTATGAAGAGCGTTCGCATGACTGTGCGATCTCCAGAGCTCCTTCCATTTTGCAAAACTGAAACTCCACCCACTGAACAGTAACTCCCCGTTTCCCCCTGCACCCAGCCCCTGGCAATCACCCCTCTAATTTCTACCTCCATGAATCTGGCTTCTCTGGGTGCCTCATAGAAGCGGAATCACACAGCAGTTGTCTTTCTTGTGACTGGCTTATTTCCCTTAGCACGATGTCTTCCAGGTTCATCCAGACTGTAGCAAGTCAGAGTTTCTTTCATTTAAAAAAAAAAAATTTATTTATTTGGTTGCACCAGGTCTTAGCTGTGGCTCGCTGACTCCTTACCTGAGGCATGTGAATTCTTCGTTGCAGCATGTCTGTGGGATCTAGTTCCCTGACCAGGGATCGAACTCGGGCCCCCTGCCTTGGGGGGGGCGTGGAGTCTTAACCACTGCATCACCAGGGAAGTCCTAGAATTTCTTTCATTTTTAAGGCTGAATAATATTCCATTGTACGTATACACCACATTTTGTTTATCCATTCATTTGTTGATGGACTCTTGGGTTATGTCCACCTTTTAGCTCTTGTGAATAATGCTGCTATGAATTTGGGTGAACAAGTATCTCTTCATATCCCTGCTTTCAGTTCTTTCAGATGTATATCCAGAAGTGGAAATGCTGGATCCTACTGTAATTCTACGTTTAATTTTTTTTAAGGAACTGCCATACTGTTTTCCACAACGGTTGCACCATTTTACATTTCCACCAACGGTAGTTGCCTTTTAATACTCTAGTTTATTTTATTTTAAATATTTATTTATTTATTTGGTTGCACTGGATCTTAGTTGCGGCTCGTGGGCTCCTTAGTTGTGGCATGCAGGCATGTGAACTCTTAGTTGTGGCATGCATGTGGGATCTAGTTCCCTGACCAGGGATCGAACCCAGGCCCCCTGTATTGGGAGTGTGGAGTCTTATCCACTGAGCCACCAGGGAAGTCCCTTAATACTCTAGTTTGTATTCAGGTCTCCAAAATCATTCTCCAAATTCATTTATTGTGACTTCTGTGTTCTGTTACCGTGGCTAAGTGCTAAGGACATAATGGTGAAGGTGTCTGCCCTTGTGGAACCTGCAGTGTGAAAAGTGATAAATACATAGACAATTCAATCTATAAACTTTGAACTATGCTATAAAAGAAAAGAACCAGCTTCTAGAAATCGACACTAATAGGTGAGACCGTTCTAATTTGGATGAGAAAACGCCGGTTTTAGGAAGAAAAATTTGAACTGAGACTGGAGGCTTAGTGGAAGTGGGCAGGTGAAGAGGTGTAAAGAGTAGAAGGGAAGAAAGTTCCTTGCAGAACAGAGCAGAGGTGGGATTTTGTGGACAGAGTTGGAAGGTCTGAGTTCCACAGAGACTTATACCCTTAACTGGAAAGTTCCTGAATTCATACATTCAGCCTACGACTGTTAGTACCCACGAGGCGCTGATGGGAGCTTTGAGTTTGTTTTGCCATGGATGAAATGGGAATAAGAAAGGATTTTAATGAAGCTGAAATGGGATTATGTATCCCAGATACCCTTAGACACAGTAAAGCCTCAATGTTCATAGACTGCTTGAGGAAAGATATAACAGGAAGTCGATTTCCCGACAATTTCTGCCCCGGGCAAACAGTGAGAAGGACTGGATTATACATAAACCCAGTCACCTAACCAAAGGCATTACAAAGTTTAATACCATCCTTTACAATGATCTTTTTTTTTCTCCCTGACTCTGATCACACCCAGGTCTTTTGGTTTTAGGGAATATTAAATCATCCAAAAAATTACCGTGGATTAGGGACTGGCCTTCTGCCCTGCCGTGCGCCATTTACTCCCCCCCACCCCCTTTGTTCTAGGGTCTTACTTCACCTCCGGCTTACTAGCTCCTGGCTCATCCGTTGGAAGTAGATTCAAAAAGTGTACTGTGCCTTTCTTTTCTTAATATAATATTCATGGAAGGTTTTTCCTTTGGGGAAAACTTCTCTTTGACTTTCTCCGTACAAGTTATTTCCACAGACTGTGGATTTTTCAGGACAGGCTTAATTTAACATATGTTTTCTTTTACTACAATTTTTACTTGTTTAGCTATCTTGTCCATATTCAGCTACCACTGAACGACAATCATTGGGATGTGATGAAAGAATTTTGAAATCGGGCTTAGGGATTGAGCGCATCCACTTCCTAATTAAGTTATTTCATGTCCTTAAACCTCAGTTTCCTCATTTTCAAAATGGATAAAACAATGCCAACCTCTCTTGGAAGATAAAAGGAGAAAGTGTGCATTTAGTGCAGCCTGTGGTACATACCAGGAGCTCAATTAATTATTATTATTATCACTTGGAGACTCAAGTGGCATAATTTTAATACCTTGTTCTAAGCAGAAACGGCATCGTGTTTTCACTATCACCAACTAAAATAAGTATAAACAACTATATCTTCAATTAAGTTTTCCTTAAACCACTAACATTTCTTGAGCTGTAAACCTAGTGCACATGCATTTAGATTGGTAAATTACATCTACCACACTACCTTACACAGAAAAGGTGTTGGGAATATAAGCAGATTAGTCAGTGAGGCAGGTGTTAATTGGCTTTTTTACTCAGTATGAGAATTCTAAACAGCTTCCATGTATTATTAAACCAAATTCTTACTTTTCCAACTTGGGCTGTTGACTGTAATTCTCTCTTTTTTGGTTTAGGGGACTTAAAACAATGCCAAGCATTTTCAAACAAAGACTCAAAAATTGGAGGTTAACCTTCTTTCCTTCAGTAAGTTTTATTGATGGCTATGAATATCAAAAAGATGATGAAGCTGATTTATTTTCTGCCTTGGGTTGTCCAAACACCCAGGTGAACATCTTTATCAGTTTAGCATTCTATTTTGCTTGCATTCCCGAGCTTACCAGAAACTCTAACAAGCTGGGAAGCTGATGAATAACTAATCAAGAAAATGCAATGCACAAATGTGGAGGAACGGTCTATAATTGCACAGTTCCTTACAATGAAGTAAATGCTAAATACACACGCATGCCCAGAGGCACCAGGGAAACACCAATCAAAGACTTAGAAGGCTGAAGATTTCATCATTTATTCAACATTTATTGAGCATTTACACCATGCAAGGCAGTTAATGGAATAAAGTACATAGAGATTTACTGTAGAGGTGTGTATACATATAATATTATACACACATACACACTTTTAGAAAATTCCAGGCATCTCCATGTCAGGATGATGCAATCACTTTGAACTACACATCTTTTCCACAGTAAAGTCCATATTGCAAAAAATTCCGATAATGATTAGTTTGGCAACACCCAGTTACTATGACAACGCCCATTGCTGATCCATGGGAGATGTAAGAGGATTGTCTCAGTAATAAAATGATGTTATCAGACATTTATGGCTTGTGGGGAAAAAGTGCAGTCGCTCCTTGTTTTGATATTATCTCTGACTATACTTGCTTTTAATCTACCTTTTCTATATTTAGTATCCAGTCATTTTAAATTAAAAAAACAAAACCCAAACCAAAAATCAAGGTCTGCACTGTGACAGTAAACCAAACCTTTTGAGTATGAATCCTGGAGGTTACTATTTAGCATTTAAAGGAAATAAATCATGGTGAGGGGGTAATCTGAAATTTGAAGGCCACCTTAAGAGTTGAAATAGGGTGGGAAGGTTGAATATACCACCATTTACCATTCTTCAGATACCTCCAGACTCAATTTAAACATTTCAGTGAAAAAGGAGATGGGAGGGGACACGGGTCAAATCTCAGTTTTTTGTTTTGTTTTGTTTTTGTTTTTTTGTTTTTTGGTAGATATAAACACTGAGCCAAAATATTTCACTGAAAAGACCTTCCTCCCCGGCTTGCGAGGATATCAACCTTACAAAAGTAATTTTTGGAGCACACTACCAAATACGCTCGTTCCAAAACTGTTACGGAAGCTCCAAGTTTTTAGTAAATACACAATCATTTTTCTTTTTCTCTCCGAGGATTCAGATAGCTGAAGCGAGGATGGGTCCCCCTCGGATTTCGTCCACGATCCAGCCAATCTGAGCCCGGATGCTAATTAGTTGCTTTCCCCCGATGAACACGCCTTTGTCGCTTGTAGGGCCGGACTACAAAGCCCAGAATGCCTCGCCCCTCCCTGATCAATGAGGTCTTATTTAAATGATCTCTGAGGTCTTGGACCCAGGCCAATCAGCTGTCAGGGCTCATGATAAATCGCAATGCATTATTGATAATAATAATTACTGGGACATGCGCGTTCCGGCCGAAGGGGGGTAAATTTCCCAACTCCAGGAATTTGTGGCGGAGTGGGCAAATAACCGCGGCTCTCCAGGCGCCCCGATGCTCGCACCATGTCGAGGCGCAAGCAGGCGAAACCCCAACACATCAACTCGGAGGAGGACCAGGGCGAGCAGCAGCCGCAGCAGCCGGCCCCGGAGTTTGCAGATGCGGCCGCAGCGGCGCCGGCGGCGGGGGAGCCGGGTGAGTGGGGCTGGGGGCGCACGCCCCGGGCGGGCAGTTTCCGGGACGTTCGCGGGACCCTCGAAGGCGCGGACTGTGGGGAGCCAACGGCTTCCACCGCAGACTGTGGAACCGAGATCTGGGGGCTCAGTTCCAGAGGAGAGCGGCAGCCTCATTCCCCACCCCCACCCTCGTTAATTTTACACTTCTCCCCTTTTATCGCTTCTCCCCTCTTGTGTAAGTTTCACCCCCAGGTCTCGCTCTTATTGTAAAATTGACCCCCAGCCTCTCCTGTGTCCCTCGTTCCTGAAATGTTCCCTTCTCCTTGTCCTCTGCCCCTCTCGTAATTGGTTCCACTCCCCTCACTAGTAGCCTCCCCCCCACTTGTAACTTAGGCTCCCCTCCTCCCTCCCTGGCGCTGCTTTTTAAAAGAAAGACCCCGGGGGTCCCCACTCTTTCCCTCACCCGTTAGGGTCTTTGTAGGAGGCTGGGGAAGGGGCGCACCCTAGGAAGACCTCCCGGGGGAGGACGATCTGTTGCACGCGCCCCTCCCGGGCCAAGAGGGGGGAGGGGGGCGACCTCTCCCCACCCCCAGGAGCTGGGGTGCGGGCCACCAGCGCTGCGGAGGGGATTGGAGGGCCCGAAGAGGTGGAGGAGAAGAGCACAGTATTTTCCTTTTTCAAAAAAATTTCTTTTTTGGTTCTCCTCTTTTCTCCCGGGGCTACGCCGCCTGCCGATCTTCGCCCTAACCTTTCGGGGCCTGACCTCCAGCCATCTTTGATTTCCGACTTCCTAAAAATAAACCGCGGCCTGCGGGAGGGGTGTGGGCCCCCAGGGGCGGGGGTCGTGGGCGCACAGCAGCCCCGCTGGGGTGCACCAGTCTGGCGTTTTGCGTGCCTTTTCTAGGGCGCCCGGCTTTCCAAACGCGCGCCCCGGGGGCCAGAGGGGAGAGGTCGGGCCAGGACTGGGCGGTCGTGGCCAGGGCGAGCTCCGGGGGCTGACCCGGCCCATGCTTCCGCGCTGCGCGTCTTGAGGGTCTGGAGGAGTTCTGGACCCCCAGCCCGGTCGGGAGCGGCCAAGCAAACTCCTCTCTTCCTAATCATGTAACCCAGGGGGCTTTAGGAGCCAGTCGATTTCCCACTATCTCCCCTACGTCCTGGCCCGCCAAATTGTCGCCTGATAAGTTTTTCGCGTACGCGTGGGGGGAGGGGGCGTTTTTAACGTCCTCTTGGGCCTTGTTGGTGGCTTCTGTCCTCTCGCCGCCTGCTTTCTAATTTCCCAGCCCGTGATGGGGGTGTGCGCGGCAACCCGACTCCGAGCTACAACTCCGATGGGAAAACGGTTGCTACGTTTTGGTTACCGTACCTTTTATTAGGGGAGGGAATGTGGTAAATTTCCTAAATTTATAATATAATGTAAATCCCTATTTCCCCTCAAATAACATTTTTTCAGGGCAAATTAAAGAGATCTGCTTGACCGAGGGGGCGGCTGTGCGTTTTCGGGCGTCCGATGGTCAGGGCAGCGTGCACCCAAGGTCGGAGGAGGGTGTACTCTCTTTGTGCCTTGGGAGGGGGAGTGCGGGGGAGAATGGAGAGGCTTCGTTGCCTGGCCCACCTGGAACAAAAGGGTTAACCCTCTGCCCGCCCGCTTCCTCCCGAGAGGAGGGGCGAGCTCCTGGCTCTGACCCCTCCCCTGGTCCTGCTCTGACCTCCCCTTCCCCCTACCCGCTTCATTTTGGGTGGGCGCGCTGAAGTGAGCTTTTGGTGGTGTTTGGCACCTTAGGGGGAGCTTCTTAAATTAACGCTAGCTGGAGTTTGCAATCAGTTAACCCGAGCTGGTTAGGATCGCGGGCCTTGGCTGTGCGCTCCCTCCACGATTTGGGAGGGGGAGTTGCTATTGATCGCTTGGGTTGGAGTGGACGGCCGAGCTGCGCGCGGGCGGCCCCTGGAGGCCCAGCCTGGAACCTCGCCCTTTGCTGAGAGGCGGGTCCCTTCGCAGGTACCGGCTCACACCTGATGGGTGGGACAGGCTGGGGCAGGGGGATGGAGAGCGCTGGGCTGGGCTAGGCTAGGGACTCCAGTCGGTTGCTTGAGCTATCCCTGGCTGTGCCGGGTTTTCTTTGCCAAGTCTTTGGAATTCTTGGAAAGAATTCTTCGATCCTCGAATGTGTTCGCAGAGTCCCCCAGTTGCCACGATGGGACAGAAGGTAGTTTTCCCAAGTAGTACATTTTAACTGACGCATTTTGTATTTGAGCGGCCTGTATGTATCATTTTAAAAATCCAGTTTAGACTGGTCTTATTTTGCAAAGCCAATTTGAGACCCACTTATAAAGAATGTACTTTTTGAGGGAGGAAAATGAAGTACGGCAAAAAATTAGATCAGAAAATCTGCAGGTGGTCAGGGGACTCAGGCTACATACAGGAAAATTAGCATTTTCTCAAAAGAGTTTCAAATGCCCTTTGTGCTAAACTGGATTACAGCCATCAACGATTAAGATTCCCAAATTTCAAATAACTGCCTAGCCCCAGTTTCTAAACTGAAATGACCTACATTGGCGGTAAGGATTCTGAGAATAGGGCACTTGGGAGCTTATATTTTAATAGAGGGAGAGGGAAATCTTGTTGATCGAAGCGTTAGTTAATGTTGCAGGCTGACTTTCTGTGTTTCCATCTGAGTTTCTGAAAGGGGCTACAACCTGCCCACACCGCTTTTGTTCCGTCAAAAAGAAATTGCACAAGTCAGTGCTAGTTGGTCCTTCAAGCCTCTGCAGCCTTCCTCACGGTGGGGAGTTGGGGAGCCATCTTGGGAGGGAGGGATAGAGTTAATGCTTCCTCTTTTTAAATGAAGTTAGGTTTTGGTAAGATTTTACAGTGAGGTGTGCATTCCAATCTGGTTGTATGACTTTCAGCTGTGTAACCTTGATTTCTGAGCTTTTGGGTTCTTCCTGTGTACCATGGAGATGAAGCATGCTGTTTATTTAGATAGTTTCCACTATATGAGACCCACTGTGTGCTGGAAACGTGATCAGTAATTAATTTTGTTCAAAATAACAATGTTTTGTTTTTTATTGTGCCAAGACGGCACTGAACTGCCAATTTGAGATAATTCTGCAGTTTTATCTGTAGCCTACTGTGTGCCAGACACCAGGCTGGGGACCTCAACGACATTATCTGTAATCCTCATTTTTACTCATTTTAGAGGAAACTTGAACTCCTGGTTGCAATGGCTTGCCCAGGGTTGCCTTGTCCTGTTTGATTTGAGCCTTGCTCTGAATCCAAGAAGCTGTGTTTATCGTGGTTTTAGAAGAGTTGGTTATGGGATGGGATTTTCTATCAGATGAGGGAGCTATGGTGAGTGTTCAGCTGGTTGAGTGTTCTCTCTCCTCCTCCCTTTTAATTTTTGAGATGTGCCTCTGCAGGCTTTAGAATAAGAGGTCCTGGGAAGCAAGTCGAAAATAAAGCAGAGTTTGCATTTGGTGCTCTGGGCTTTACTGCCCTGGAAAAAATGATGGGAAGAGTTCAAGATATTCCCTTTTTCATCATCCTTAACCTATTGTGCTTTTGATTGTTTAAAAAAGCATCTAAAAATTTTAAAAGCTCTAAATTCATGTAAGAACTGCATCTCTGATCGTTGCCATCTATTTTTTTTCTTCTAGATTTCAAGTCTATGTCAGGCTTTGTTCTAGGGGGATCTGGGGAAGGAGGCAGCAAAAGCTCCTGCCTTCATGGAGTTTACAAATTGCTTAAAAGATGAGCTCCAGTTGAGGCGATATGGGACGTATCTCTACAGCGTAAATAGCAGAGCTCGCACACCTTATAGCACAAAGAAACTTTGATTCTTTTACTTCTTCCTTTTCAGCAGACTTGAATTTTGATCCAAGACCATTTGGAACAAATTTTTTTTGTACCTTAATTAAATAGAAAGTTAATTGCTGCTCTAATTTGCCACCTACAAATTGAGTTAAGGGCTTGTTCCTTAAGTGTTTCCCGGGATTGCTGAATTCAGATGTAAAATTAAACTGGAAAACCAGTTTCTTTGAACTGGTTCAGTACTTAAGGACATCTCAATTTCCTTTTGTTTTTTGGTAAGCAGTTATCCTGCTGGTGGGGGTGGGGTAGAAGATGTTTATGGACTCTAGATAATCTGCTCATTGTCGTTCTTTTAATATAGGAATGGGGGGGGAAGATAAGCTTGAGGCATAATGCTTTTCTCGAGATACACAGGTTTGTTTCTTAAGCATTTTCACTGGCTCCAGAATTTGATTGGCCTCTGGCAGATGAGCTTTCTTCCTATACAATAGTAAGAGTATTTTCTATCCATTTGGCAGGGATTGAATCTAAGCCCCCTGCTGGGTTTACTGCATTCTTCCAACTTATTGGATAACTAGATGCTGAGAGATAACATTCCTAAAATTCGGAGTGGGGGTGGGGTGGAAGGGTGGAAGATCTAGTTGCTGTGTAATCCCTCTGAACTTTGCTTTTTCCTTTTGGGAAGGGTTAACTTAAGCATACCCAGCAATTGTTCATAACAGAGTCGTCTTACTCTTTGGCAAATACGCTTTCAGTATTTGCCAGTGGTGGTCTGAATGTCGAAGTACTTTTTACTGCACCAGCAAACAGAGCTCCTGCTGTTTGAAGACTCAAGTGGGATGTTGCCGGTATTGCTTGGAGGCTACAGAAGAGGCAAGCCTGTGTATACAGTGCAGGCAAGCTGGTATTCAGGTTGTAAATCACTCTTGGGAACTGTTGGATCCTTCTAGGGCAGGGAGCTTAACCTTTTTTGTGCCACATTCACCCCTTCTCATCAGAATGTATTTAAATGCATACAATAAGATACATAGAAATACCAAGGAAATAAATTGCGTTGAGATAACACTCAGTAAAAGTAACATGGGCTTCTTTATGAACACAATAAAGGAGATCTAGCAGTCAGTCAGGTAACCAGAATTTCCAGTAATGCAACCGCATTGACATCATAGGAAAATACCTGCTTTCTGTTGATGACATAGGCATGGGTTCTGCAAATACCGCTGAGGTATGTTCCCCACGCTCATAATTGAAAGAAATGTTAAGTTTTAATTCAGCTGAGTGAAAATAAGGTTGCCATCTTTTTTTCCCTGTCTAATTTCATCAGCCCCAGTTTAAAGAGTTATCTCCTTTAAAACCTGCATTGTCAGTAAGGGAATATTGTCCCCAAGGGGGTGAAAATTGGTTTTTTTTTTGGGTGGGGCAAAAATGTTTATTGATGTTACAGTGGTTTGTGGCCTTCCAAAGGACCATAGTGCATAAACAGATAATATAATATATTGGTGGTATTAAAATTTGGTGGGGGGGGCGGTGAGTAGGAAAAAAAAGCTTCAAAAGCCTTCCTAGAGGGGTAAAATGAAAAAAAGTTCAAGAAACTGCTCTAGAAGAAACAATTATAAATCAGGCCACTAGCTTCAGTTCTCTTCAATAGTATTTAAGGCTATAATCCCTGCCCTTGTGTTTTACCAGCACGGCACCTTGAGGCAGTTATTTCTAAGCCTTAGTTTCCATGTTTGCGAATTGGGAACAAAGATGCTTGTTTACGTGGCTACGAAGATAAGTGAGTTAAGGTATAGGAGTCTGAAGTGAGTGCTTTGTTGCAGTTTGTGGAGGATGGTAGTAGTTTTGCTTTGGCCCTTAACAAGCATTTGTACTTGAGCTTTGTTAGAGATTTCCAGAAGTAGAATGGCTGAGAAAAGGGGTGTAACATGCTAATTAAAAAGAAGCCAAAGTACAGAAGTGTATACATTTATTTATTTTTTTTCTGTGGTCACACTGCACGGCATGTGCCTCCCTGACCAGGGATCAAACCTGCGTCCCCTGCATTGGAAGTGTGGAGTCTTAACCACTGCACTGCCAGGCAAGTCCCAAAAGTGTATACATTTTGAAGTTTCTCTTCCACCCCAGGCCTGTGCTCCAAGAGGCAGGGACCAGCCACAGTATCTATTATTTCAAAAGTTTCCCACGTACATACTTATATCTTTATCCCCAGACACAAAGAGGGCGGAGCATGTTCTCTATACATCCTGTTCTCTAAACTTTTTTTCCTCTTGGCTACAAAGCAGTCATCCTTTTCGTGTACCCTGATTTATTCAATCAGAACCGTACTGACGGACCAGAGTGCATCCTTTTTTGTTTAGGCTGTTTGTTACTATGAAACCTGTATCCTGGTATCACAGAAAGTAAACTCCTAACAAGGGAATTGCTGGGTGGAAGGAGAATTGCACTAAAATGATGATATTGGTGGACTGTGCTCTGAAGAAGTTGTATGTATTTATAGGCACCAGCCTACTGGTGTATTTCCCTCCCAAGAGAAACTCTTTAAGTTCTACTTCTAAAGTTCTTGACACATAATTGCCAAAATTGCACTTCCAGAAAGATTGTGCCCGTTTAACAACACACCCCAGCAAACACCGCATTAGAAGTCTTGGGAAAGTGTACCAATAGATACTATCTTAAGGATTCTGGGAATTGATGAATATATTTAACTTGATTCTTGGAAATTTTATTGCTTTGGAGCAGTTGTGGAGCCAGAAGGAAGGAGGTACCTACCTGCTACACTCCACACGGAAGTAGCAGGGGTGTATTGTGTCCTAAGTAAACCTCCCCACACGTCCAAACCTGACCCCTCAAGCTTTCCTGTTCCTCCTGGGGTTTCTGTGAGAGGAAAGATAGTTGCCAGTCTCAACAGAAGAAACATATGCTTAGGAGGAAGGGTATCAAGGAAGAGTTCAAGGGGACGGTCTGGGTCCTGCGTGCCTTGGTTTTAACGTTGGCTCCGCAGTTTACCACATGCCCTACCTTGGGGAAGTTAATGTCCTCTGTGCCTCAGTTTCCCCCTCTGTTAAATATAATAGTCTCTACCTCAAGAGTTGTTAATAACATGTAAATTGCACCTGGTACATAGTAAGTGCTCAAAAGTTACCTATGACTAGATTTTTCGTTGTGTTGCCTTGGGTATAAGTCACATTACATCCAAGTCTGTTTTTCTTATCTGTAAATGGGGCTGATGTTAAATAGGGTTGGATGGGTATAGTGTGGAGCCCAGGGCACCTGGAGGTTCTAGTCTGGACTACAGGAGGCTCTTAGGCTGCTCATCTTTTTATCACCCCCTTAGCCCCTGCCTTGTACTCAGTAGGAGGCGAGAAGTCTTGTTAAACGAGTGAGGCTTTAAATGACTGGTACAAGGCTTATTGTGTTCCGCAGCCCTAGTTGCCCAGGTAACCAGATAAGCCGCGGAAATAGAAAAGGTGGAGAAACTGATGTTAACTGAATACGTACAGTATCTGCACTTTCAGGTCATAGGATGGTGCCAGGGTCACAGTCAGCACTCGACAAACATTTGTTAAATTAATCACATCACTTAACACAGGCATCTAACTTACGTGGTTGTCACGATTTTGCACATTTAATAGAAATCCTGAGGGGTAAGCCCACCACATCAAACCTGTTTTCCATGGATTGATCCTGACCCGTTTGCTTTCTCTTGGCTTACCCCTGACCCGCATACACCTTGCAGAACTTCTGATGATTATTTAGTCTGAAATTAGGAAAAATTAAGTCAATTTATTAAGGCCGTGCTATGGAAATGTAAAAGAACCAGTGTTTGAAAATCTGATGGAAAGTATAGATCTTTCTCGAGAGAAATACACTTTGTTGCAAGATCAGCCCCTCCCCAAATCGTTGACTGACTCCTCAGTCAAAAACCCATGCTGTTGGGAAATGTAATCACCCAAGGAATTGAGGCAAAATGGGTTAGTTGGCTTTACAAAGTGATCATTTTATTTAAAAGATAAGTGGATACTGCCTGGCCTTACCCCCATGCATTTGTACATTTCAAATAGGATTCGTTTTAAACAAAAATGGTCACACCTTACAAACTATTCTGTAATCTACTTCCACCTAACTTCTGTCTCCACGTCAGGACGTACGGAAATGCTGCATCGTTTTTGTACTGTGGGTAAACCAAAATTTACCTTTTTTTTCCCCCCTCTTTTGTGGCTCTAAACATTTCTGTTAAAAATATCCCTCTTCCTCCATGGATTTTTTAAAAAAAATAAGTTTATTTATTTATTTATATTTGGCTGTGTTGGGTCTTTGTTGCCGCACGCAGGCTTTCTCTAGTTGCAGCGAGCGGGGGCTACTTGTTGTGGTGGCTTCTCCTGTTGTGGAGCGCAGCCTTCAGTAGTTGTGGCACACGGGCTTCGTTGCTCTGCGGCATGTGGGATCTTCCCGGCCCGTGTCCCCTGTGCTGGCAGGTGGATTCTTAACCACTGCGCCACCAGGGAAGTCCTCTCCATGGATCTTTGTATGCGTGTGCAAATGTCTGTGGTTTGGATCTGCGCACCTGGAGTTGCTGGGTCTGAGGTGTGCCTATATGACTTCTCAGTGGTAAGGTGTACATAATAATAGGCGAGGCAGGAAATGAGAAAAATAAAGTAGCTTAGAGGTTCTCCACCCGCCAGGACTCGGGCATCTGGCTAAAAAGCACAGTCCCCCGACAGGCACTGTGACGTGCAGACTAGCAGTCACTGTGAAGGAAATAGGACCCAATTGCAAAAGAAGTCCAGGGACCACTCATTTTCAGGAATAGAACTACCCAGAATAGGATGGTTGGTTGACTTTTGTGTAACAGAATAGAAGTTGCAAACGGAAGGTGAGGAATAAAATCCATCATTCCCATCCCTTCCTTCCTTTCTTGGGCTTCTTTCTTTGTTTAATGGCTTATTAATCCTTTAATGGCCTGTTAAGACATTTCTGTAGGTTTTTCGTAATCAGGAAGGTCAGTGAAGTTTTTTTTCTTGGACATGCAATCTTTCCTTTTTTTTCAGTGTGTTTTTTCTTATTAATTTTTAGCACCTTTAAACTTTCATTGTCCCTGGTGGGAAGGTACACTTACCACATTGTCTGAATGAGTGACTTAACTGCAATTTCACTTTCGATGGGCCCAGGATGGAGATGAGCGGCCCTGAATTGAACAGGTTTCCAACATCATTTTATGGTGGCATGAGATCCATTTGCCTTTCAAGCCAGCTCTCAGCTGGGTGAGGGCCAGAGCTCCAAGGGGATTATTTTAATGAATTGTATGCGTTTCCCAGGGCTGCCTTAATAAGTTGGCACAGACTAGATGGTTTAAGACAGATTTATTCCCACAGTTCTGGAGGGTGGACAGCTGACATTTAGGAGTTGCAGGGTTCCTTTTGGAGCCTCTGAGGGTGAGTCTGTACCAGGCCTCCTCCCTACCTTTTGTTGGCTTCCAGCCGTCCTTGGCTTATAAAAGCCACGTAACTCCTGCCTTGGCTTCACGTGGCCTTCTTCTGTCTCATGTCCCTTTCTTTTCTCCTTAAGGACACCAGATACTGGGCTTGGGACCCACCCTAATTACAACTGCAAAGATTTCCCCCCCTGCCCCAAAGAAGGTCGCTGGCACAGGTGCAGGGGTTAGGGTTGGACATTTTGGGGGGTTATGATTTGACCCCCACTACCTAAGTGATTGGTTCATTTGAGACTCTTGGGATGCCTTGTTCCCTTACACAGTTTTGTGCGTGTTGGGACACAGATCACGAAGACCTCTGAACTGTGAGCTGTGGTTTTTCCCAAGAAATCGCCCCACATCCTTTCTTGGGTAGAGTTCTTAGCTTTTTCTCTCTTGTCACAGGTACTCCAATGAACCCCCCAGGGAGTGGCGATGACGTGAACGTGGACGGAGCAGGGATAAAGAGGCCTCGGCGGGAGGAGACTCACATCTGTGAGAAATGCTGTGCCGAGTTCTTCAGTTTTTCGGAGTTCTTAGACCATAAGAAGAATTGCACTAAAAATCCACCTGTCCTCATCATGAACGACAGCGAGGGGCCGGTGCCTTCAGAAGACTTCTCCGGGGCTGTGCTGAGCCACCAGCCACGCAGCCCAAGCAGGAAGGACGGTCACAGAGAGGACGGTGGCAGCTCAGGGGACACAAGGGAGAAGCCGGGGGCAGAGTCCATCGTGTACTTAAAGACGGAGGCCGCCCTGCCACCCACACCCCAGGACATAAGCTATTTACCCAAAGGCAAAGTGGCCAACACCAACGTCACGCTTCAAGCCCTACGGGGCACCAAGGTGGCCGTGAACCAGCGGGGCGCAGACGCGCCCCCAGCCCCGCTGCCCGGCGCCAGCAGCATCCCCTGGGTCCTCGAGCAGATCCTGTGTCTGCAGCAGCAGCAGCTCCAGCAAATCCAGCTCACGGAGCAGATCCGCGTGCAGGTGAACCTGTGGGCCTCCCACGCCCTCCACTCCAGCGGCGTGGCCGGAGCTGACTCCCTGAAGACGCTGGGCGGCCACGTGTCCCAGCAGGTTTCGGCGGCTGTGGCTCTGCTCAGCCAGAAGGCGGGGAGCCCGGCTTTGCCCCTGGACACCTTGAAGCCAGCCAAGCTACCTCACACCAGCATCCCTTCTGCTGCCAGCTCCGTGTCCCCAGGGCTGACGCCCTTCGCCCTGAAGCCAGATGGGACCCGGGTGCTCCCCAACGTCCTGTCGCGTCTCCCGGGGGCGTTGCTACCTCAGGCCCCAGGCTCTGTGCTCTTCCAGAGCCCCTTCTCCACGGTGGCGTTAGACCCGTCCAAGAAAGGGAAAGGGAAGCCACCGAGTGTCTCCCCGGTAGATGTCAAACCCAAGGACGAGGTCCTCTACAAGCACAAGTGTAAGTACTGTAGCAAGGTTTTTGGGACTGATAGCTCCTTGCAGATCCACCTCCGCTCCCACACCGGAGAGAGACCCTTCGTGTGTTCTGTCTGCGGTCACCGCTTCACCACCAAGGGCAACCTCAAGGTGCACTTTCATCGGCATCCCCAGGTGAAGGCAAACCCGCAGCTGTTTGCCGAGTTCCACGACAAGATGGCGGCAGGCAGTGGCCTTCCCTACGTGCTCTCTGGCCCTGTCCCCGTAGATGAGTCCGGGCTCTCCTTAGACAACAAACCCGTCCTTGCGACGGGGACCCCCAATGTAGGGCTATCTCAGAATCTCTCTTCGGGGACTAACTCCAAGGACCTCATGGGTGGCCCGTTGCCCAGCGACCTGCAGCCTGGGCCTTCTCCGGAAAGTGAGGATGGATGCATCCTACCTGGGGTGGGGCCCAACCATAACTCCCCGAGGGTTGGTGGCTTCCAAGGGAGTGGCACACCCGAGCCGGGGTCAGAGACCCTGAAATTGCAGCAGCTGGTGGAGAACATCGACAAGGCCACCACCGACCCCAATGAATGTCTCATATGCCACCGTGTCTTAAGCTGCCAAAGTTCCCTCAAGATGCATTACCGCACCCACACTGGGGAGAGGCCGTTCCAGTGTAAGATCTGTGGTCGAGCCTTCTCCACCAAAGGCAACCTGAAGACGCACCTCGGGGTGCACCGGACCAACACGTCCATAAGGACGCAGCACTCGTGCCCCATCTGCCAGAAGAAGTTTACCAACGCGGTCACGCTGCAGCAGCATATTCGGATGCACATGGGCGGTCAGATCCCCAACACGCCTCTGCCGGAGAATCCCTGTGACTTTGCGGGTCCCGAGCCAATGATGGTCGGTGAAAACGGCAGCACAAACGTTGTCTGTCCTGATGATGTCGAGAGCATCGATGTAGACGAAGCCTGCTCCCAGGAGGCCCCCGGCAGCTCCTCGAAGGTCCCCATGCCCCTTCCCAGCATCCACTCGGCATCACCTGCTCTAGGGCTGGCCTCGGTGGCTTCCCTAGATGCCCAGGGGAAGACGGGTCTCACTGGTCTTGTCCTGCAGCGACAGAGCAGCCGAGAAAATGGTTCCGTGGAGAGTGATGGCCTGACCAACGACTCTTCCTCCTCGGTGATGGGGGACCAGGAGTATCCGAGCCGAAGTCCAGATGTCCTGGAGACCACGTCCTTCCAGGCAGTCTCCCCAGCCAATAGCCAAGCGGAGAGTGTCAAGTCCAAGTCTCCTGATACCGGTGGCAAAGTGGACAGCTCCGAGAACAGCCGCGCTGAGACGGAAGGTGATAGAGCTTTGGATTTAACTTAGGTCCATTCTGGGCACAGAGTCATCCAAAAGGAACCTGGGTTGAACTTGACAAATGGAGAGTGTGGTATATGTGAAATAGCTCCCCTGTAGGGCGATTAGCCTTTCTGTGGGTACTTCTGGATAGAGGGCAATAATAACTACCTCTGTCGTAGTAGAGACATGCTTTTATTTACGACGGTTCTTGCAAGCTGGGTGTGGACAGCGTACTTACTTTTGGTGGGTTTTTATTTTTGTGTTTGAGCCCTGTGAGGGCAACATGGGTGATCCTAACTAAATGCTCCAGTAGAAGAGTATTTGAGAAAGTGGGCACTGCTCTTTGGCCAGTGAGATAAGCCATAGTTCCTTGATTCTGAAATCTCACTCCCTTATGTAACGTTCACAAATTAATAACTCCTGAGGGAGAGAAAAGAATCTAACCTATTTTAAAAGCACCCCATATAAATGGGGTGCCTACTGACGGCATTAATGGCAAAAATGGGGGAATAGCAACATCGTAGAATCAGAAAGATAGTGTCAGGGCTTACTTTATAAAGGTAGCTGAATGCAGGAATTTGGACTTGGAATTGCATTGCCTGTGACTGTTGCTGATACCTTTAAAGCCAAAATAGTAACCTCTGAAGTGCTGGAGTCATTCTCCGTGCAGATAAACAAGTAAAAGGAAAGCTGCTTGCAAGGTGTCAGTTTCCTGAACGCTATTCGCAGGCTGTCAAACGGTGGGGCAGTTGTGGTCAAAGCTCCTTTCTTTTTGGATTGAAGAATGAATGACTGTAGGATGATAATTTGGGTTTTTTTTTTCTGTGCACGCCAGGTCGGAGCACTGGCCCACCGACATTTATCCGAGCCCAGCCAGCCTATGTCAAAGTCGAAGTTCCTGGTGCGTTCGTTGGTCCCGTGACCATGTCCCCAGGCGTGACACCTTTGCTCGCCGTCCAGCCCCGACGGCAGGCCAAGCAGCACGGCTGCACGAGGTGCGGGAAGAACTTCTCATCTGCCAGCGCGCTTCAGATTCACGAGCGGACTCACACCGGGGAGAAGCCTTTCGTGTGCAACGTTTGTGGGCGAGCTTTTACCACCAAAGGCAACTTGAAGGTGAGTTCAAGCCTCGCAGTGCAGTCAAAAAGGAAAAAACAGAAAAAAGAAGAAGCAGACTTTCTCACATTACAGCATCTCTGAAGTTGGGATTCTCATTGTAGTCAGTGCCTGCGTGAAATCGTTCAGGTCTGGAAACACAGATGCTGTTTGTCTTGTAATGTAGCGTCGATAAATCCTTTACGGGTTTGCCTGTGCTTTCAGACTTGATGACCACCCTGTACGTTGGTTTTTGTTTTCCTGGCCTGCTAGGTTGAAATAAATACCACGAGTTAAACATAGATATAGTGCCACTGGAGTTAAAGGAAGAAAGTCTCCAGGTTTATTGGCCTTTCTTTGAAACTGAACAGCTGGGTTCTTCCAAAGAATGTCGTGTGTCTATTGTTAGGATAAGTTGGTTCCACCTAAGATATTACCTGGGAGACTGTCCCATGTAAGGATCGAAAGTGGCCTGTGTAAGGACACAGGATGGGAAACCTGGGTTTCCCTCATGGTCCTGCCTCTACTTTGTTCCAGGCATGTTCCTCTGGACCTCTTTTCTCTAACTAGCTCCCCAGTGAGTAGACTAGTTGAATTCTTTGTAATGAGAATGAAGGTTGAAACTTCATCTTAAAGTTGACCTAGAAGACCTCATGTCATTTTAGAAATTAAAAGTACTTATTAAAAAAACTATATTCTCTTAATATTTTAGTCTAGGTGGCAAAAATGTCAGGGGAGGAACATGGAAGTAATTTAATCTGTAACCCCAACTTCCAGAAATACAAAGCGTAAATTTATTCAGGGGCCTTGGAATCAACCTGGGGAAGGTTTGGAGCTGCTTGGGCAGGTGGCTCCTGTGCCTCGGTTTCTCAGGCATGGGGATCATGGTAATGACCTCAGGGTTGCTTGGAGATTAATTGAGTTGTGTGAGTGTTTCACGTGATGCCAGGAACATCTTAGTAATTTCTTGGAGTGATGAAGAGCAAGTGACGTCTGAGCGCGCTGCTGACTTCTAAGCATGTCAGTGAAGTGATGTGAGAATGCTTGAAACCCAGGACCCATCACGTTCTTCAGCTCTTTATAAAGAAAGGGATTTGAAAACTCAAAAACCAGACCGGGAACATAATTGCAGATAGGAGGCTGGCCAGGTCGAAGCAGCAGTAAGTGCTAGGATCTCTTTCCTCTTCAGAAGAGTCCTTGCTTTGTCTGCTACCATAGATGAAATAACATTCATTCCCCGTGGCCTCGTGCAACCTTCCCAACTAGGCTTATTTTTCCTCTACAGCAGTGATTACTCTTGTTGACACACTTATGTATTTAGGATGTCACCTCCATCAGGCCAGGGTCTGTTTTGTTCAAAGATTATTTTTTTAACTCAAATTTTCTTTTTTTTTTTTTTTTGCGGTACGCGGGCCTCTCACTGTTGTGGCCTCTCCTGTTGCGGAGCACAGGCTCCGGACGCACAGGCTCAGCGGCCATGGCTCACGGGCCCAGCCGCTCCGCGGCATGTGGGATCTTCCTGGACGGGAGCACGAACCCGTGTCCCCTGCATCGGCAGGCGGACTCTCAACTACTGCGCCACCAGGGAAGCCCTTTAACTCAAATTTTTATTCAAGTAATTGTCGATTCATGCAGAGGGAGAAGTCATACAGAGATGCTTACCCGCTTTGCTAGTTTCTCCCAGTGATAGAATTTTGCACAACTATAGAATAAATAATAACCAGGATATTGACATTGATGTAACCTACTGGTCTTATAGATTTTCCCGTTTTACTTGTACTCCGTGTCTGTATGTGTTAAGTTCCGTACCATTTGTTAACTGTGTAAGTTTGTGTGTTCACAAGTTGTAACCCTAGCACTTGAAACAACACTGCTATGTAGTAGGTGTTGACAAAACTGTACATGTGAACAGTGGTATGGGGAAAATTGGAGTGTGTATTCCCCACCTCGGTTGCCCTTACTTGCCTCTAGGCAGGAATGTAGATCCATGGTTGCCGGATGATCTGATTTTTTCTCCCCCCAAGAGAATAGGTATCTGTATTTTTTAAAAAAAATAAATTTATTTATTTTGGGTGCATTGGGTCTTCGTCGCTGCACCAGGGCTTTTCTTTAGTTGCGGTGAGCAGGGGCTACTCTTTGTTGCGGTGCGCAGGCTTCTCATTGCGGTGGCTTCTCTTGTGGCGGAGCACAGACTTTAGGTGCATGGGCTTCAGTAGTTGTGGCACATGGGCTCCAGAGCGCAGGCTCAGTAGTTGTGGCGCATGGGCTCAGTTGCTCCGCGGCATGTGGGATCTTCCCGGACCAGGACTGGAACCCGTATCTCCTGCATTGACAGGCGGATTCTTAACCACTGCGTCACCAGGGAAGCACAATATCTGGATTTTTTTAATATGAAATCTAATTTTTAAATATAAGTTTAGATAGACCAAACCCATAGGCAGACTTGACTTTGGTTTGCCCACATGCAATCCCATCTCTGTTTTGGTGGAAACCTTTCTGTCCCTCTTCCCACAGGTCCATTATATGACACATGGGGCCAACAATAGCTCGGCACGCCGTGGCAGGAAGCTGGCCATCGAGAACACCATGGCTCTATTAGGAACGGACGGAAAGAGGGTCCCCGAGATATTTCCCAAGGAAATCCTGGCCCCTTCGGTGAACGTGGACCCTGTTGTGTGGAATCAGTACACCACCATGCTCAATGGTGGTCTGGCCATGAAGACCAATGAAATCTCTGTGATCCAGAGTGGTGGCATTCCCACCCTCCCGGTGTCGCTGGGGGCCAGCTCCGTGGTGAATAACACCGCTACCTCCAAGATGGATGGCTCCCAGTCGGCCATCAGTGCCGAGGTGGAGAAGCCAGGAGCTGCCGACAGCGTCCCCAAACACCAGTTCCCTCACTTCCTGGAGGAAAACAAGATCGCCGTCAGCTAAGCTACAGGAGAATGCACGTCGAAGGAGTAGCGCAGTGACCTCTCTAGAACTGTCCCTTTTTTGTTTGTTTTTCTTAAAGACCCCATCTCCTCCAGTTTTCTTCCTGATGTGCAAATAATGTTTACAGTTGTGACCACAACCTCAGGCACATCCTACAATCACAATGTTGCTATGCTGCTTTGCAAAAACAAACAAACAAAAAAGAAAAAAATCAAAAAAAAAATTCATACTAAAACAAATATAGACTAGTATTTTTTTTTTTAATTTTGGAAAGAAGCGGGTCTTGCAAAGTAGTTTTGTTACTTGCAACAAACTATATACATAAAACCTTTGTACAACCTAGAGTAACTGTTTCCAAAGACTGTCCCCTATTTCAAGTTGGAAGGTGTTGAACCACCATGGAGAAGACAACTGCTTTGCCTGTTTGGGGGGTGGGGGGAGGGGTGGGTGGGGACTGTATACTTACTTCTGCGGTGACTGTATGCGGGTAAATGGACAAGGTCTGTCGTCTGTTTAGGGACCTGTTTGGTATTCTCCCAACCCTACACCCATTCTTCTTTTCTTTTTTGAATGTACTTTTTTTTTTTTTTTTTTAAAGCCGAGGTTGTAGAATTCCAAATTTTTTTTCAACCTTGGAACCTGAAGTAGAATGCCCTCAAGTGGACAGATTTTAGTCCTTAGAAAGTCGGTGTGTGTGTTGCTGCTTATTTAAATACAGTTCAGTTGGAGTCCCAAGAGTGCCAAGGTGTCCTCCCTATGCTTTCCAGATGCCCTTCTTCTTCCTAAAACCAGGAGAGGTGAGCACCTGAGCAGGGAATCTCAGGTGACCTAATTGAGTTCACCGGTGCCTACTCTGAAGAGCTGGGTGTCCGTTCTTGAAGAAACAAACTCACAGGAAGGGTGTGTCTTATTATACACTAATAACTTCTTATACTAATTTGTACCAGAAGTTCCTTGATTGTGACTTATGCCAAGTAATTATGAAGATTTTTTTTTTTCTGAGTATTGCATGAAGGCTACCAAGTTGGAACAGGCAAGTCCTGGATGTGAAAGCTTTAATTTATCTACCTCATTCATGTGTTATTTTTGTAGCTATAGTCTCTATTTTCTTATTTGATGACCGCTGAAGTGTTCCTAGGTCCTGTCGTAAACCTAAGAGTTGATGTATTGGTGGGAGCAGCTGGAAGTTCAACATGTTGTGATTCTTTTTTTCTTAATCCCCCTTTTGTATATGTGATATTAAGCAGACGATGAAGCGTTACTCTTGAGGATTTAACAAGGAAGGAGAAAGAAAGACCCACATTTCTGGGTGAAGTCTTTGCCCCTCTATGTGGAAAAGTGGATTGTGACTGTTCTCAAGTCTGTCTCTCGGTAATTGCACCTGACTTTAGGATCCAAAAAAAATTTTTTTTGTTTTGCCAAGTTGTGCCTTTCCTTCTGGAATTGTAAGTGAACACATAATAGTACCTGTTTACACTGTGAAGTGGATATTGTTACAGAAAATACACCAGAGGCTTTCTCACTTGTTAAGCTAATAATGCCTTGTGAATGTATGATCTACGGAGAAACCCCTGTAGTTTTTACCTGCTGATGCTGTCTGTCTGTTGGAGAATAAATTTTGGATGGTTCTTTTTTTCACCACCAGGCGTGTATGTAAGTTTTTCTGGTAGTTTCTGCTCTAAGCTTGAGAATCCTGGACTTCCCTGGTGGTCCAGTGGTTAAGACTCCACGCTTCAAATGCAGGGGATGTGGGTTCGATCCCTGGTGGGGGGAACTAAGACCCCCACCTGCTGCGCAGCGCAGCCAGAAAATTAAAAAAAAACAACCCTGAGAATCCTTAACTGACAATCGTTTCCAGCTCCCTTGGTCTCTCTAGGTCCTGGAATAGAAGCTGCACATCTGGTTACGTCTATGCTTGACCCACTACTCAAGCACACACAGCTAACTACTTGCTGGTTGGTATCTTTCTTTTTTAAGGCATTTTATTAGAGTCCTCTCCTTCTAGAGAACTTTGCTTGTGTTCGCTTGTAACTGTGGAAAATTTATCAGGCCCTAGATGATCCCACATTTCAACCCATCCATACCTGGTTACACGTCACTGGGCAGAGAGACAGGTTCTGGTTTTTGTTTCTGATTTTTTTGGCCATGCCACACTGCATGCGGGATCTTAGTTCCCTGACCAGAGATCGAACCTGTGCCCCCTGCAGTGGAGTGCAGAGCCCTAACCACTGGACCGCCATGGAATTCCCAGAGAGACAGTATTTTAATCATCTCATACTTACAGGCTGGCTGCTTAGAGGGGGATGGGCTGAGAATCACATAGGAGGTGGGATTTAATTCCAAGGGAAGAATCTTAGGGTGGTGGGAAAAGTGCTCTTTGAGGAGAGACACAAGGGCAGGACCATGGTAATGTCCTCCTGGCATAGTACCCTCTTGTGCTGTGTTGTGTCTTTGCAAGACACAGCATCAGGCTCATTATGTAATGGATGTGGGTACCGTAGCATCCTGGAAAGGAGTCTTGACATCCAGGAAAGGTCTAGGAGTTGTGTCCGTATTGCCTTTGACCTGATGTGAGCTCTGCGTGTCAACTTCCTTTGCAGGTGGATGCCCTCCTCCCCGGGGTTTGATGTTCTTTGACCTCAACTCATCTAAATTTAGGGTAAAGCAGCCACTCTGTTGACTGAGAGCGAGATAAACCCAATCGTTTAGATAATTGAAATGGAGGGATCTAAACCAGGGGTCCCCATCCCTGGGCAGTGGACTGGTACCAATCCATGGCCTGTTAGGAACCGGGCCACACGGCAGGAGGTGAGTGACAGGTGAGCAAGCAAAGCTTCATCGGCCGCTGCCCCATCGCTCGCGTTACCGCCTGAACCTTCCCCCACCCCTCGCATTACCGCCTGAACCTTCCCCCACCCATGTATGTGGAAAAATTGTCTTCCACCAAACCAGTCCCTGGTGCCAAAAAGGTTGGGGACTGCTGCTCTAAACTAATATGCCCTGGTCCCAAGTATTTAGAATTTTCATCCTTTCTCACAATTGATACTACCCTACAGCTAAGTTTTATGTCTTTCTAGATTCGAATGTATGAGAATTGTTTTACTTAAGTGGAAAATATGCTTTCTCCTCTCACATATTAGAGACATCTTTCCAAGGTAAAGCACATTTCTGGCTAATCCTTTTAAAATATCTGCAATAATACAAAAATGTTTAATCAGCTATTGCTGGACAGTAATTATGTTTCCTCCAGACTTTGGTTTTGATCATCTTTGTGGTCTAACTTTTCTTGCACTTGACTCCAGGGTGAATTCCTCCTTGAGGGATTGCTAGGACAAAGATTATGAATGTTTCCACGTGTGTTTGCAGTTGTTTTCGTAAGCATGTGTGTGTGTGGCTGTTTTCTCGGCCTTAATCTTTTTTTTTTTTTTTTTTTGCGGTACACGGGCCTCTCACTGCTGTGGCCTCTCCCGTCGCGGAGCACAGGCTCCGGACGCGCAGGCCCAGCGGCCATGGCTCACGGGCCAAGCCGCTCCGCGGCATGTGGGATCTTCCCGGACTGGGGCACGAACCCGTGTCCTCTGCATCGGCAGGCGGACTCTCAACCACTGTGCCACCAGGGAAGCCCTCGGCCTTAATCTTTGAAGCCAGAAGAATAGGTTGTGAGCAGTACAGCTGCCATAGAACGTATTCTTTTAACTTGAGACCTGCCTGCGTTGTGTCTTCCTCTGTGGGTTCTGTGTATTCACAACAGTTTTTGATACTTGATGGACGATTTGAGGGAGTCCCAAAAGGCTTTTGACTTTAAGAATAAACTTCCCGTTGTCAGTTATATCTCAGTAAAGCTGAAAAAAAAGAACTTCCGGGCTTCCCTGGTGGCGCAGTGGTTGAGAGTCCGCCTGCCAATGCAGGGGACACGGGTTCGTGCCCCGGTCCGGGAAGATCCCACATGCTGCGGAGCGGCTAGGCCCGTGAGCCATGGCCGCTGAGCCTGCGTGTCTGGAGCCTGTGCTCCGCAACGGGAGAGGCCACAACAGTGAGAGGCCCGCGTACCGCAAAAAAAAAAAAAAAGAACTTCCACCTTTCCTGCTGGCCCTCTGCTTTCAGTTGGCACGCCCAGAACCTGCTTAAAGACAAGTGTTCTGGGAAAGGATTTGTTGCGTTGCATGAGGAACGTGCATTTGCAGAGGGCCTGGAGAAAGCTTGGGAGAGGCCCACCTCCAGGTGGAAAAGTTGCACCTTTATGGCGGCAGAACTTGCCAAGAGCCCCTGAGTCAGGTGACAGTTCAGCTAAACCCTAACCTCGCGGAAGGTGTTGAAAATCTGCACATTGACAGGAAGCCCTTCAATAGTTTCAAAAGTAACTCCGGTTGTTTACAACTCAGCAGATCCCTGAGCCCAAACAGGAAACTTACATCAGGATACATAGAAAGTCCAGAAACAAAATCAGCGAGGAGTTAGATGAAACAGGTACATTTCAAATCGGGGGAAAAGAAGGGTTCATCGTGAGAACACTGGGTCTTCATTTGGGCAAGATGTCCCAGCTCAACACTTGGGCGGGGTGCCTGCCCTAAGACAAGACAACATGAAACCTTGGATATCTTGTCTGCAAAATGGGGATGATATCGGATTCATAAGACAATGGGGAGGTGATGCATTTTTATGCTCATCTAATCTGAGACATAGTACGTGTAAAATAGTTAGCCATCGCTATTTCCTGTTTAGTTCAGAAAATCAACACTATCCTAGTTGGTTGGGTATGATTTGTCCCAACTCTGGATCAGGCGGAGTCTCCTGGTTCAATCTTTTGGGACTGAGGAAGGAAGTCACGTGGGTCAGAAGCCCCCAGGCGGTGGGCAGCTCCTTTACCTTCAAGGTGATGTGGTTCTTTGCAGCTCATAACACGTGGGACATGCATGAAATGACATACATCATCATTCTCTGATTAATAAAATGTGAAAAAAGAGTAGGCTGGTGGGGTAATTTCTAAGGTGGGTTTTCTGCGTGTCTTCAAATATAGATACGTGAGTAATGGTATTTCAGCAGTAGTTACAATTTCATTGGTTCCTACCTGTACACTTTACCCCCTCTCCACCACCGCCTTCGACAAATTACCCCAGGACATTTGGATGCTTGTGTGGTTGGAAGTTACAAAATGGCAGAACGTTGCTGGCTCTCCAGGCCCTTTCTTGGTATTGGGAGCCTATGCTGAATCCATCAGAGCTATATTTGGCTAACCTTGTGACTCCGACCTTGTCTTGACGGAGACCTAAACACCACAGCAGCTAATTCATACCTTTACTTTCTTCTCTCCTTGGCACCACTGATGTTATGGATTCTGTAACCATGTAAATCATTTAAAGGGGCACTTTTTCCAGTGGAGAAAGCATATACTTCTTGTGGAGTAATTATTCTCAGTCCTAGCTATTCCCCCAGTTTTGTTTTCTTGTTTCCAAACAAAATCATTAACTGCCTAAATAAGGAATGCTCATTTCTCTTCAGAGAAAATGCGTGAACTCTCAAAGTTATTAAAGTCTCGTAATGCGCTCAAAGAAGCAGCTGCTTTTGGTCGAGGGGTTTATTGCTCTTGGCATCCAGGGAAATTCAAGACTTTTGCCTAAAAAAACAAAAACCCCCAGGTCCTTCCTTATCACTTTTCTGTGACTAATTCCAACTATTTTTGTTTTAATCCAACTATTTCTAAATAAAAGAAAAATGGAGAATTAGCTAAGCTAGGCCAAAATGAGGATAAGTAAATTTACCTCTCAGAAGTGGACTTTGCAGTCGTGGTATTAAGGTAAGACCCGGCAAAGGTGTTTAAAAGAAGCGTCAAGCTCTGCATTTCAAGGTCTAAATATGTGACCTTTCCGGGAGAAGAATGAACATCCCAAATGACTTGTGTTTCTTCCCCTCTCTTCAGCTCCCCTGTCATTTTCCACCCTCCCACCCTTTGTAAACAATCTATTGTTTTAAGGAAAGAAGTCAGTTGAAAGAAATACCAGTGTTCTAAAGACAAGGAATGGAACAAAGGATAGGAAGGTTTATTTTATCCTGAAGGGATAATTGTGGGTCCTTAAATTAAAAACAGTGAAACTAATGACCTTCTCTGGTGGTAAGTGCTGTAGATATACCTGGAATAGAAGGGAATGCTTAGTGTTGCCAACTTTTTATCAAGAAAGAATGATAAACAAAAGCACAATATCTCTTTCACATTGCCGTGTTCTGTTATCCACATGGCATTTTGCACTCTCTGAAATGTTTGCTTGTTTATTTTCTGTCTATCCTGTTGAAATATAACATTTTAGAAGGGGAAAATCAGGACTCCTACAAATGTAAAATGAATGTGTCTAAGATTGTATCAAGAGTTTTACAACTGATTGAAAGGAGAATTGAAAGAACTCCCCAATTTCAGGCAATCAGGAAAGTTGAAGTGAATTTACATAAAGATGCAAAAAATGGTCAGTATCCACAGGGCTAGAATCAACTGCATTCCATTGGACAAAGTTCATTTGCATTTCTATGGAGAAGAATCGTTTGTGTTACTGTTGGGTTTTCTGCAAGTTAGAGAGTTGTAAGAGAGCTCAAAGACAAGGAAAGACACAGGTAACCCAGAAGAGTGTGCTAGACGGGTCATCTGGTCATCTTGCTGAAGATGACCAGTCTTTTCTTACCTCTAGGAACCAGCAGAGCCCCCAGCCCTAGGCAGCAGGGATCGTGTGTCTCTTCACTGTATCCCCAGGGCCTGGAATATTGTAGGTCCTTGGTGAAGATGACTTGAATGAATTGTTCAGGGGTGTTTTCCCTAAACTTCCTCTGTCTTTTTGGAGGTAAAAACAGTACCCTACAAACAAAGTAATGTTACTAAATCCTAGCTAGATATAGGTGCTTGTGGAAAGCACTTACAAAGTTCTTTCCCCCAAAAGGGGGAGAGATAAGATTAGTGTTAGAGACACAGTTTTACTAGAGATTTAGAAATGATTTAACATCACATTCTAGCCCAGTGGGTCTCAACTAGGGACAGTTTTGCCCTCCAGGGACATTTTGCAGTGTCTGAAAACATCAGTGGAGGCCACAACCAGGGAGAAGGGGGTGAGCTGCTACTGGCATGTAGTGGATAGAGATGAGGGATGCTGCTAACCATCTTACAATGCACAGGACAGCCTCTCACAGTAAAGAAATATTCAGCCCTGATGTCAGTAGTGCTGAGGCTGAGAAACTGTTTTAGGGACTACCTAAACGAATGCATTCATTCAGAGAGAATTCATTCAGAGAGAAGATTCTAGGCACCAAAAGAACTTCTCTCCCCAGCCTGAGTTTACCCAAAACATTTTCATTAAGTCATTGTTCCTGTTTTCCCTGACTCTGTTTCACCCATTAGTGCCCCTGACTTCATGTCCTCTTACCACCAACACTCTGTAACCAGCTGCAGCCAGCTTGGTGATCCGTGAAAATGAGGGTTCAGCGTGGGCTGGACTGAGTCTCAAGATCGATTATGGTCTGGGCCCAACATCTGTTGGTGAGGTTGGGTGACCTCTGTGGGCCTCAGTCTCTCTGATTTCTGGAAACAAGAGGCTAGACTAGGTTGGTTTACCTGTCAAAGATCTTTCTGCTCCAGCTTTCTAGGGGTCAGTGGCTTCTTGGATGGGGCCCTTGGATGGAGATGGCTGTCAAGGGCCACAAAAGGGGCTGCTCCTCAGAAAGCAGGACCTGAGGTGACCATTCCTAGGACCACAGGGAGAAGGCGGCAGGGCTGGGCCCGGAAGAGGGATGCTGTGCCCCTCCTCCCATCCTCATGCCATCACTGCCCCAGCTCTGCTGCTCTCCCCACAGGCTCTCTGCTATCTCACGCAAGCATCTGGATCTCTCTCAAGAAGAGATAAAAGCCTTTAAGTGCCTCCTTTCCTGAGGGATTGCCTTGCTGGAAGGGAGTCTTTTAAAGTGTTTTCTGTATTGATTATAAAAGTGCACTGAAAGAAATTTGGAAAATGCAAAGGCAATAAAAATCGCCTCTTTTCATATGAAAATGTTATTACCTTTGGAGACTGAGGGGGCTCTTTGGTCTTTTAAAAATGTATTTACTTAAAGAAAGACATTGTAAAAGTGATACCTGTTCACTAGAGAAAGAGCAGAAAGTATAGACAAAACATAAAATTTTAAGATCCACTTGGATGTACCACAGTAATGCAAAATGTTAATACGGGAGACTGCTGGGTTTGGGGTGGGGGTGGATATGAGGTAAGGTGGGTATGGGATGGGATATGGAGCTCTCTGTACTACTACAAAAAATAATCTAGTGACTGAATTATATTTCAAATATCTATCTAGAATCTTTTTGTCCAGAGACCACCATTTGATAACACTGTGGTGTTCTTTCTTTAGTTAGGAAAAAAAATAATATTCATTGTAGGAGGAGGACGAGAAATTGTAGTAGCTAACCTTGATGAGAATTGACCTTGTGGCATGCGCTGCACTAAGTGCTTTATATGTTCCTATTATTGCCCTGAATTCTTCCAACAATCCTGAACTGCCCACATTCTCCCTCTGCGTATGCACTCTTCGAATTGCTTTATGTACATGATTGGCCCATTTAACCCTTCCAACAATCCTCTGAGGCTGGTACTATCCCCATTTTACAGATGAGGAAACTGAGCCTCAGCAGTTTGTAAGTTGCCTCTGGTTCTACAGTTGGGAGATGGTGGAAGTGATACAGGATCTCAGATGAGGGAGCCACTATTATTACTGCATATTCTAGACAATGAGGGCACAGCCTGACAAGGGTGGCCACGGGTGGGCTCCACAAGGAGCAGAGGGAGCTGGAAGATATTTGGAATCAGGATTAATAGGTACCTGGAAATGTCATGATAACTGAATCCGTTGGTCACTGGAGGGCATTTTTCCTGCCTTCTGGATCAGGAAAGACCGGGCCTGGGAGCCCAGCTGAGTTCCTTCCTAATCACGTTGCTTTGTGCAGGCCACTCTGAGTTTCTGTTTCCTCACCTGTGAAATGGGTGTGACCATTTAGACTCAGCTGGCAGGGCTGGGAGGATTAAATGTGGGACTCCACGTGTGTTTTAGGTGCTCGATTAAAACAAGAGCTCAGAAAACAAAACAAAACAAAACAAGACAAGAGAAGAGCTCAGGGCTTCCCTGGTGGCGCAGTGGTTGAGAGTCCGCCTGCCAATGCAGGGGACACGGGTTCATGCCTCCGTCTGGGAAGATCCCACATGCCGCGGAGCGGCTGGGCCCGTGAGCCATGGCCGCTGAGCCTGCGCGTCTGGAGCCTGTGCTCCGCAACGGAAGAGGCCACAACAGTGAGAGGCCCGCGTACCGCAAAAACAAAACAAAACAAAACCCCCCAAAAAACAAGAGCTCACATTTACTGAACACCAGCTGTGTGGGGGAACTTGGATTAAAGGGCCACAATCTCTTCGGTCTTGTCTGTTACCTTCTATGGTAGTGGAGTGGAGAAAGGGGTCTGAGGTGGGTGGGGTTTGAGAGGGGACCTTAGGGGAGCAGGTGGGAGGGGGTGGGGCCTCCTCTGATGCCATAATTGGTGGGTCAGGATGTTTACATTTCCTCCACTCAATGAGCCTTTACTGAGAGTTGACTGTGTGTGTATCACGCTGTGCACCTAGCACTGTCTTAGGTACGGGACGCAAAGCAGACCGGGTCTGTTAGCCAAAGAATGCTGTTTTCCCTTCAAAGGTGCCATGCAGCAACGTCTAATGACATGCTTTTCTTGAGGAACTTCATCGGAACATGAGATAAGTCACACTTCTTGGTTTGGGATCCACTTCACCCAAGGCCCCAGACACAGACACTTGGTGGCTTTGCCCTTGTTCATCGCAAACAAAAGGCACCCGCATCCCGCATGAAATGTACTAGATGTGGCTACTTCAAAATTTCCTTTAGTTGCCGTAGGTTAGTTTACACGGCGTTACATTTTGAGGCTCTTTCATTACATATGGATTTTTAACTTCCTTCCCTCCTTCCTTCACCACTATTCATCTTCTTTCAGTTCTTAAAATTTTATCGAGTCCTTGGAAAGTTAGTGGATCCAGGACACTGTAGGAGAGGATGTAGGTGCACGTGTTGGTCTGGGTGACTGAGAGGGTACGTGTGTCAGCCCCAGAGGTAGGTGAAGGAGTGTGTGTGAGAACGAGGGTGTGCAGGTGCGTAAGTGCATGCTGTGATTGTGAATCTCAGGGGTCCAGGTGGGAGAGTGAGGGTAGGGGATGGTGAAGGATGGTGGGTAAGGGAGTCCGGAAAGCGGAGTGAGGTAGAGCGTGGGTCCCGGTGTGACTGTGATTCCTGGGGGCACACGTGTGTGAGGCCTGAGATCCAGGGCGGACAAAGGTGACTCATGGGCGTGAGTGTAGCAGGGTGTGTGCGTGCAGGTGTACGTGTGTGATTGTGAAGGTCGGATGCTGGTGCGGAGTAAGCAGGTGAGAATGAGTGTGCGTGTGTGTGTGCGAGGGTCGCGTGTGAACGTGCAAGGGTGAGCACGTGAGAGGATGGAGGCCGAGGGAGCGTGGCAGTGTGTGCGCGTGAAAGTGGTGTCGGCTGGGGGCGGGGATCGGGCGCGCGCGCGCACGGCGGGGCGTGGGCGGGGGGCGCGTGGCCGGGTGGGCGCGCGTGGGGGGCGCGCGGCGCGGGCCGGGGGCGGGGACACTGCGGCGGCGGCGGCGCGGACACAGCCGGCCGCCCCCCGTGGCAGGCGCGGCGCGGGGTGAGCGGGCGCGGCGCGTAGCTCGGGCCCATGGTGCGCCCGTGTCCGTCGGTCGGGCCGCGCGGGCGGCTCCGCGCGTGGCCCGGCGCTCGCGAGCTCGCCCCCTCGCTGCGGGCCCGGCCCGCCCGCTGCCGCCGCCTCCTCCCCCGGGGCGGCGCGGCGCCGGCGGGCGGTGGCGCGGAGGCCGGACCGGGCGGCGGCCCAGGCGGCGCGGGGGGCACGGCGGCCAAGGCGGGCGGCGCGGGCGACATGACGGACAACATCCCACTGCAGCCGGTGCGCCAGAAGAAGCGGATGGACAGCAGGCCCCGCGGCGGGTGAGCGGGACCCGGGGCTGGCCGCCCTCCTTTGTCCGCGCGCGGCCGGAGCCTGGCGCTCGGGCAGGGCGGGCCGGGCCTGACAGGTTGGCCGGCGCCATGAGCCGGTGGCCGGGCCTGGGAGGCCGGCGGGCGGGCGGGCGGGCGGGCTGGGAGGGAATTCGGCTCAGCTCCAGTTCCCGCCCGGGCCCCCGGCGCGATCGCGTCCCTTTTGGGCCCAAGCGCCCGGCTGCCTCTCACCGATGCCCACCTTCCTTTCGAAACCCCGAGAAGCCGGGCCTGCCCAGCGCTGTTTACACGCGCGTGGAATTGGGATCAGCCTTGCCTCTTAACCGTTTTGTTTCCTGATTACTCCTTGTCGTTGTAATTACGATTTGGTCAGTATCAAACCTTGCTCTGCGCGTGGAGTCCTCGGAAGCCCGGATATGCTCAGTTTATTTGTCGCGGGAGGCATGGCTTCCTCCGCAGACCCGCCGGGGGGGGTCCCCATCAGTGTCTCCGGGTCTCAGCCCCCAGATGGCCGCCTTCCCCTCCCGGCCCCGGCTAGACCCGAACTAGTAGCCGCAGGAGGGCGAGAAGGGTTCCTACTGGTCAACAGGAGACCCCCCCCCCTCCACGGTTCCCCAGTTTGAGAGAAGGAGCCCGCTGGCAGGCGTAGGGGTTGCCACCTGCTGTGGCTTCCCGCATTGGCAGGCCCCTGGGCAGCCTGGTGAGGGTTTCCCTCACTTGGAGAGAGAGGACGGGAGGATGTTTTGCGCCCTGCCGTCTTCTTATTCGGAGGATGGCAATGACCTGTTGAGGTGTTAAGGGTCTGTGGCATCGCCTGCGACAGAGTTAGCTGGGGGGAAGGTTGAGGGGAGCTGGTTAAAATGCAGATTCCCCGGCCCCGCCCAGACCCGCCGATCAGTTCTTGGGGGTGGGACCTGGAAATGTGCATTTTCCGAGGCCGCCCAGGTGAGGCTGTTGTCGGGTGAAGGCTGAGAACCGCAGCTGGGCGGGGCCGGGCCTCGGACCCACCCTTCCCTTTGGCGTCCTGTTCTCTCTGGGCCTTTTCCCTGTGGCGGCCGCTCTTTGCGGCGTCAGTTACTTGATGGAGGGGGTGAGGAGGGTGAACAAGTAGGCTGGCTTCACCAGGTGTCCGTCGAATTAAGAAAAATGAAGAATGCTGCCAGCTGCCATTTTGTGAGGTCTTTGTCCCTGTCTTCTTAAAGTCTTCCTTAAATCTCCCGGTGAGGAGTCCCCTTTGACAGAATACAGAGGAGGAAGCCAGCCCAGCGAGGTCGAGGACTGCTGGGAAGATGCTGCAAAATGCAGGTTGCGCTCGGGCTCTCTGACCCCAGAGACCGACAGCCCTCCACCCTTTCCTTCACTGTTCGCGCGCGTTGTAATCCTGACTGCTCAAGGCTAAAGAACGATAACAATTAACTTGAGCCGTGTGCCTGGCATAGTGCCTGATGTAATATACACCCTCAGTAAATGTTTTTTTTCTCAGTGTTTTAATGAATTAATATGATCAGTGGACTCGAAGATCCTCTAGTTATTAATTTGTGCCAAAAACAATTATAAAATGCCGTGTGTGTGTGTGTGCGTGCGTGCGTGCGTGCGTGTGTGTGTGTGTGTCTGGGGTGCATATACGAATTAAACAAGCCCTGACCACAGGTGCATGCCTCCTGACCCTGCATTGGAATCACCTGGGCAGCTTAAACAATTACCATCCCTGCCCCATTTTAGACCTTTGAAATAAGAGTCTGGGGTGGGACCTGGCTATAAGCTGCCCTGATGATTTTAATGCGCTGGCATAGTTGAGAACCTCTGATTCAGTGCATGAGAGAAAAATGCAAATAATTATTTAAAAGTGATGATTACCATGATAGAAATATGCACCGTTGATACAGGGGCCCAGAGGGAGTGGTGCCGACAGTTGGGGAAAAAGAAAAGATTTCTGTTTGTTATTGGCATGGAAGATCACTCCTTTAGAATTTGCCACTTTGGAACTAATTGATTTCCTAAACAGTGACATGGATTCAAATTCAACTCAGGTATCTGGAATTCCAGGTATTTGCGTATATGTTCTAGTATTTAACCTGCATTTTTAGGAGTAGCCTTGTCAAGTTGCGGATCTTGGCGTTGGGAAGCACTTTTGGGAGCACGGAGAGGTGGAAAGGCTTCCTGTAGTTTAAGGTGGGGGGGCAGGGGGGAGGTGAAGGAATAAGAAATATATTTGTGATGGGTCAGACTCTTTGCTGGGCACTTGAGATAAATGGCTGTGTTTAAATCCTCATAACAACTGTGTGAATTTTTGGAGTTAGTTTCTTCATTTTATAGACAGGGAAACAGATTCAGTGATGCTAAATAATTTGTTGGAGGTCATAGGGATACTCAGTGTGAGGAGGTGGATCAACTCCTTTTACCTAATGGCTCAAAGCTGTAGGATGGTTGGGGGATTTTGTGGTTAAAAAACCAAAAACATAGGTGCCACAGGTCCCAGGAGACAGAGTATAATTAATGCTGGGGTCACTCAGCATATGTCACCAAGACATGCAGTTTATTTGCTGGAGGAATCCCGTAGCCCAGAGCTCTTTTCTCTCTTGAGAAAGTTACCACATCCTGATGTTGAGAAAACTATTACAGTGGTTTTGTTTGGACACAAGGCATTTGCCTCACATTGCTGGAAACCATTTTTCTGACATCATGTGCTTTCCTTCTGGCTAAATGAAGTTCTCCTCTTGGTGAAACACAAGAGATTTTGTTAAGAGCGTGGGCGTAGGATTGGAGAGCTGGGTGCAAGCCTGGGTTTTTTTTGCCACTCACTACGTGTGTGACTTGGGGAAATTACTTTACCTTTCTGGGTCTCATTTTTTCATCTGTAAAGTGGGAGTAACAGTAATTATGTATACCTCCTAGGATTGTTTTGAGACTTAATCCGTGTTAAGTTTGGAACACTAAGTGCTTAGTACCTCCTGGGTCTTTACTAGGACAGATAGTGATAATTAGGTCTTTGTGTAAGGTTTGCTTTGGGGGATCTCCAGAACGCTCCTTTGAGAGGAAGGACCTTTGATGGTAGGAAGTAAAGAAATATTACTGACTTCATTGCTCCTTCCTGATCAAATCCAGGAAATGATTAACTACATAAACTATTCCATCCAGGTATGTAGACGCCCTGGTGTGATAGATATTGTCGAAAGCAGCTCTGGCAGAACTGAGACTTTGCCTTCTCTTAGTGATAATTTGGGGTTTTGTGGCCAAATTGGACAAGGATGCTTTGATTTTTGATGTATTTGGACTTGGGGCATTAGGAAGTTTTGGATGAACTGGGTTAAGAAAGAGCTGACTATTTAGGTACAGAGTCTATTTCAGCCTTTTTTTTAATAAATAACTTTATTCAAGTATAATTTACATCACATAAAATACATCCACTGTTAATGTACAGCTCACTGAGTTTTTTACAGTAGATTTATAGAGTTTGTGCAGCCATCCCCACGATCCAGTTTTTGAACATTTCCATCAGTCGCAAAAGTTCCCTCGTGCCTGTTCGCAGTTCATCCCAGGCTGTCACTGGTCTGCTTTCTGTTTTCATAGGTTTGCCCTTTCTGGAAATTTCGTATAAATGGAATCATAAAATATGTTGTCTTTGTATCTGCCTTTTTTCACAGCATTTTTTTTAATTTAAAATTTTTTAATACAATTTTTAAAGGTTACTTTCCATTTACAGTTATTACAAAATATTGGTTATATTCCCTGTGTTGTACGGTACATCCTTGAGCTCATCTCACACCCAGTAGTTTGTACCTTTTGCTCCCCAGCCCCTATTTAGCACCGCCCACCCCCCACTGGTAACAACTAGTTTTGTTCTCCATGTCTGTGAGTCTGCTTCTTTTTTGTTAGCACAATGGCTTTAAAGTTCCTTTTTATTGCTTAATAGAATTCCATTGTGTAGATATACCATATTTTGTTTATCTGTTCACCAAGATGGACATTTGGATTATTTCCAGTATTTGACTATTGTAAATAACACTGCTAAGAACATTCAAGTCTTTGTATAGACATATGCTTTTATTTCTCTTGTCTACTGTGAGGTTTTTTTTTGGCTGCGTTGGGTCTCTGTTGCTGAGCACGGGCCTTCTCTAGTTGCGATGAGCGGGGGCTACTCTTCGTTGTGGTGCGCGGGCTTCTCATTGCCGTGGCTTCTCTTGTCGTGGAGCACAGGCTCTAGAGCACAGGCTTCAGTAGTTGTGGCACATGGATTTAGTAGTTGTGGCTCGCGGGCTCTAGAGCGCAGGCTCAGTAGTTGTGGCGCACGGGCTTAGTTGCTCCGCGGCATGTGGGATCTTCCCGGACCGGAGCACAAACCCATATCCCCTGCATCGGCAGGCGGACTCTCAACCACTGCGCCACCAGGGAAGTCCGGCAGGTGGATTCTTAACTACTGTGCCACCGGGGAAGTCCCAGACCACTGTCTTTTCCCTCCTGTGCCTCAGTTTCCTCTTCCGTAAAGTGGCGACATAGTAAGAGCCCATGTGGTCGGGCATCATGTATGCAGAGGAGATATGAGCCCTCAGAGAACGCCAGAAATTGTTCTTTGCACAGCCTGGAAGAGGGACCAAGCCTCATGCGGACTCTTGCACTGGGTAACACGATCTCCTCGTCTTTCTAGAACTTTGTAGAGAGTCTGGTTGAGTAAGAACTCTGGCCAGAAAATGGCCACAGAGGACTCGACTCTGCCAGAAGCTCTCTCAGACCTCAAATGGCTAAATCTGTAGTGGCAGGGCTGCTGCAGGCCACGTGCTCCTTTGCAGAGGTGCTTACGCCACGCCAGGACGAGGGTGCAGCAGTGATGTGAATTCACTGTTGATGTGGACGAACAGTGCCCGCGTAGGGAGTTCTTTATACAGATGTGTTTATTCAATGGGAAGTTCTGAACTTTTGATTGAAGCTGTCACTTCTGATTTGTGATGTTAAAATGCCTGTCTCTGTTGACATCATGGAGGGTAGTATTAGGTATACAGTACAGTTGATTCTCATTACTTGCAGTAGTTTTGTTCTGTGAAGTCCCTGCCAGCACTGAATTAGCGAACAGTGAACCACAGCTCCTAGGGGGAAATACAGGGTTAGGTTCCTGTGAGCCTTGGGTTACAGCATTTCAGTCGACCGATCAGTAGAGAACCCTGTGTTCGGTATATTTCTGTTGAAAGACGTGGTATTTAAATATATTGTTGATTCATTAACACTGAGCTCGTGACCAACAGCACTGCAGCTCATGCCTTGAAGGAAGCTTACATGTAACACATGTGTTTTTCTCCATGAGGCACATCACAGGCTTCTTGCTCTTAGGAATGCTGACAGTGCTGGGACCATTTTAAACAGTGATAATAGATAACAAAAAGCACAGAAATGCAGGACACATGGCACTAAACAGGCCATGAAGAGGGCACTTTTGTACAGTATGAGAGCGGAGACGAGAAGGCAGATCCTCGCCCCGTTCAGCCTCAGCTGGGAATGTGTGTGGGTGACTCGGATGGTTTTTTCCGCTCTGAGCATGTCTGTGAATGACCATGAGAGTGCTGTGAGCATGGATTTTTGAGGTTACGAATTTTAGGCAGTAGGTGAATTGGCAAAAACAAATATCACAAATCAGAAGGATGGGCTGTATGTAGGGGTGCGTGTGTTTTCAGTGTCTTTCTGTTGGCACAGTGGACGTGGTATTAGGTATGCAGTCCTAATACCTAATATTAGGTATTAATATTGGGGGGTGGGGTGTGTTGGGGGGAGCATGTATGGGGATTGTGCTGGTGAATGAAATGCATAGACCCCAGCCCTTCCCCTCTCTGTGATGCAGTGGAGAGTTGCATTAACAGCTCTCTGCTCCCTTGGATGAGAACAGAGCAGGCGTTGGTAGCGGCCCATCAGGAAGTGCTCTCTGCGTCCTCTGCCAGCCCAGCTGCACTTGTGCCATCCACTTCCTGTTACAGAATCCCTGCCGTGGGCCCTCCCCTGTACTGACCAAACCCGGACCAGGTGCTCCCTGCCCATGCCAGGCACAGGCAGTGACACCAGATGTGAAATTACAAACCCAGGTGGAGATACTGAAGGGTAGAGCGTGGATACAGGCGCCACTCTTGCCGGGGCTTCCCTGAGGAAGGCCAGTGAGCCACCTGGGTGCCAGTCCCTAAGGAAGCAGGGTGGCCATTTGACCTTGACCTCGGCCACCCATGCAACAAGTAGAAAGTAGGAGGCGGGGTGTCGAATGATCCGTCTTTGGACTTTCGGCTGTCACTTCTCAAAACAGAAGTTTCTTCTAATATCTCTACCCAGATGCACGTGATGAAAATCATTAACTAGGGCTGGCCAGACTTGATGGCCACCTTTGGGAATGGACATGAAGTGCCTGGAGCTTCCCTCCTAAAAGTGAGTGGACTTTGGTTTAATTTAGAAAGAAAAAGACTCATTGTAACATATTTTTTGATGACTTTTACCTAAAGAGATAGAATGGTGCTGATTGTTTTTAAAGCTAGCATCTTTTATTTATGTGACTTTGAAAGATTGATTGAGGTATTCAGAGCTTGGCCTGTGGGAAGCTTCGCCAGAGATCACTAGGTGGCTCGTGGCCAAACATTGAAAGGTTAGCAAATATGTTTATAGTTCCTTCTGTTTGTGCCAAGTGATACTTGTTTCCTCTTTGTAGTAGTGACAGGAAGATTTCTTTTAGAATACATTTCAGTAAAAAACACAGAGTTGATTTAAAAGTATGAAGTCAGTAATAGCTCGGTAGGTTTGTAGACGTGCCCACGTCATGCCTGACATTTAGGAAGTGGTGGCCTGTGCTAATAACATGGTGCTGTTGGTCTAAAAATATAATGTTATTGTTACAAAGGGGAAAGAAAAGGGATAAGCTGGTTGTGCTAATAGATTAAAAATTCTTTTTTTAAAAAATTATTTTATTGAAGTATAGTTGATTTGCAATGTTGTGTTAGTTTCTGCTGTATAGCAAAGTGAGTCAGTTATGCATATATATATTCTTTTCCATTATGATTTATTACAGAATATCGAATATAGTTCCCTGTGCTCTACAGTAGGACCTTGTTGTTTATCCATTCTGTATATAATAGTTTGCAGCTGCTAATCCCAAACTCCCACTCCATCCCTTGCCCATCCCACCAACCCCTGAGCAACCACAAGTCTATCTTCTGTGTCTGTGAGTCTGTTTCTGTTTCATGGATAAGTTCATTTAGGTCATGTTTTAGATTACACATATAAACAATGTCATATGATATTTGTCTTTCTCTGTCTAAGTTATTCACTTAGTATGATAATCTCTAGGTCCATTCATGTTGCTGCAAATGGCATTATTTCATTCTTTTTTATGGCTGAATAATAACATTGTGTACACGTACCACATCTTCTTTATCCACTCATCTGTCGATGGGCACTTAGATTGCTTCCGTGTCTTGACTATTGTAAATAGTGCTGCTATGAACATTGGGGTGCATGCATCTTTTCGAATTATGGTTTTGTCCGGATATATGGCCCGGGAGTGGGATTGCTAGATCATATGGTAGTTCTATTTTTAGTGTTTTGAGGAACCTCCATACTATTTTCCATAGTGGCTGCACCAACTTACATTCCCACCAACAGTGTAGGAGGGTTCCTTTTTCTCCACACCTTCTCAGCATTTGTTATTTGTAGACTTAAAAATTCTTTTTATTTTTCCAAGTTGTCCATGAAAAACATGATTTATTAAAAAATTTTTTTTGCGGTACGCGGACCCCTCACTGTTGCGGCCTCTCCCATTGCGGAGCACAGGCTCCGGACGCGCAGGCTCAGCGGCCATGGCTCACGGGCCCAGGCACTCCGCGGCATGTGGGATCTTCCCGGACCGGGGCACGAACCCGTGTCCCCTGCATCGGCAGACGGACTCTCAACCACTGCGCCACCAGGGAAGCCCAAAAAACATGGTTTTTAAACGATGGTTAGTTTACCCAGTTCATCTGGGACCTTAACGTTGCTTTAATCATTGTCTAAAGTTTGTGGGAGGTTTGTGGGAGAGGACAGTTGGAAGGGGCCCCATGGAAAGGAAGGCTTCTTGTGTGAATTGGAAAGCTGGGTGGGCTGGAGACTATTGCCTTCTTCCAGTTAGATCTCTGTGGCATTTGCCCAGTGCCAGGGAAGAGCCTGCTGGCTGCCCTCCCTGAGGAAGAAGACGCCTGTGGAGGGAACGGGGCCTGGTAGGCTCTCCCCCTCTTTGCTGGGCCATCTGCTGTGACACAAGATGAGGTAGGGTTTGGCCAGTTTAGACCTCAGGGATCCTCAACCTCAGCACTATTGATATTTTCGGTTTGACAGTTCTCTGCCTTGGGAGCCTGTCCTGTGCACTGTAGGATGTTGGGCAGCATCGCTGGCCTCTACCCCCTAGATGCCAGTGGCACCCTCCCCCCAGTTGTGACAACCCAAACTGTCTCCAGACATTGCCATGTCCCCCGGGGGGTGGGAGGAGTAGGAGTGGGCAGAATTGCAGCTGTTAGGACCCAATGGATGAGTGGAACGTGTACACTCTATGAAAAGCCATGCCCCTTATTGTCCTTAAGGTGACTCATCCTGTCTTTAAAAAAAAAAAAGAAAGAATGAAAAAAGAAGAACCTGCTGGGCAAGAGATTCATGTTTGGATTACGTTCTTAACTCTGAGTTCAGCTGCTCATTTAGCAGCTAAGGAAGTCTTGAGCTGTTGGAAGAAAGCATTTGGGAAGTGTCATGGGCTGACGTGTGTCCCTCTCCAAATTTACACGTTGAGGTCTTAACCCAGCACCTTAGCAAGTGACTGTATTTGGAGACAGGGCCTTTAAAGAGATGATTAAATTAAAACGAGGCCATTACGGTGAGCCCTTAACTAATCTGAGTGGTGTTCTAAGAAGAGGAGATTAGGACACGAAGAGAGATACCAGGCATGAGAGGAAAGCCCATGAGGACACAGGGAGAAGGTGGCCGTCTGCAAGCCAAGGAGAGAGGCCTCAGAAGGTAACAAATCTGCTGACACCTTGATCTTGGAGTTTCCAGACTCCCAAGCTATAAGAAGATAAATTTCCAGTGTCTAAGCCCCCCGGCCTGTGATATTTTCTTATGGCAGCCTGAGCAGGCTAATATAGGAAGCATCGTATGGTTATTTTGGTCGGTGAGGAATCTCTCGGTGTTTTTGGTAAACCTTTATTTTAGACCGATGATGAGTTCTTCAGTGCTTTTCTTTAGACAGTCCGGTCTCAAGAATTCTCCATAAGCAAAGAGTTCTCCATGTTGCAAAGTCATGTCCACTAGAGCTGAATGCCACCCCCCACCCCCCTGCAACCTAAAACACGTGCCACATGCTCTGTAAGGTGGAGGTGCTGTCCCCAGATGTTTCCTTTTGCTTAAAGAGTTTACAGGGGTCACATTTCAGGTTGTGCTTTGGATGGTTGGTTTGTTAGTTCATGTCACTTGGACTGTGGTAGATTAATTTGATGAGAATTATAATAGTTGCTGCCCCCTATCGTGTGCTGATTAGGTGTCCAGTGCTCTTCTAAGAGTTTTACGTGGACCATCCCATTTCATCCTCCTGACAGCCCTACTTTACAGGTGACAAACTGAAGAACGGTTTTGGTTTAGAATTAAAAGCTCATTTCAGTTTTTTTGAAAGGCTCATTTTAATTTGAATTTCTGCAGCAAATTGTATATCTCAACCTGTCTCTGTGCCCTTTCCTATTTGCGTTTTCTTGTAATGGCCATTTAGAGGAAGTGATTTTTGTTGAGGGAAGAGGAATTGTGGGTTTGTGAGCCTTCAGTGGTTTGGAGGTAAATATGTGTGTACTCCATTGTTCCTGGTAGAAGCAGAGAGCAGAAATGATGTGACAGAGGAAAATTCTGGAAACTTCAAATTATCCCAATCACTGTAAATCCATCAGAAGCATAATATCTGTTTTCAGAGTTAGTTTCCATATTGATCCTTATTTTTTTTAATTCACTCTCTCTGTAGGAGAGACATTCATGCTAATGGCGGGGGTGGGGGAGTGCAGAACATCTATTTCTAAAATGTGTGTACTCACCCTGTAAAAGGAAGTGATTTGAATCTGAATACTTTTTAGCTTTTATACAGTCAGTCCCCATGAAAGTGCAAAGAAAATTTAAAACTGGAGAACCTCCCCCGCCCCCATCCTCTCCCCTCTTTTTTCTGTTCTCCAGATTAAAGGCAGTCAGAGGCTCTCATACAAGGAATGACGCAATTGTGTCCGGGTAAATCGAAGGACTAGGTAGTAAACAGACAACACCACTTGTCCCACCTCGCAGGGTTTTTTTCCCTAAATAAGCTGCTTAAAAAACTATGCATATGTACACATCCATGCGTATATATATACACACACAGGAAAGTGCACAAATCATAAACACACAGCTTGATGAATTTTCATGAAGTGAACACACTCCCGTAACTGGCAGCAGATAAACAGGCTCTGACCTCAGAAGCCTCCTCTTGCCTCCTTCCTCCCCCGCCTTGATCTATATCCTGACTTCTAACAGAGATTGGCTGGGCCTGTTTTTGACCTTTAAGTAAATGCAGTCATGTAGCAGGTACTCACTCATGCCTGTTAATTCTTGCTCCATGTTTGATTCATAAGGGTTGACCGCGTTGCATGTTTATTGTAGTTTGTTCACTCCTGTCCGCCATGTGAAGTCAGAGTATGAATAAGTCATTGATCCTTGAACGATGAGGGGGAAGGGGTTAGGGGTGTCGACCCCCAACCAGTCAAAAATCCAAGTACTGGTACTGCTTGCTGTCTTTGCCTCAAAAACAAAGGAATTGATAAATGACTCACCCGAGAGCAGAAGCTCAAACAGTTTGAATAGAATAAGGACTCAAACGCTAGTTCTTTTGATTTTACATGTTGTGATCTCTAATCAAACACAAACTTTTCCCCAAACTTAGTTAATTTAAAGATGTGTAAAATGAAAATACAGGTGCGTTATTTATCGAGAAAAATCCACATATAAGTAAGTGGACTGGTGCAGTTCAGACCCATGTTGTTCCAGGGCCAGCTGTATTCTGTGACCCCTCTATCCCATCTCTTCCTGATGGCCAAGTGGGACGTTTCCAGCTTGAGGTCTCATGAATGGTGCTGCTGTGGACCTTCCTGAGCTTATCTTGAGGACATGTATTATGTGGCTTTGTTGGGCCCTTGGGGATATTTGTGTTTAGCTTTAGTAGAAATTGATAGTTTTCCAAATTGTACGAATTTGTGCTTCTCCACCCGGGAAAGTGCCAGATGCTCCACATCCTCGTCCACACTTGGTATTTGCCATTTTTCGCTTTAGCCTTCCTCATGGGAGCATAGCAGTATCACAAGAAATGTATTTAAAAAAAATATTTATTTGGGGCTTCCCTGGTAGCACAGTGGTTGAGAGTCCGCCTGCCGATGCAGGGGACACGGGTTCGTGCCCCGGTCCGGGAAGATCCCACATGTCGCGGAGCGGCTGGGCCCGTGAGCCATGGCCGCTGAGCCTGCGCGTCCGGAGCCTGTGCTCCGCAACGGGAGAGGCCACACAGTGAGAGGCTCGCGTACCGCAAAACAACAACAACAACAACAACAAAACAACAACAAAAGTTTTATTTGAGAGAGGCTTCATTTTCTTGCTCTGAAGTCAAGTTTTAGACGTACAGGATAGCCACATCATGGTAACCCTGAACCTAAACGTGGCAAAATGGTCGCATCACAGCAGCCTTGCCTTTCTGACCAAGTACTCTCCTTTTATTTTTACTTTGATTTTACTTTGCCTCATGATAACTTTGTACCATAGCTCACACTAGCTCAAAGATTGCAGCCTCTGTCCTAACGCAGATCCTCGTTTCTACCTTGGTTCCTCCCAGTATATTCTGCAGCTTGGTCTTCCTTTCCTTTCCTTTTTCTTTTTTTGCATTTCTTAGTTTTGATGTTTTTTGATTGAGGTAACATTGGGTTGTAGCATTATGTAAGTTTCATGTGCACAACATTATATTTCTATTTCTGCATACATTACAACCAAACACCCTCCTCTTGAGTAGTTTTCATCATAAGGGAAACAATAGAAAAGTATAAAATTTACTTTCTTTTAATTGTAAAGTGAGTGCATGTGTATTAAAAATTGGAGAACAGAGAAAACTGATGAATGAGTTACTGGTGTAACTTTCCCTTCAAAGGCAACCACAGTTAACACAAACCTTCTAGCATATGCTGTTTTCTTCCTGTCTTGTTTCCGTGTGTACATTGTTTGATGAATTATAACCATGTAGCACATGTGTTTTTATTTCCCGCTTTTTTTTTTCATTCAGCATTTTAATGTAAGGCTTTTTCTGTATCATGATGTGCTCTTTAAATGACACTTGAAGTGGCAACATATTATTTCTTTGAGGAGACACCTTTAATTTACATAACCAGGGCCCTGTAGTTTTACAAGTTGATTCTTATTGTCACTTTATAAATATAATGTATTCATTCTGAACGCTGGCCCTGCAAAGCAGAGGCACGCCAAAGACACACAAAGGGAAAGTTGCGGGAGGCCCAGGCCTGGGTTATGGTGATCTCCTGTTTGCTCTTTGGCTGGAGATGCTCTCGTTTCAGTCCTCACCGCCTCCCAGCTGCTTCCTGCTGCATCTCTGAGATTTCTTGTGTTTCCAAGCTGTTGCATTAACTGGGGCTGAGCCTTTGTCAGTCACTAATATCCCCTGAGCAGTACTGGGATGTTTTGTGCCCAGTGATGGAACCAGGGGCCTGGGGGACCAGGGCTTGTTAGAGAACAGCCCCTGTACAGTCAAGCCGGAGACAGCTGCTGTGGCCCTGGAGGTACCTGACCCACTCAGAGCCCTCCCCAGCTCTGGGGCCCCACACGGGACTTTTTTTTTTTTTGGCTGCATTGGGTCTTCACTGCTGCACGGGGGCTTTCTCTAGTTGCAGCGCTTCATTGTGGTGCACGGGCTTCTCATTGCGGAGCACGGGCTCTAGGCTCGTGGCCTTCAGTAGTTGTGGCTCGCGGGCTCTAGAGCACAGGCTCAGTAGTTGTGGCACACGGGCTTAGTTGCTGCAGGGCGTGTGGGATCTTCCCAGACCAGGGCTCGAACCCCTGTCCCCTGCATCGGCGGGTGGATTCTTACCACTGCGCCACCAGGGAAGCACCCCACACGGGACTTTTAAACACTAGCATTTTATTTTTTCTAGTATAAAAGTAATAATTTCTGTTAAAGAAAACTACTGATTTCTCTTAGAGAAAGGTTAAAGATGCAGTAGCTAGAATTTAAAGCCCAACTTTCTATTAACATTTAGGTATGTTTCCTCCTGATCTATAATTTTATCGGATGGCTATTGGGTGACATTATTTTCGTTGGTTTTTGCTGTTAGAAATTAGAACCTAGTCTACAGAGGCTATCTTTCTTCTTTCTTTCTTTTTTTTTTAGCCATGCCATGGGCCATGTGGGATCTTAGCTCCCTGACCAGGATGGAACCCGCACCTCCTGCAGTGGAAGTGCAAAGTCTTAACCACTGGACCACCAGGGAAGTCCCTAGAGGCTATCTTGATGCATGAATTTTTGCTACATCTTGGACAATGAATTTCTGGAAGGGCTCTGCCATTTTACACCCCATGAAAGCCAGAATGGCCCTTGTTCCAGGGTCAGGATAATTTTGCCTTTTGCCTAGCGCAAACCCCCGAGATTGGGAAAGTTCAAGAAAAAGAGAGAGAAAGAAATAAAAACACATGCTTTCCTTTCTTTGTCAGCCACAGATCAGGCTTCCTGTTTATTAACGTGTGAGCCAGGTGGAGCTGGAGGGCAGTAGGGGCCTGTGGTCGATGGAGGACAGGCTTGCTCCGTGGTAACGCTAACGCTCTGTGGATGGACTGGGGGAACCGAACACCTCACAGTGGTGTGTGTTTGGTGGCTGTGAGAGATAACGGAGTCTGCAAGCATACAGTAAATGTTTGTTGAACGAATAAAAGGCTTTCTAGATCCAGTTTCTCTTGACAAAGCTGTGTGTAGACAACAGGGCCAAGGCACATCTGCTTCCCTGCAGAGGAGGGTGAGGGTTGTAGTGGGGTCGTTGGAGCCCAGGGTCACGTTCCCCTGCAGCAGCAGCATTAGGACAGGTGTGAAGTGCTCCCTGTGAGGGCCCTGCCACGCCTGAGCTGCCCTCGGACCAGCCCCTCAGCCCCTCTACCACCTGTTTCCAGAGGTAAACCCCTCCCAAGCGACAGGTGTTGTAACTTCTGGCGTCTTACAGGCGCCCTTGGAAACATCCCCCGTGGCCTTCCCGGGGGCTCGGTGCCAGAGCCACGCCTGGTGGGGCAGCGCCTTGGCGGGGCTGCAGCCCCGGTCTCCAGGGGAGCGCGGATGGAGCTGAGTCCGGTTAGGAGGCGGGTTCCTGGTGGAGGGCTGGCTCCCCGCCACCTGGCTTGGCTGCCCAGCACCTTGAGGGGCTGAGAGCCTGGATTCAGGCACCGCTGCCTCTGTGCACGTTGGCCTCCTCCTCTCACTGGCTATATGACCTTGGGCGAGAGAGTCCAGCTCTCTGAAAACGGGTGTGATGACAGTGCTGGGGGGCGGGGTGTGAGGACTGAATGAGCTGATGCATGTCAGGTGCTTAGATCCCAAGCGTGGGGCCCCCGGGAAGTACAGTAGCAGTGATAGCCGTTGTCAAGGATGACAGTGGGGTGGAGGGAGGAGCCATGCGGGCCTGGGCGGTGGCACTGGGGACCCTCCGTGTGTCCTGCTGTGTCTCTGTCATTGGGTTCCTCCCTAGGTGGTCGTCTGAACAATTCAGAGGTGGCTCTTGGAGTCTGCTGTAGTGTGAGGTCTTCAGGCGCTGGTTAAGAGCGATGGCTCTCGGGTCCACCTGCTGGACCCACAGCTGACTCTGCCCCCCACCAGCTGCAGGACTCTCAGTGTGGGAGGGGGGCGATGAGAGCGCCCACGGAATGGGGGTCAGGATCAAGGGAAGTAATTCACGTGGACAGCCGGCACACGCTGAGCGCTTTATAGCTGTTCTCGCTTATTGTCCTGGTATCTGGGGAATTGCCTTCCATGTAATCATTCAGTTCTGTTCAGTTCTCTGGCATTCTGTGGGCTGCTGCTGGGTGCTGCCGCACCAGACCTCTTCTAGAACCCGTGAGCAGATGGCCTAGCGAAAGTGTCCACGTGTGAGCAGGGTCCCTGCACGCTGGGTGCCTGGGGCATGTGGAGGGATCCACGCAGAGCGACCGAGCACCTGCTGTATGCCAGGCCTGGGATGGGAGGCGAGCAGTATCTGGTCTCTGACCCACAAGCTTGTGGCTGAGATTTAAGGCTGCAGACTGAGAGCCGTGTGCTGTTTGGGCAGCAGTGTGGGGTTTTTGGGTTTTTTTTTTGGTTTTGGTTTTAAATTTAAAAAGTTTAATCACAGGGTCACATAGTTCAGTATTGGTTTTTTTCTTATAAATTTATTTGTTTGTTTGTTTTTGCTGCATCGGGTCTTTGTTGCTGCGCGTGGGCTTTCTCTAGTTGTGGCGAACGGGGACTACTCTTCGTTGCGGTGCATGGGCTTCTCATTGCGGTGGCTTCTCATTGCAGAGCACGGGCTCTAGGCACACGGGCTTCAGTAGTTGTGGCACACAGGCTTGGTTGCTCCGCGGCATGTGGGATCTTCCTGGACTACGGCTCGAACCCGTGTCCCCTGCATTGACAGGCAGATTCTTAACCGCTGTGCCACCAGGGAAGTCCCAGTTCAGTGTTAAAAGGTACAGAAGTGTGTACATTGCACACTTAGTCTCCCTCCCGCCCGCTCCGTTCACCTACCCTGTGCCCCTCTCCAGGCAACCACTCATCAATTTCTTCAGTGTCGTTCTGGAGAAGCTTTAACCATCTACCAAAAAAAAGTACAAGTATCTTATATCTATCTAGACAAACATGCATGGATGTTTCCCTTTTTTATTCAATTATTAGTACACCTTACACACTACAACCTATTTTTTTCACTTAACAATACACCCTGGGCCTGTTCCATATCAGGACATAAAGAGCTTCTTTATTAAAATTTTTTCTTTAAAGTGGCTTAATTGGATTCCATCGAATAGATGTACTTTAAGCAGTTTACTACAGATGAGGTTTCGGTTATTTCTAGTTTGCTGTTACTAGATGTTATGGTGAATGGTCTTTATACCCATTTTGGAACATATGGAATATCTCGAAGGGGAATGGTTGGGTCAAAATGAATGTCCATTTGTAATTTTGATAGCTGTCGCCAGGCTTCCCTCCCTCAAGGTAACACTGATTTAGGCCCCTCCCAGCAGTGAAGGGTGCCTGTTTGGCCATCCTGACCAAGCACAGGTGTTGTTAGGCTCTTTGATCTTCGTCATCGTGCTAAGTAAAAAAATGATCTCTCAGTGTGGTTTTAGTTTTGCTAGTACTTTAAAATTGAATCAGTTGCCAACATTTAAAAACTGAGTGTTTGCATCTCACAATCTTATGTTTTGTCTTTGTCTTGAAGAATTGGATGGTCTACTGTGCTGGGTTTATGTAGAATTGTATCCTGGTAGGATCTGGGGGCAGCTACTTCCTTCCCGTGAGATCTGGTCTCCTCAGTGTGCCCCACCCCACTGGATCCTGTGTTTATTTTTGTTCATTTATTGTTTTCTGTTACTTTCTGGGCTTCTGTAGATTTGAGTTTGCCAGTCCTGGTCTAGAGAGAAACAGGTAAATCTAAGGGAGAACAGAGCTGCTTCGTCTTCTCTTCGGGAATAACAGAGTTGGGTTTTGACGGATAAGTAGAAGTTGGGTGATGGGCTTGCCTGAGCAAGTCTGGTGTGGATGAGTCTTGCACAGGGGTTGGGAGTTGGAGAAAAATGAAACAGCCAGGGAAGAGCTGAAAGTGCAGAGTTCTGGAGCTCACCTGCCTTGGCTGCAGTCGGTGGCTTGACTGTGAGGACCTGGGATGAAAAGGTAACAGGGGTGAATTTGAGTTCATAATTATTGAATCGTGGGGTTGGATGCAATGTGAGAGGTGTCATGTGCTCTGAGCAGAAAGAGACCAATAGGGGAAGACTTAAGGCCCGAGAAATAGGGAGAGGCGACAGTTTGCATCATCCGTGACTGCCCCCTACCCCAGAGAACCAGAGTTAACAGTTTGTGTGTGTGTGTGTGTGTGTGTATATTTGTTTCCTAGTATTTTTTTCCATGCATATATCAGCATATATTATTTTTATTAAAATATAGCACAATAAATTGCTTATCTTTTGCTTGCTTTTTTCCTTCTGTTTTATCGCTTGGATCTTGTCCTGCCAGTGTGTGTGTCTCTACCTTATTCTTTCCAGACTACAGCCCCTTGTACAGGGGTCTTGCCGTAATGGGCATTTGGTCATTTCCAGGGTTTTGCTCTCTGTCTGTATTGCTGCTGCTGGCCTCCTAGTGCATTTCCCGTTGGTCACCAGTACCCATATTTGTGTCCTTCTAGGTAGACTTGCTAGGTCAGAGGATCTGAGCTGTACGGTTGAAGAAGCTGCTGCATCGACTTGGCTTTTTTCATTGGTAAACAGTGGTCCCACCTTATCTGAGCTTTCGCTTTCTATGGTTTCAGTTACCCTTAATGAACCCGAAAATATGAAATGGAAAATTCCAGAAGTAAACAATTCATAAGTTTTACATTGTCCGCTGTTCCGAGTAGCATGATGAAATCTTGTGTCTTCCTTAGTCCTGCCCCGGACATGACTCATCATCCCTCTGTCCCGCATATCCTGCCAGTAGTCACTCAGATGGGTCTCCGTTATCAGATCAGCTGTCTCAGTATCACAGCGCTTGTGTTCAAACAACCCTTATTTTACTTAATAATGGCCCCGAATAGTGATGTTGGCAATTCGGACATGTCAAAGGGAAGCTGTGAAGTGCTTCTTTTAAGTGAAAAGGTGAAAGTTCTCGACTTAAAGGAAAGAAAAGAAGTCGTATGCTGAGGTTGCTAAGATCCACAGTAAGAATGAATCTTCTATCAGTGAAATTATGAAGAGGGAAAAAGAAATTCGTGCTAGTTTTCGTGCACCTCAAACCGCAAAACTTATGGCCACGGTGTGTGATAAGTACTTTAGTTAAGATGAAAAGGGCATTAAATTTGTACATAAGGTATTTTGAGAGAGACCATGTTCACATAACTTTTATTACAGTATATTGTTATAATTGTTATGTTTTATTATTGGTTATTGTTATTAATCTGTTACTGTGCCTAATTCATAAATGAAACTTTATCACAGGTATTTGTGTATAGGAAAAACTCCGTGCTATCCTCAGTTTCACGCATCCCCTGGGGGGGTCTTGGACCGTATCCCCTGTGGATAAGAGGGACAACTATAGTCTTGTTTCTTCTCCAGACAGTAGCATTCCTGTGGCCAGAGATACTTCAGACTTCAGTGAACTACTTCCTTCTTTGCATTCTTTCAGATCCTAGATTTTATATTCTCCCGGTTTAAAAAAAAAAAAAATCTAGCCACTTCCCTGTTTCTAGAACAAAGAGCAAAAGTTTCCCTTCATACCTTCCCTTCCATTCCTTCCAGTCCCCCCCACCTGCCCTCCAGGCATCTGTGCTTAACAGTTTGGGTTACGTCCTTCTAGACCTGCTGTCCAGTGTGGTAGCCACTAGCCGCATGTGGCTGTTTTCATTCATTAAATTAATGAACTAAAATTTAAAATGTATGTTTCCAGCGCTCAACAGCCATGTGTGGCTAATGGCTGGTGTGTTCGATGGTGCAGCTAGAGAACATCTCCCTCTGCACAGAAATGTCGGGGACAGTCCCGCTCTAGAGCAGCATTCTCAGATTGGGGATGGTTGGCATTTGGGGCCAGATAATCCTCTGTGTGGGGCTGTCTTGTCCACTGTAGGCTGTTTAGCAGCATCCTTGGCTTCTACCCACTAGATGCCAGTAGCCCTTCCCTTCCCTGGACCTGCAGTCATGACAGCCAAACATCTCTCTAGACGTTGCCAAGTGTCCCCAGGGGCAAATTCACCCCCTACCCCTATTGAGAGCTACTGCTGCAGACTATTTTCTCTATATTGCTTTTTTTAAAATTGGGGTGTACTTGATGTACACTATGATACCAGTTTCAAGTGTACAACCTAGTGATTCACAACCTTTAAAGGTTGTACTCCATCTGTAGTTATATAATATTGGCTATGTTCCCTGTGCGGTACAATAATATATCCTTGTAGCTTACTTATTTTATACATAGTTGGCACCTCTTAATCCCCTTCCCCTGTCTCACCCCTCCTCACTGGCACCCTCCAGTTTGTTCTCTGTATCTGTGAGTTCTCCGTGTTGCTTTTAATTTTCCTTTACATTCTTCCTGGATCTTTCCGGCGTCAACACTGAGACTCTAGCTTCCTGGACTCCGGCTTCAGGGAAGGTGGCTACGTCATGCAGGCAATTCAGTAAATATTTACTGAGTGCCTGCTGAGTGGCACCAGGGCAGAGATGATCATTTCTTTGGACGCTAGCTCCTTGTTGCAGTAGGTACGTTTTCCAGAAACATTGTTCCCTTGGTGTGTCCCTCGCTAATATTTGCTTTTCCTTGCATTTGGCCAGATTGTGTGAAAACACTGCACATCTGGTTGGCAGGCTATTGGCTATCAAAACCTTTGTTTTAGAGTCAAGTCGTAAGGAACTCCACTTTGGTTTCCTTTTGTTTAAATTGTGTAAGCTGGAAGCAGCGTAGACGAGATTATTTCTAGCTTTACATCTTAGCCTAGTTGAATAGCCGCTGCTATTCAGGTGAGAAAATTTTCATGTTTTCTTTTTTCAATCTGGAAAAATAACGTAAGAGAAATAAGATCTACTTTTAATTGAATGCCTGTTATGTGCTAGGCATTGTCTTACACCCTTTATAGATAAAATCCTCAGTCTTCGTAGTAATTCAGCAAGGCGGGTCTTACTGTCAATTTACAGATAGGGAAAGTGGGGATCACAGAAGATGAATTGTCCAAGGGCTCACAGCTGGTGTGGAACGGGGCTGGGATTTGCGCACAGGCCCATCTGGTTTAAAAGCTGGTGTTTATTCCTCTAGCCCACGTGGTGCTGCTGTTCTGAAACTGAGACTCTTGCTTGTTACTTCTTTTTCAGCCTCTACAATAATTTCTCGCACTCAGGGGTTCTATCTTGTAGCCCATCTCCCCAGCCTGTCTAGAATGTGGGATAGGAGTTAATTTGGGAAAGTGACAGCTCAGTTTGGTGTTGAGAAGCAACAGCAGGGTGACAGCTGCCACCCCACAGCTCCAGGCAGCTCCCCCTCTTGGACCTCCGGGGTGCTGACGTCCACCCCTGGACAGACGGGGTGTGGCGGCGTCGTGGGTATAAATCCAGATGTCGGGGGAGCCTGGCTGCCGCCTCTTCTGCTTTAACTGACCTGGGGGCCGGGGGAGGACTTCGTCACTTGTAAATTTGCCACCAAGCCCAAGGCTTCTACTGCAGGCCAGTAGTTCCCCAGATAGCAGGTGATGGCCCCAGGTGCTACAGTGATCCTGAGTAATTCACGGACAGGAACTAAATCACGTTGAGATGTATAGCGACACACTTCCTTTTTCAGTTTTCCTTCAATATTTTTAACCCTGTCAGGGCCCACTTTTGAATAGCAGAAGAAACTGGCCAGCAGGCAGCAGGCTGGGGGCTGGGAGCCACTGTATCTGGAATTTAGTAACGTTTGCTTCTCATATTGTGTTGATTTTGACGTTTACCTTCTGTTTATGGCAAGTGATACTGGTTTTGCATTTATGATAGTGGTTACCTTTTAAGTTACCTTCTAAGACACATTTATGTACTGATAAGTAAAATCCAGGTCAGGAGTTCTCAACCAGGGCACAACTGGCATTTCAGGCTGCATCATTCTTTGTGGTGGGTGCTGTCCCGGGCTTTGTAGGATGTTTAGTAGAATCTTGGCCTCCTCTACCTACTAGATACCAGTAACTAACCCCCTTCTCCCTGTTGAGAATCGCTGATTTAAGGTATGCAAATTGAGGCAAACTTATGAAGTTAGAAGGTAGAATTAGTTGGATATGGTAGAAATCCCGTGTGTGTGAAAAGGGCTGAAGTTTGGGAAACTCTTTGGGCAAATTGCCTTCAGTTGTGGGGTCCACTTGCTGATGTTCCTGTGGCATTGAGGTTTGTTCAAGCGCGAGGAGGGAGGAGATGCCTTGAAAGAGCTGCTCTAAAGCAGCACCGTCTAGTAGAACCTCTGCCATGCTGGAATGTTCTGCGTCCGCGCCGTCCAGTCCATAGCCACGGACCACCTGTGGCCGCGGAGCGCTGAGAGTGTGGCTGCTGAGAATGAGGAATTTAACTCTTTTATTTAAGTAACTTAAATGTAAAGCTACCATGTTGGACATCACAGCTCTAAAGAGATCAGTGTGCAGACGTCAGGATGATAGACTGCAGGCTTTAAAAGCTTAGGCGCGAAGACACACAAACCAACAGGAAAGCATCTTATTAAGTACGGCCCAGCCACGTGGCAGACAGGACTATCAGACAGGAGATTTGGGGCGGTGGTTAACTGCACCCACTTAACATTGGCTTTAGCAAAGTAAAATAAAACAAAAACCGATGTACTGGTGCCTAAGACTTGAGAAGCCCAGGGAACCGACAGACCTACACTCGCCCCCGAGGTGGGCAGGAGCCTCCTGTGGTCTCTGCATCCTCCTTGTGACTCCGTTTTCAGGCAGACTCTCCCTAAACAGGAGCAAGGTGGCTTCCTGCAACTCCAGGCTTGTTTTCTGCCACCTTAACAACCCCAGGGTGAAGAGCATGTCTTTTCTGGAATTTCTAGCAAAAATCCCAGCCAGGCCTCTCACTGGCCCTTTCTCTGAGCCCATCACCATGCTGAGGGCTCTGCTTGGCCAAGCCTGGATCCGGGGCCTGTCATGCCTGGAGCTCAGAGGTGGGGTTGGCCTCGGCTCAATCAGGTGGAAAGATGGAGGGAAATGGACTTCTAAATTATAACTGTAGGCTATAGAAGAAAACTGTATGGTAGCCTAGGCTAAGGGACTGAATCTGAGGTAGGACATACTTGGACGGGGGCCCCTCCCTAAGGCTGGGGTGCAGACCTGGTTGGAGACAGTGTAGTTCAGGCCACTGGATGGCAGGACCAGAGGTGGTCTGCAGGTGGGGCCAGCAAGAAAGCAATCCCAGGGGTACCGATGGGGTGGCAGGCACAGCTGATGGTTGACACATTGGGTGTACAATAGGAGTGAGGGCACCAGAGCTCACAGTGTCCCTGGTGGGACACTAAGGGCCACAGTGACAGGAGGACCTTGGGAGACAAACCTGGGGGTGAGGGAATCAGGGCGCTGGTGTGGAGGAGGCCTGGGGCCTGGGATGTCTATATCGAGAGGGCCCTGGGAAGGTGACCCCTGGGCCACAGTGGGGCTTGAAAGCCTCGAGGGACAGCATGTGCTGGGCGCATGGCTGGCCAGCGCACCATTCGATGGCCTCACTCAACGCACTGCTGACCCGCCCACTGTGCCACGGCCTGGAAACCACAGGTGAGCTTTTTCCTCCAGTGGTGTCCCTCCAGCGCCCTCTACTGAGAAGGCTTAGCATTTCACTGACTGTAAAGGAGAGGCAGAAAGGAGTCTGTCCACATCCCAGAGCGGGCATTGAAGGGTGACTGGGGAGCTGGGAGCCAACACATTGATATGAAAATTAATGAATGAGTGTGGGGGGCAGGGCAGCTGACGTGCACACAGAAGAGCTCCGGTTTGAGCAGCCTGAGAGCCCTCACTCTCTATGGCCCCTAAGGATCTTTCCAATTTTATGTAATGAGGAGAGACTAGAAAAAAAAGAGCTGTGAAATAATTGCGCTGATGGGGCTGTCAATGGCTGTGCAGGGTACTCTCAGGCTCTTAGCTCAGGATGTGGGTCAGACAGACCTGGGCTTAAAGTCGGCTTCCACCACTCGGTAGTGGATAGAGCTGCTGTAGCAGTAGATCTTGAGCAGGTAACTGAGCCCTCTCTGGGCCTCAGTTTATCCATCATGAAAATGGGGATGATGCTAGTACATACTATGTAGGATGGTTGTGAACATTAAGTGAAGCAAGACATTATGTTTTAAAGAGAACACACTTCTACATCCGTAACATTTTGAGCATCTATCTTTCTCATCACCCCTCACCGCCACCACCCTAGTCTTTGCTTGCCTGGATGACGGCAACAGCTTTCTAAATGATCCTTCTGTTTCCATTTTTTTTGGTTAATGTACGGCTTGATTAAGATATAGTTCACATACCCTGCAGTTCACCTCTTTAAAGTATATAATTCAGCAATTTTTAGTATATTCATTGAGTTGTGCAGACATCACCACAATGTTAGAACACTTCACCATCCCCCGAAGAAGCCTCACACCTGTTACCTGTTTCTCCTTTTGCACACGGCAGCGTCTTCTCTGCTCAGAAGCCAGAAGGACCTTTAAAAAAATGTAACTCGGGAATTCCCTGGCCGTCCAGTGGTTAGGACTCTGTGCTTCCGCTGCAGGGGCATGGGTTTGATCCCTGGTTGGGGAACGAAGATCCTGCAAACCGTGAGACGTGGCCAAAAAAAAAAAAAAAAAATCAGATCATGCCACCCTGTGCTTGTAACCCTTCAGTGATCCCCACTGTGGATGGAGTAAAATCCAGACTCCTTGCCCTGGTGACAAGGCCCTGTGTCGTCTGCCCCCTCCTCCTCCTCCGACCTCATCTTTTACCCTGTCCCCCGTATTCGGGGCATTCCAGCCACGCTAGTTTTCTTTCCCTGCAGATGTGCGTCAGGCTGCTTCCTGCCTCTGGATCTGTGCCCTTGCGGTTCTGGTCTGCCTAGGTGGCTCTTCCTTGCCTGCTTGCACGGATGTTTCTTCTTGTCACTCAGCTCACCTGTCACCCCAGCCTTCCCAACCACCCAGTCTCCTGGAGCCACGCCCCTTCCCCACCCCTTCTCTTATCCCACGCCTTATTTTATTTTAGAGAGCTGTTTACTGTCTCTCTTCCTCCCCGTGGGAGGAGGACCTCGTCTGTCTTGCTCACTGTTGAATGCCCTAGGTGAGGACCTGCGTCCTGTGAGTGCACAGGACATTCTAGGTGAATGAATGTGTGACAAAAGGGGAGCAATGATCCCTTGTCGTCGTCTTCTTATTAGATACTCAGTAAATACTGTTGACCTAAAAGTCATTGAAAGTGTGCAGCTTATATCCGGTGCAGGTAGAAAGTGAATAAACAAGGTGACAATCAAGGTGATTAAATGAGATCAGCTGGGGGCTGGTTACACTGGGCTCAGGTGACACAAAGTCCTTATTTTACCCTGTGCCAAATGCTTATTACCCTTTGTTGCAATGAGATTGTGAGGAAGTTGGAAGGGAAGGATCCTGTTCCAAAGTTAGGTCCCCACAGGAACTGGAATCATAGTTGGACCAGATGAGCACTTAATAAATGCTTACTATTATGGATTTAGCTAAAAAGAAAAGAAATGCACATTTATTTCCATAGGTAATATATGTACAATGTGACGGAAGAATAAGTAGGAAAAGGCGCCCCTACTCCCTCCTTCCCAAAGGCAGCCGGTGGCGCCAGCTGTCGTGGAGGTTTTCTGCATTGGCAGGCATAGTCTGCACGCTATCCTCTTGCTTTCATGCAAGGAATGGCATCCTGGACACACCTTGCAGCTCCTTCCTGATTTAGCGTATCTTGCAAATGGGGCTATTCAGCGCATACAGCTCTATCTCCCTCTTCAAAGACTGTTGAGCATTCCATTGTATGGACGTTCCCTGCTTATTTGACCAGCCGCCCTCTGATGACTGGCCAGGTACGTTCCAGTCTTTGCTACCACGTGCGGGCTGCCCTGAATGACCTGCCCCTGTGCGCATGCACGCCTGCCGGTTAAGTCACGGAGCGTTTAACTTGGTAGCTTGCTGTGAGGAACCTTCTGCTAGGACAAAACAGACAAAACTCATAAACAGCCTGACAGTATGTCATTCTCTTAAATTCATTCTTCAGCTTTCATTAGAAACACTCAGCTCTGGGAGTCGTCATTACAGGATTATTATAGGATGGGGAGAGACTGGCTGGTCCACAGAAAAGTCAGTGACCATGGGTAGGTATCTGCAGATTGAAGGGTGTGCTTCCGTCAAATGCATCCTCCCTCCCTCCTTCATTCAGTGCTTTGCGTCCACGGATGGCCGGCTTGGGTGACGCACACCCAAGAGCAGGAATGGGGCTGGACACCTCAAGGTTTCTGTATGTGTCTCTTGCCAACACGAATGAGTTATTAGAAGTGAAACCCATCCTCGTGAGAGCTACCGCCATCCTCCCCACCCCAGCCCTAGCACTAGTTTACGGGAACCAGGATGCTATTTTGAAGAAAGAGCATCGTGTTTCATCATGGAAATTTTGAGCATCTGAGCAGGCAACTTGCTGGCTTGCTAATCTTTAGAGTCCCGATGCCCAGGGACTGTGTGTGCTCAACTCTGCACCCCAGTACCTGGGCAGGGCCTGCCTGGCCCGTAGGAGGAGGGGGAGACGGTGGGTCTGCAGGTGACAAGTAACTATGTAAGTCATCATGGCCACATCTGGATGGGTTGCCTTCAGCTGGCAGCATCTCAAGGGGCTGGTAGGGCTGGGGTTCCTTCCTCCCAGCCTGTGGGGGTGGGTGGGGAGGTGAACAGTTCAGCCTGGGGTCTTTCCATGAAAGACCCTTAACGGATGCTCGTAATTCTCAAAATGCCTGTTTACAGCCGCTCCTGAAGGATGGGCTGCCTTTTTTTGGCACGAGTGAGGGTGGGCATGTGTGTCTCAGAGCAGCTGACTTTTGCCAGAGCCGGGCAGGTGTCCCTGGCTTCACACAGGCGACCTGAGGGCAGGCGTGCCTGGTGAGCTGCCCTCCGGGGGCGGCCCTGGGAGTCAGTTTGCCTACAGCTGGTACGCTGGCCTGTCTCCAGGTTATGCGGGGCGCCGAGTCATCATCTTGCTGGCGTGTTCCTCCAGCATGTTGCTAAAACGTGGAGCCGAGTGTGGAAGGAGATTCTTTCCCTTCTCTTTTTGTATAGTAATCTTGGTGTGACCAGCACCCTTGATAGCATGTGGGGTGCGAAGACACTGGGTTTCAGAATAAGATGGACCTGGTTCAAGGCCAGGCTCAGCTGTTTCTCACGTCTTGGTAAACTCGGGTGCTTTACTCAGCTGTCCTGAGCTTTCCTCTCACCTGCAGAATGTCAAAGTGATAACAGTACTTGTTGCTCTGTATTTACTTTTTTAACTTAAATCTTATTTTAAGATTTAACTTTAAAACTTATTTTAAAAACGAATCCTACTTTTTGAAATAATTTGGGCTTGGGGACAAAGCATCTTTGATTTGGACCACAGCTTCTTAGATGCCTCAGCTGTGTTTTCCCCTCTCATTGAAGGATGAAGCCTCAGATGGGGCTGTGGTTCTGACTCAGTGAAGATGCTTTAGAGAAAGACATTCTGGGAAGAGTGGATGGGTGTGGGCTCGGCCTTGACGGTGTGGGCGTGTCTTTCCCACAGGTGCTGCGAGTGGCTGAGATGCTGTGGTGCAGGGGAGCCCAGGCCCCGCACGGTCTGGTTGGGGCACCCCGAGAAGAGGGACCAGAGATACCCTCGAAATGTCATCAACAATCAGAAGTACAACTTCTTCACCTTTTTGCCTGGGGTATGTACGGGCAGGGGCAACATCGTTTTCTTCTTCCTACACCAGATGTATGCAGTGGTACCAGTCTTAGCAGACTGAAGTCCCTGTGGCAGATTCTGTGAACACCCCGTCTTTTCCATGTCACCTCAGCCACTGGCCATTCATCTTCCCTGGTCCTGAGCACCTGGAAGGGGGCTGCCTTCTGTCTGCAAGGCTGTGAGACTCCACTTGATTGGTTAGAATAACTTCACATTTATTTGGTGTGTTGGGCCTAAGAGTGAAAAAGATATTTTGAGGACGTAGCTTTGTTCCAAAAAAAAAAGAAAATCAGGAGGGGACTTCCCTGGAGGCGCAGTGGTTGAGAGTCCGCCTGCCAATGCAGGGGACACGGGTTCGAGCCCTGTTCCGGGAAGATCCCACATGCTGCGGAGCAACTAAGCCCGTGTGCCGCAGCTACTGAGCCTGCGCTCTAGAGCCTGCGAGCCACAACTACTGAAGCCCACGCGCCTAGAGCCCACGCTCCGCAACAAGAGAAGCCACCACAATGAGAAGCCCGCACACCGCAACGAAGAGTAGCCCCCGCTCACCACAAGTAGAGAAAGCCTGCGCACAGCAACAAAGACCCAATGCAGCCAAAAATAAATAAATAAATAAATTTATTAAAAAAAAAATCAGTGCTTACATTCCCCCCCACCCCTCATTATCATGAAATACACATTTGGAACAGGAAAGTTGGGAGATAAAAGTGTAGAGAACTTTTTTTTAAAGGTAAATTTTAACACTATCATCCAGAGAGACTTTCTATTAACATGTTTGTGATTTTTTTTTTTAATTGAAGTCACTTTTTTTTTTTTTTTGAATTTATTTTTGGCTGCATTGGGTCTTTGTTGCTGCACGTGGGCTTTCTCTAGTTGCGGCGAGCGGGGGCTACTCTTCCTTGCGGTGCACGGGCTTCTCACTGTAGTGGCTTCTCATTGCAGAGCACAGGCTCTAGGCGCGCGGGCTTCAGTAGTTGTGGCTCACAGGCTCTAGAGCACAGGCTCAATAGTTGTGGCACACGGGCTTAGTTGCTCCGCGACACGTGGGATCTTCCCGGACCAGGGCTTGAACCCGTGTCCCCTGCATTGGCAGGCGGACTCTCAACCACTGCACCACCAGGGAAGCCTGTTTGCTAATGTTTTGCGTAGTATTTTACTCTGCATTCATCCCTTTTGTTTGTTAAATCCATGGACAAGTACTCTGAAAACCTTGCCCCTAAAACGCCTTTAAGTTAAACATCTGTTTTTATCTAGTGTGGCCTCCAGGATACACTGACTGACTTCAGAAGCAGCAGCAGCAATCAGTTCGAAAGCTGGAAGAAAAAAAAAATCACTGTTTGATTTATTGAGGGAGAACATGGAAACGCAAATACCTTACACTGTAGCTTAAGGTCAACCTGAATGTTTTTTTAAGGGTGATTTTTTTTTTTTTTTTTTTGCGGTACGCGGGCCTCTCATTGCTGTGGCCTCTCCTGTTGCGGAGCACAGGCTCCGGACGCGCAGGCTCAGCGGCCATGGCTCACGGGCCCAGCCGCTCCGCGACATGTGGGATCTTCCCGGACCGGGGCACGAACCCGTGTCCCCTGCATCCGCAGGCGGACTCCCAACCACTGCGCCACCAGGGAAGCCCTTTAAGGGTGATTTTGAGTACATTTATTGCTGCCTGGCTTACTCCCCTCCCCCAGCCCCCTAAAGCTCAGTATCTTTTTTTTTAATTAATTAATTAATTTTTGGCTGCGTTGGGTCTTCATTGCTGCGCGCAGGCTTTCTCTAGTTGTGGCGAGTAGGGGCTGTTCTTCGTTGTGGTGTGTGGGCTTCTCATTGCGGTGACTTCTCTCTTTGCGGAGTACAGGCTCTAGGTGCGTGGGCTTCAGTAGTTGTGGTACGTGGGCTCAGTAGTTGTGGTACGTGGGCTCAGTAGTTGTGGTACGTGGGCTCAGTAGTTGTGGCACATGGGCTTAGTTGCTCCGCGGCATGTGGGATCTTCCCAGACCAGGGCTCAAACCCGTGTCTGCTGCATTGGTAGGCAGATTCTTAACCACTGCGCCACCAGGGAAGTCACGAGCTCAGTGTCTTAAGTCAAGTGAAAGTTTATTTCTCATTCACGGAAATTCTGAGGCAGATCAGGCCATTCTCCTCCATCTCACAGCTACATTATCTGGAATACGTGGGCACCCACGTCTCCATGGCAGGGCAAGAGCGAGGGGCCGGACAGTGCTCCGAAGGGACACGTGATTTCTGTTCGTTGCCCAAAACGAGTCAGGGGGATCAGTGTCACTTCCAGGGCACGTGGGGGCAGTTGAAACTCTGCCAGAACCCTCTTGCCACATGGGATGAAATTCTGCTGTAGATATTGTATGACGTTGAGATCATACCATGGAGATATCCACTTATCTCACTCGTTTGATTCAGTCTTACAGCATAAGCATTTCCCACTAAAACCTCTTCAATAACATTTTGAGTGGCCTTTCCTGTACTTACAAAATAGTTTAAGAAGGGACTTCCCTGGCGGTCCACTGGTTAAGACGTTGCACTTCCACCTCAGGGATCAATCGTGGGTTCTAATCCCTGGTTGGGGAGCTGAGATCCCACGTACTGCTCCGCATGGCCAAAAAATAGGAAAAAAAAGTTTCCGACTTTCCTGTTGGCGCAGTGGTTAAGAATCCGCCTGCCAGTGAAGGGGATACGGGTTCAGTCCCTGGTCCAGGAAGATCCCACATGCCGCGGAGCAACTAAGCCTGGTGTGCCACAACTACTGAGCCTGTGCTCTAGAGCCCGTGCTTCGCAACAAAAGAACCCACGGCAGTGAGAAGCCCGTGCACTGCAACTAGAGAAAGCCCGTGCACAGCAACGAAGGCCCAACTCAGCCATAAATTAAAAAAAAAAAAAGTTTAAGAAATAAAATCTCACAGCTATAGCCGAAGCCTCCAGCATACCCTCCCTGCCCAGAGGTCCCCACTGTCTTGAATCTAGTGTTTATAATTCCCACGTGTGTCATTTGCTTCTTTACTTTGACAAATTACGTTTTCGTCACCCAGGTGTATTTTCCTATACAGCATGTAGAGGTGTGTAAACTGTATATGTAGGTACCATGTGAGTTTTGTTCTTCTGGGGGGGTGTTTTGAAATGTCACTCATGCCCCTCTAAGCCCGCCCAGCTGTATCAGACCAACCTGAAGTGTCTTCTCTCTCCTCTCTCTCCCTTCCAGGTGCTGTTTAACCAGTTCAAATACTTCTTCAACCTCTACTTCCTGCTTCTCGCCTGCTCCCAGTTCGTCCCCGAAATGCGACTGGGAGCACTGTACACCTACTGGGTTCCCCTGGTGAGTCAGTCGGGCCGTCCGTTCAGTAACATCAGAGGTTGGGCAGCACAGGTTCTTTGTCCTCCAGGCACCTGGAATGGGACTCGGCCTTTCAAGGGAGAGGACACCCTCAGGCCAACACGTTGGGAACCCCTGAGGTTTTCATGGTGAGGCTCCGTTTCTCCCACTACCAGGATCAACCGTAGTGATGCCTGTGCTACTCATTCCTTCTGTCCGTCAGCTGTTCAGCCTTTCCTTGTTTCAGCAAATATTTTTTGCATGCCTGTCGTGAATCACTCGGTTCTAGGCTCTGGTACACGGCGGTCATGAGCAAGGCAAAGCCTCCAACGCTGTGCACTGTGCTCTTTGAATCGTTTCTGTTTCTTATGTAGACTTTCAGCGTGCAGGGTTGACAGAGGAACAGATTCTGTGCTTCAGTGTGTATGGAGGGTGACGGACCCGACGCCCCTCCATCCTTCTTGTGCCGCCTTTTCTTTCTTCCTGCCTTTTTGGAAATGGTTATTGAGCACCTGCTGTGTGCCAGCCATGGTGCTGGGCACTGGGGATGCAGCAGTGACTGAAACGTAGAAAAATTCCTGCCCTCGCAGAGTTGACTTTCAGTGGGGACAGATAGTAAAACAGTTGAGCCTAATTGTTTCAAGTTGTGAAACTGCTGTGAAGGTAGTAGAAGGTCGTAGGGCAAATGGGGCATCCCAGGCACAGTTAGTACTTGTTGAGCGGATGACGGTGGGAGATGTGGAGGGGCAGTCTTAACCAGGGTGGCCGGGAAAGGCCTCTTGAGGAGGTGATGGGAAGAAAAGTAGGAGGGTGGGAGGATCCCAGGTTCAGGGAGCAGCAGTGCAAAGGCCCTGCATTCAGCACATGCTTAGAGTATTGGAAGAGCAGAAAGAAGCCCAGCGCGTCTGGGGCACAGAGAGGGTGAAACTGACATTTCCTTTCCTCCAGAGACATTATGAAATATTATTTTTCATTACACAGGGCTCGGAAGGAACACTTGGATTCTCTGTTCACAAATCTTGTTAAATTTTTCATTGGGAGAAGATTGTTAAAGTAGAAAAGGTGTTTCCTCTTTAAGGAAACAAAAACACACATTCTTTAGGACAGTAAGGATTTGGTGCACAGGCACTGAGGGAGCAGAGGAAGTGGATGCCAAGGGCCCAGGGAGCGGGGCCCACACGCCATTGGTGCTACGTTAATCAGACAGGTCGTGTCAGCAGTTCCAGCCCTGGGAAGAGGAGGGGGGTTTATTTCTTCCACACAGGCGGTGGAGGTGCTTTTGGGATGTGGGAATCGTTCTTTTCTGCTCTGAGTCATTTGTGGGTGAGGTAGGCTGTTGGGATAACAGACGTTCCTGTCTGCATCAGGGTGTGTGCTTTTATACAGTGAGTGTCACTAACTCAGAGCCAGGCTGATAGAAGAGGGGGGCCTCGTGGCCCATCTCAAAGCAGAAGATGCTGCTTTGTTCCATCAGCTGCAAACATGGACCCAGAGTTGCCAGGCCCAAAAGGTAGAAACTTCAGAGTTTTACCGGAAGTACCCTAATTTTATTTAGCTTTTTAGTTCCACAGCAGTTTGCTACATACCTATATAAAGTCAAACTGTAAGTTATTTAAGAAAAGTTAGTCTGCAATGTGTATAAAGTATCATCTATCACCCTGCGTTTTACTGATTACGTTTTTAAAGTCTAGTTATTTGAAAGGTAATACCGTCACACGATTCAGGAAACGTGTGAAAAGGTACCTCATGAAAAATCTCCCTTTTATCCAGTTCCACCCCCAAAACACTGTCATTCATTTCTTTTTCCTTCTTCCAAAGTTTACAAACAATGAATAAGTTTTTTCTGGACTGGCTTCTGCCATTTACCATAATTTTTGAAAATTGAAGTATAATTGACATACAACATTAAATTTAAAAATCTTGTCTTTTCCCTGCTCCCCAACGCTCCTTTTTAGAAAAAAGGTTACAAGATATACACAGTGCTGAATCATTATTTTCTAATTTCCAGCATCTCTTTCCCTTGATTTTCAAATGTTGCTAACTCATGTACAAATTGTTAAAGCACTGTGTGGAGTGAGCACACCCCTTCCTTCTCTTGTGGTCTGTCTGCAGGCTGCCGGTTTGCAGTCTGCTCTGCTTGAGGCTGTACGGGTTTCCTTGGTACCTCATTGGTGCCTTCCGGGCTCAGGAACCCTCGACTGGGAGTGTGGGATGACCAGATCCCACCTCTCAAATCTTGTCTGTTGGGTTCTCCCCAGACCCCAGATCTTGCTGCGTTATTGCCTGCAAAACGCCCTCTGTTCATTTTTCTTTTCCTTTATCAACTACGAAGGGACTCTACAAAGGGACTCATTCTTTTTTTTTTTTTTTAATATTTATTTATTTGGCTGCATCGGGTCTTAGTTGCAGCGTGCGGGATCTTCATTGCGGCGTGCGGGCTTCTCTAGTTGCGGCATGTGGGCTTCCCTTTGGTTGTGGCGCAGGCTGCAGAGTGCACGGGCTCAGTAGTTGCAGCACGAGGGCTTAGTTGCCCCGCGGCATGTGGGATCTTAGCTCCCCAACCAGGGATCGAAACCATGTCCCCTGCATTGGAAGGGCGGATTCTTAACCACTGGACCACCAGGGAAGTCGCCCGGGACTCATTATTTTTGGAGAAAAATTTGAAGGAGAAGCAGCACAGCAAAAATCCCTACCTGTGCAGCCACCTCCTGAGATGCCCCATCTATGTTTCTGGTCTGTTTCCTTTCAGTCTCTTCTTACACGTGCCTGTTTTACATACACTCTAACTTACATTATAGTAAAGTATGTATTAGGTAAATGCAATTGGATCCCAAGGTGTTCGAGAATGCAGCTGTGTGTCTCCCCCTCTCCCTGCCTTTACCATCTCAAGCATGATATCTGGTCTGTGCTCTCTCCCCTCGAGGTATTCATCTGCCCAGCCTGTCATATAAACCCATTGTCCAAACAATTTTTGGGGTGCAGACCTACTAGCACCCCTACAACCTTGTTCACGTTGGCGTTGGCATGTGTGTTGGGGAGGGAACTTTGGCCATCTTTGGCATAAATTTTTCATTCTGTTAACCAAGAGTCATGTGTATGACTCAGAGAAGACGGAATTATGCAGGAGAAATAGTGGGGTTGGAAATGAGATCAGCTCTGTCGAATTCTTCCACAGTGGTTATTGGAGATTCCCATGGACTGGAGGCAAAACAGACTGGTAGAGAAAAAAGATGCTTCACTCGAGAAACAAGAACATGGGGCAAAGGAGAATAAGGAGCTTGCTTGAGATCATGCTATGGTGTGGAGAGGATGTGAAGCCCCACAGAGACGGACACTCATTTTCTTTTTCTAAGGACTGGGCTTTGGAATATCAGAAAAGGCTTTGGGGTGTGTGTGGGGTGTGTGTACGAGGATATTCTTTGCAGCATGGCATATGTTACTCAGACACTGGAAGCAAACAGATGTCCATCGGTGGTTACCTGAACGCTGGTCCAGCAAAACTATGGGATGCTGCCCCGGAGTCAGGAATGACGAAGTCACTCCAGTGATGTCGACACGACACGGTGTGACTCATCTTTTTCTTTGCATGAAAAAAGTAAGTTTCAGGATAACATGGACAGCATACTCCCATTTTTGTGACCCTCTCCCTCACAAGAAGTATTTTTGCACACTTGTGCATGTAAATACATGGAGGTCTGGAAGGTTCTTCACCGAAGTTAGTGTTTATCTTTGGAGCTGGGGGTTGCCTTTTATTCTTTTTTTTTTTTTGGCGGTATGCGGGCCTCTCACTGCCGCGGCGGCCTCTCCCGCTGCGGAGCACAGGCTCCAGATGCGCAGGCTCAGCGGCCATGGCTCACGGGCCCAGCCGCTCCGCGGCATGTGGGATCCTCCCGGACCGGGGCACAAACCCGTGTCCCCTGCATCGGCAGGCGGACTCCCAACCACTGCGCCACCAGGGAAGCCCGCCTTTTATTCTTTTAAGTGTTTTTTATCTTTATGTGCAGAGATCTCTGTCTTAAGTCACCTCAGTGTGCCTCTACGGAAGTTGGAAAGGTATAGGAAACTACATAGATCAGACGTGCATTCAGCGTGTTTGAAACCATTCAGAATAGAGTTGCTCCCTCCACAGGGGGAGGCCACATTGGTTCTTGGGGCTGGTGACCGAGAATCAAAATGTGGAACGCAACTTTTTGTTAGGTACTCTACCCTTTTCTGTTCCTAGTATGTATTCTGTACGTTAGCACCGGTGATGCTGACTCCAGGGTCTCAGGAAATGCAGTGGGGTGAACCGTGGGGGCCGGGATGACCTGGAGGGCTGCCACACTTCTAAAAGAGGGCCCGATCCCGGTCCTAGCCCATGTCTCCTCTCTGAAATGACACTCAGAATTTCCGGGAGAAGCCAGAAGGCCTGACTTCCAATGTGAGCAGCTGAATCACTTGGTTTCCCTGGGACTCTGGCTGTAGAGAGAAGACAGGTGGGTTACCAGCAGCCTCTGGCGGTCCTGAGGTTATTTATTTATTTATTTAGTTGTGCTGGGTCTTAGTTGTGGCAGGCAGGCTCCTTAGTTGCAGCTTGCCAGCCTCTAAGTTGCAGCACATGGGATCCTTAGTTGTGGCATGTGAACTCTTAGTGTGGCACACGTGTGGGATCTAGTTCCCTGACCGGGGATTGAAACTGGGCCCCCTGCATTGGGAGCGCGGAGTCTTAACCACTGCGCCACCAGGGACGTCCCGGTCCTGAGGTTTCTCACTAGCTTGTGACCCCTTTTATAGCCGAAGTTTCCTGTGATGGTTCAGAGACAGGAGGAGATGCTTGTCTTGTACAAGTTCTTCCTCTCTTTCCAGGGGCTGCCGAGAAGGGAGTTTGGGGTCAGACATATTAGGTAGCATCTGTTTCTAGAAGACTGTAGCTGACTTCCCCTAAATCCCCTAGATTTTTATGTAGAGAATCAATTTCCCGTTCTTGGCTAAAGTACATTTTGAAATGTCTCCAACCACCCGGAGAGTCCTCTCATTTCAAACCCAGCCATGAACTCAGTGGTTCAGAATGAGGGCAGGGTGGCCAGATGGTTGAGCTCTTGCTGCAACTTCTCTGAGAAGCTGTGTAATTGGAACAAGCTTTTTTGAGCCTCAGTTTCCTCACCTGTAAAATAGGGGCGATCACGTCTACCCCCTTGGCTTGTTTGGAGGTTCAGTGAAGTACAGCAAGTAAAATGCTTCAGATAGCTCCTGACACATAGAACATTCTTGGGAAATGTTCTCATTTTAATTAAAAAATTCTGGTACTAGTGCCATTGTTCATTGTGTGGATTGCGTTTTAGCTTTTGGTAACTTTTTTCTTGATAGTAATACGTTAGAGGGAGAAATTCCTCAGGTGACTGCTGAAATAATCCATAAAACTGTACGAAGACCAAATAACCTAGATTTTTTTTGTTGTTATTAAGATGCGATCTACATGCCATAAAATGCACAGATACTGTTTTCAGTTCACTGTGTGTTAACATTTGTCAGCACCCATGTCAGCACCACCTTGGTCAAGACCATTCCATCACCCCGGAGAGTTCCCCCTTGCCCCTCTCCAGTCAGCCCCCTCCCCAACCAGAGGGAACGGCTTTTCTGATTTCTTTCAGAATTTTGCTTTAGTAAATCTATTTTTGACATACAACTTTATAGAAGAGTCTTAGCACCTTCAGAATTTCATGTCTGTTCAGCGTCACCACCTCTGATTTCCTTACAAGCTCAGAAAACCCGCCACTCGCATTCAGGCCTCTTTCTCAGTATCTCTGGCTCCTAAGGACCTCCGAAGTTGGTCGGGTGGAATTTATTTCTGGACTACATGTGCAGCTCTTTGTAAAGCAGTTTCTAGCTTAAGATGTGGCACGTCCCCTGGGATTGATGAGGACCGTGTGCGCGCGCGCGCGCGTGTATGTGTGTTCGGGGGTCATAGGTACGGTAACTTATGAGGAGGTATTTATTTGTAGCGGGGAGGTTAGCGCCTCCTGTCTTTGTAGTGAGCACACACTTTCCATTAACATCAATGGGATTTAGCCAGGCCATGCAGAGAGAAATAGAAACTGGAACATTTGAAAAAACAAACAACAAAAAACGTGGGTTATGGCCCAGAACAAAACAGCATCCTGGGGGAGGGGGTGGGGATTCTGCAAAGCGGCGGTGCTTTTCCAGAATGGGTTTTCTCTCACCTCTGTATGTGGTCTGGTTATGCGTTTTTTTTTTTTTTCTGAAATGTACCAGTTTTGCTTTGGCTTCAGTGTGTACTTTACATCTGAGTGGAAACAGGAGTAATCCTTTGATTGTAAAGATGTGTGGGCCTTTGGAGGAGTTTCACAGAGCAGCACATCTCTGGCTAAATTTACATAAGAGATTTGAAGTCCTTTGAATCTAACTTAATATATTGCATGGGATAAACAGTATGAAGATGAAAGCCTCAGAATTCACTACTGCTAACCTTGGGGCGATTGTGCTCTCTGCATTAAAAAAAAAAAAGACTTTAAAAGGAGGGGTGGCAAGTGTATTTTGTAAGAAAAAATGAATGACGGTTCTTGCCTTTCTTGATACAAGAGGAAAAATCTAGATGAAAATAGATTCTAGATAGGGGTGACTCACATGCCTGTGAGTATAACCTCTGCACCAGGTTTTTATGAGTTGGGGTATCTGACTTGGGAAGGTAGGGCAGTTTAAAATTTTCTTTTTATGAGTGTGTACTTACGCAATTAATACTTTAATATGTTTTCTTTATAGAAGTTTAAAACATTACAGGGAAGACTGAAGTCCCCATTCCATCTTAGCCCCCTACCTTGCAGAGGAATCTAACCAGTAGTTGAGGCTAGTGGAAAATCTTTAGCAGTATAGGAGAATCTTTGTTGGTGTTTATTTGAACAGTGTTACATTGTTATGTTCCGGAAAGTTAATTTCCCTACTGAGAGGTCAATACAAACAGGGATGCATTTCACTTTGGGTCCTGGTGGACCATCTTACTGGTTCCACCTACCCAGGTTTCTCCAGAGGCAGAACATTGTGGCAGTTAAGACTCTGGACCTAGATTCCCTGCGATATCCCATAGGAGCAAGATTATTCAACCTCTGTGTGTCTCAGTTTCTTCACGGGCAGTGTGGTGATCTCAGCCACGACCTGCACTAAGGGGTGGAAAGCACTTCAAATGGCACCCGGCACGTGGTGAGTGAGAGATGCAGACGTCAGAGGTCACCATCACTCAGCCCTCACCTGTGGCCGGACGGTTCTGGGGTTTCTGTGTTTTTCACTCTTAGGAACCCTGTGGTGGTGGTGACTGCGGACGTCCCTGTACACGTGCGTGTCAGTGAGAGTTTTTCCGGTGCATGAGATTCAGAGAAGTGGGTTTGCTGGGGCTTCTGCCCTTGGAATAATTAGCAGGTCCTGCCCTGCTGCCCTCAAGTGGTCTCTGGCCTTTTCTGTCCCCGGCCCCAGGAGAGGAAGGTGGCTTCCACCAGGGCTCACCCTCTCTCTGTCTCTGTGCAGGGCTTTGTGCTGGCCGTCACCATCATCCGAGAGGCGGTGGAGGAGATCCGATGCTACGTGCGAGACAAGGAAGTCAACTCGCAGGTCTACAGCCGGCTCACAGCGAGAGGTCAGCCTCCTGGCCCCAGTGGGGCCACTTCCTGCAGCAGGGCTCCCAGTGTGTGTGTGGGGTGGCCCACAGGGTTGCAACTCAATCATGGGCCGCTGACAGTCAGGGAGCAGAGTTCAAGGCCCGGGGCCGGCGGGTGTGTGGGTGCCCCGTGGCAGGGCAGTCACTCATTGCCGGCACCAGGGAGGCCAGCGTCTGCCCCAGGACCTGGGGTTACTCCAGCCGCATCCCTGGGCTGCCCACTGCCCTCTTAGAGCCAGTCCTGTCATCTGACTTGTGCCTCATCAACCTGGAATTCAATTCTGTGCGCTTTGCATCCTCCCACACGCGTTTCCAAGGCAGTGCAGCTTTAAAAGATATTCTTTCAACATTACAAAACGAACATTACAACTTTGCAATGTGAGTTTTTAAGAAGGCACCAGACTTAATATAATAAAAGTTGCATCTGTGAAGGTTTCTTTGAAGCCATCTTATAAATCCTTAAGATGGAAGAGTGAAGAGTGACTAAATCTGACCCAAAGAGAAATTACTAGGTAACCTTTAATTTGAATTTTTGAAATGGGGGAATTTTAAAAACCTGCTCAAACACACCGTTGAGAACCCACAAAACAACCCAGCCAATGTCGACTTCTGTTTCCAACTACAGATTCTACCTAGATTTCCTGTAAGGTTGTATTCAGACTTGAGAGAATGTTACTTAAAGTTCCTCGAAGATTACTGATCCCATTCAGGGATTAATAATGTTTTAGGAGCGGCTGAGGGGAATAAAAACTGTGGTTTGCCTTCAAGAAATTGAGAATTCGGAAAGCGATAAGATAGATGCCCAAGGGAGCTTGCAGCCAGCCGGGTTGTGAACTGCTGTATGTTAAGTGCGTTAGTCTTCTGAGGAAGCAGTCCGTCCATGGTTTCCGGGGTTTGAGTAGAATTTTCCTTCTCGGAAAAATGTTGGAGAAATTTATTTAAGGCTCCAATTTTTTTTTTAAAAAGTATAATCCTGTGAGGGCATGAAAGTATCTTGTTTTAATGCATTGAAATAGATTTTCATAGTTGGTGGTCTTAAAAAGTTGCAAGTCTCTGGGAGAAGGGGGGATTTAGAGTTGGTATAGAAATGCTTTATTATTGCTAAACTACTGTATTTAGGACGTTTTGCTCCCTAAAGAAAGAAAACCCAGCGTAATCTTTGCAAAGGCAGGTGGCTTGGGCTTTCCATGTGAGTAATCAGAAGACCCCTCTGGAGTATGTTTTTTTGTGGTTTGTGTATATTAAATCCTCCCTTAATAACATATTCTGACTATAACATTTACAATGCTTGGCAGCAGACAAAAGCCCCATGGAGAGGGTGCGGTGGGTCTATTTAGAGCTCAGGAGGAGGGGCCCTGGGATCCCATTCATTCAGCCATCCAGGCTCCAGACCTTCTTTGGTTCTTTTCATATTGCAATTGCTTTTCCTGTGAGTGATTTTTCTGCCCTCCCCTGCAGACCCGACCCCCTTCTCAGCCCCTGCTTTAGCTTCCCTCAGTTCTTGAAAAGATCCAGAGGAGAACTGGCAGATGGCTGTAGCATTAAAAACTTGTCTTCCTTTGTGGGTCTCCTTCTGTGGCCCGTGGTTTCCATTGTCATGCCAATCCAACAGTAGGGGAAGACCTAGCAGAGTTTTGAATATTAACCCAGACCCTGGCTCTGCAATTTGTTTTGAAAGGCCCCAAAAGGCACTGAAGAAAACTGTCAGCTTGGAAAGTGAAGGAGGGGAGGTTAGTTATTTGATACCCTGTGGGGGGAAGGGCCAAAGTATGAAGCCCAAACTGGAGGATTTCAGAGAGAGGAAGAGAAAGAAGCCTTTTTTTTTTTTTTTTACCTTACCATTCAATTATTTAATAATATTTTCTTGAGTGTGGCTTTTCAAAAGCAAAGGGAAACAGATACGTATATGTATATCCACGCAGGACTGTTTTCTCTTTTTATCACATGGCATCTTAAAATGTACTTTTCAACACTATTTTTGGAGTTCAAAAAAGTTTGGAAACCAAAATGCCAAGTCCTTGATCATGAGATTATAAGCCATTATACTTATCTGCATTCGGCATCATTTCCTGTTTAATAACAGCAGTACTTGTACTAATATAGTTAAATATTTGGGTTGGGTGGGTGATAACTTCTAACTAGCAAAATAGTTGCAGAAATCACGTGGAAAACGCCTATTTGCCTTCACCCAGATTCATCCGTTGTTAAGCTTTTGTCTTTTTCATGCTTTCCCCTCACACTCTCTAAGCCCTTGGAGAATTAAGTTGCATACACGATTCCCTTTTAACCTGTAAATACATCAACGTTTAATTCCCAGTAGGATGTTCTCCTTACATAGCACAGTATAATTACAAAATCAGGAAGTTTATCATTACATTACTGTTAATCTCATCTATACTTCTTACTCAGAATTCGCCATTTGTTCCTAAAATTTTTTTTTTTTTCCTTGTCCAGGAGCCAGGACAGGTTTGCCTTTTGCATTTAGTTGTCCTTTCTCCCTGATCTCCTCGAACTTGGCAGAGTTCTCCGGATTTCTTTATGACATTGACATTTTTGAAAAGGACAGGCCAGTTTTAGGCCAGTTACTTTGTAGCTTGTCCGTCAATTCGTGTTTGCTCGAGGTCTCAAAATTAGATTCACAACAATGCAGGAATTTATGTCATTTTAAGAATGCCAGTGGCACAGATCCTGGGATGTTACCAAAGTTGTAGAGGCATTATGTTAATCGAATTGAAAAGGTTTCGAACTTGGAGAAAAAAAATTGATTTTAAACAAGTGAATTAAAAACTCTGGAAATAAGAAATTCACCATTGGGAGAAAAAAATGGATGGTCTTTTTTTTTTTTTTAATTGCTGCTTCCAGTGGTTTAGATCATCTTATATCCTTCAAGGTGTGTCTAAAACAACACATCAATGGATTAGTTTTTAATGTAATTGTCATAGTTTAATAAGAAGTATTTGAAGTATTTTAATATTGATAATAAAATTAGCCTACATGTAGAAATGACATTTTATTCATTCTTCAAGGATATTTGAAACTCCATCACTTTCCAAAGTCTGTGAGAGGTTTCTGTATTACAGAGATAAACTTGAGGGGCTGGGACTTTGGGAAATTAATAGTCCAGCAAGGTATCCAGACATGTAAAGGGGATGATGACAAAATGTAACTAGTAGTTATACTTTAGTGGCATGAGTGTTGTGGTCCTTAAATAGAATATCCCCTTTCGTGACCACCACGTTCCTGGTTCTGAGCACAGTGCCTGGTGGTTGAGGAGAGTAGTGGTTCTGAGTTTGTGCCTGGATTCAAGAGTTCTGCTTCTGCCTCCCACCCTGCTATGGGGACAGATCCCTTAATCTGTCGGTAAATTGGGGATAATAATAGTGCCTACCTTAGAGAGTTGCCGTAAATATAACTCTTGCATGAGAAAAATTTAGCACTGTGCTGGGATTTGGTCTGTGCCCAAGAAAGGCAGTGCTGGTGGTATCGTAGCAGGAGTTCATTAAATATTGGTGGGTGAGTTAATGGAGGTATGAACCAGAGGTTATGGGAGGTTACGGGAGCCCATCAGAGAGGAGCTGATGATGTCTTCCCGGAAGAGGTGACCTGCATCCTGAGTCTTCGAGGTTGGAAGAAAGCAGCACTGGCTTTATGATTGGTGGTGCTGAATGCAAAATGAACACTTGGGGCCCCCGTTCAAAAATTATTCAAGATGGCGGCAGCAGAGCATGAAACCAAGTAATGGCCCCTTCTGAGCGCAGGGCCCTGTGCCTTTACGGGAATCACATGCCGATGAAGTGTTCCTGGTAAAGAGTTCTCCAAAGGTCACAGGCTGGGATGGCTAGAGGCGTGGGCTACAGAACCCCAGGTTCTGGCTCTGTCTTGTTCTTCCCAATTCCGCCTTGTTTCCAGAGCCTCTCCTTCCTGGGAAAATAGAAGAAAAAACCATATTGGCCAGTGAAGATCTGAGACTCTGGGAAAGTTTATTCTGTGATCCAGGAATCTGTAATCAAGGCATGCTACAGGGAGAAGGTGGCATTGGATCTGTTTGAAAAACGCTGTCCAGATTGGGGAGCAGGAGAGAAAAAAAGAAAGATTTACCTACTATAAGCCAGCCAGGTGCTGGACAAGGTCTGGTCTGTAATTATTTTAAACAGCCTTATGGAGGTAGCTTTTACTTATGGGGAACTGAGGCTCATAGAGGTTAAGTATTGTGTCTGAGATGATATAGCTGGTTAAGGGGTAGAGCTTGCTGTGAACCCCGGCTTGTCTGAATGTAAAACCTTAGCCTATAAGTCTAGGCTCCACTCTGTGCCTGGAGCTGAGGCTCACACTCTCCCATAGAATATCTCAATGATTGCCATGGCGTTCAGCCTTAATACATATTGCTACAGAAGGGCTTCTAGATTTAAGTCCATTTTAAAACACTTCTTTTTTAATTGAAGTGTAGTTGATTTACAATGTTGTGTTAGTTTCTGGTGCATAGCAAAATGATTCAGTTATACATATATATGCATTTTTTTCATAGTCTTTTCCATTACGGTTTATTACAGGATATTGAATATAGTTCCTTTTGCTGTACAGTAGGACAAAACACATTGCTGAGTCCAAAGAAATCAATCCAGCCCCCTCATTCTGAGATGAACGAACTGTTGAAAGCCAAGTAGGAATGATGCTTTTAGATAAACAAGCATCCCCTCTCCTCCTACTTGGAATCCACATTTAAAGCTGATCAGAGACTTGAGAGGTTCTTATTGGACTTTTATGCATTCTATGACTTTAATTGTGGAGCTGTCTTTCCCAATTAATAGCATTCAGTGGCACTGCAAACACCAAAGCCGAAGAAGAGAGGGTCTTGAAGTAGTAACAGACCCAGCAAAACTTTGTTTTGTTACTTGAAAGATTTGGGTTGGGTCAGGAAAGAGTAATTAGTCAAGGAATTATCTTTCTTTATCCTTGTCCTTACCAAACCAAAACTTTAATTCTGGAGGGGGAATCTGCCTTGCTTATCACAGGTAGTAAGGGCAGTTGGATTTGCATTTTTACCAGATGAATTCCAGGGGTCTTCATACCAGGAATGTTTTCTCAGACTAACTTGTGATCAAGGGCTAAATGAAGCAAGTGGATAATTAGCCTTGAAGGAAAGTGCAAACAGAAGCATAATTAACACAATTGCTGATGCTTCTTTCCTGCTGGGGACATCTGGGCACATGGTGAACCGTAAGTCGTAAGCCAAAGGTCTGTGCAAAATGGAGAGACTCCCTCTTACTTTCAGCTTTTTAGCACATATGTGGTGTAAAAAACGGAACGGATATCTTTCCTCTTCTCCAGTTCTTTTCAGGTTGTTCCTTCGTGCTGCTCTGTTCACCCTTTCCCAGTTACAGAATAACCTCAAGGATCTCACTTCCATTTGAGAGTGATGTCTTTTTTTCAATTTAGTCCAAAATCCACTTTGCACCATTATTTAGGATTGCAATTAATGTGACTAAAATTTGAAGTCTAAGGACACACATGTGTTTCTTTTAGGGTGTTGTATTCCATTGGAGTTCATCAGAAGGTAGGATAGGGCAGGGAACATGTGTTCATTAATGGGGAGTTGTCTAGCTAATAATTAGCTAAACGAAAGTGCTGTATTCTTAAACACAAGTACCGTTTGTTTTCATACTCTGTTCAGACTTAGGATAACACTAAAACTGCATTATACTTTTTTAAAAGAAGAGGGTTACAGTGATGGTCTTTTAAAAAATTTTTATTTTATTGAAGTATAGTTGATTTACAATGTTGTGTTTGTTTCTGGTGTGCAGCAAAGTGATTCAGTTGCATGTATATATATATATACTCTTTTTCATGTTCTTTTCCACTATGGTTTATTACAGGGTATTGAATCTAGTTCCCTGTGCTATACAACAGGACCTTGTTGCCTATCCATTCTATGTATAATAGTTTGCATCTGCTCAATGATGGTCTTTTTGATATTACTGCCGCAGAAGTACTGCAAAGGTCTTTACTGAGGATCTCAAATGCAGCTCAGTAAGCAAAGCATTCCCCTTCCCAGGCTTTCCTCATTAAGATTCAGAGCATTAGCTTTTACAAGTCTTAAAATAGGTCTTGCCAAACACTTTCCCATAATTCTCTGACAGATGTGAAGTTTGTTATTTCAGACCCATAAGGTTCCTTTTATTCTTTCAAACTACTCAATTTGACTTTATTACAAATCGCTGGTGAACTGATCTATTGTTTAATTAAAAAAATTTAAAAAACCCTGAAAAAAAAAATCTCAAATGCAAATTGCACTGTTATCTTTCCCAAAAGGTATTTCCCCCCTGCCAGGGGTGTTGGCCTATTTCATCATTATTGGGCACCAGAAGCAGGGAAGGGCCATTTATGTATTTATTTTAAAAGCCTCTGTTGGGTATACACTTGTTAAATTTAAACTACAGCCTTTCTTTTAAAGTTCCCGCTAATTTAAACAAAAGCCCCAGGAAGTGTCCCGTGGAATTTATAATAATATTCTTCCACCCTTTGCCTGTTTTCAAATAACAGTCTTTTCTTAGGCTTTGGGGAATGCAGACAACCTGATCGGAATATGAAAATTTCCACTTTAAACCTATGAACTCTGCAGGGTCTGCAAAGGCGTTTTCGTGTCAAGCCCAGGAAACGTACACATGCTGTAGAATTTACAACTCATCACTGTCACAGTCAGATTAGAGTTCGAGTTAAAGAGTTATACATTAACCAGGGTTAGTGCACAGAGCTTGCTGCTAAAGACCTGCAAAGGCAATCAATGTCCTGCAGGCACAATGAAAAATAGAAGTATAGCTGGAGGTGTTCGGAGGTCAAAAAATTGGCCCACACGTACTAGCGCTCCGGAATTTACTTTTTTTTTTTTTGGGCTGTTCTGCAGTGTGACTGAATTGTCATTTGCTTGTTTCGACTCAAGGGAAACATCTGGTTTCTCTCTGCAGTATAGACAAACTGCCCTTATTCTGAAGCTCTCATCCATGAAAAGCACGGTTTGGGCTCAATGGGTTTGCTTATGAAAGGCTCGGGGGTCCATCTCTGCAGAAACAAACAGCTCTAGTAATTGGAAGTTTGTTCCCCGTTATAAACTCTAGCTCAGAGGTGACCTGGGTGAAGTGGCAGAAGCTGAATGGGATGCATTTCTTTTATAGAAGGCGTTTTATGATTTAGGATGTGTCCGGCAGAGAATCGGCCACTTAACCTTTGAAAAATCTCTTACCCAACTTCTGTAGAGTTTCTGCAAAGATATGTAAGAATCCCAGAGCCTAGAGGTTAGAGACTGGGTGTGACAGGGTCCAAAAGAAAAAAGAGGTCTGGGGGGCAAAGTGAGGAGTTCTGTGGCTTCGGATCTTCCTGTGCACTTTATAAAGAAAATGCGAATGGGTGTTATTACTCCTGTTCAGGACCCTCTATGTAATTTGTGGGACTCAGTGCAAAATGAAAATACGGGGTCACTTGTTTAAAAGTTATTAAGAATTTGAAGATGAAAACGGTAGGTCATTTACCCAAGGGTGAGGGGATCTATGTGAATACACAGGTCACATGCCCATGGGTTGGACCCTGCTTCTAGAAGTTTTAGGAATCTCTAGGGTAGATGACACACACACACACACACACACACACACACACAAAGTAGGGGTGCTTGGGAAGTATGTCTGCTAACTTCTCAGTGGGGTGTTGGGAGAGAATTTTCTTCTAACCAGATAATGGACTGTAGGGAGAGCTCCTCTCGCTTGAGGTAGGTAATAATCACTGTCAGTGTGTTATTTTTCATGTATCGTATTCTCTTGCTAGGAAGACGGGGGCTCTGCCATCGTGCGCATGTTTCTTGTTCTTTTTTTGCAAGAATATTGGTAGAAAACTCAGAACAGTGGTTCACGTGAGGTTAGACATTATGTGTTTTGGGCCCTTTCCACAATTTTCAGAGTCTTGTCGTTCTGGAAGTTAATCCCAGCCACTGCGCGCTCAGCTTTTCTGACTCTGGTCCTCTTTCTCTCCTGCCCCAGCGGTGCCTCCCCTACCTACTCGTGGGCTTCTTAGAGAGGGGCGTTTCACTTCGACGTCGGCAACCAAAACCCCAGTAAACGTTGGAATCGAAATACTGGTCTCCGCTTCCCCTTCTCTTTCTTTCCTGCCGCTTTCCCTCCTTTCATTCTTACGGTTTTAATTTGCCTTTTCTCGTTCAGAGCGCACAGGTACACAGACACGTGCTAAGTGTGTGTTCTGTGTGCAGGCCTGAGCTACACATGTTTGATCACCCAGAAACGGGAGTGCGGCCCGAAAAGTCCCAGTGTGTGGGCAGGACCGTGCGTTGGCTCGATAGAGCGAGTGAATCTGAGGGTCTCCCTGTGTGGAACCTGCAAAGCTGAGGCTCACCTCCGCCAAATCCTAAAATGCTAATGAGGGAGCTGGGGCTGAGAAACCCTAGTGACCTCGGGGTGGTGTGGCCCCCGCTGCCCTCCTCCTGAGATGGAGCCAGTTACAGTAGGAGGGTTTGTCCGAGGGATCGGCCTGCTGGGTTTAGTCAGAAACTGCTCTGCAAACACAGTGGATTAAAGGGTTTTTGTTGAGGTAGAGCAGATGGACAGAGAGGCAGAGTTCAAATTAACCGATCGTAAATCAGGACCCTGCCGTGGAAGGGAAGAATCTGGGCCTGGTCACTTAAAAGTTTGAGCGAATTTAATTTATTATATGTTTTTCTTATTGGAAGAGCACCTCATGTTTATTATAAGAAAATTATCGTGAAGAATTTAGAAAGTATTTTTGCCAAAGAAAGGGGTTAATCTCCTCTGTCCCTAGAAGGAATCACCCTTAACCCTTTTAGTATAATCTTCCTTCTTTGTCCTTTGTCTCACTAACACACACATATATCCATATGCAGTTATTATTTGATAAGAGTTATAACAGTGCTCTTCTTAGGGTTACATATTAAGAGCAAACGTGTGAGTAGGTCTTGAAGATCAGAACACAGGCTCAGGGATGGTTTGGGTCAGGCCACCAGCATAAATTTCAGTAATAAAACCAAAGACAATGTGTAAATTTATGTTCGGGAAAGTTGGGGCGAGCTCAGGCGAAGGAAAAGCTCACTGGCTCAGGGGGTGGGGGGCACGATGAATTTACGCTCTTCCCTCGAGGAAGGCTTTGATACGCTGTCCAGAGAGAGCAGCGTATCTGTATGCATTTTTCCTGTTGCCCCCTCATTGGGCAAGAAGAATTGTTCAGGTCGGAAGAGAATTCTGCGCGTGGAGCCCGCTCTTCATTCTGCCATTTCTGACGAGCTGACTCGTAGGGCTCGCCGACGTTCTCCGTTCCCTCTGCCAATATATCGACACAGCGGACGCTTGAGGCTAGTGGGTCCCGAGGATGCCCAGGCGCAGGCCATTGGGTTGAATTCGTGCTTTACGAAAGCAGGGCCCTATCACATGCTCCCTTCCTAGGTAGAGAGAGTCTAGCCGTCCTCAGAGCCATCTGCCACGTGTTTTCTAGAAGTCGTTCGTGTTCAAGAGCTGCCCTTTTAGCGCCAGGTCTTCTCACTGTTACCATGACAAAATTTAATTAAGTACAGACATTAGTTAAAAATCAAACCCTGTGGAACCTCTTAGAAAGAGTTGTTTCAGTTGAAGTCATTGGAATGCTTTGAAACATCTCATTTAGTGGTGAATTACTGAAAAGACCCATGGCATTAAGTGATGTGAAAAGTGTATATAACTGGCGTTGTGCACTAGCTCCTAGTGGGTGAGTGTCGGGTGTTGACGGAGTGAGTCCACGGCGGGGGCAGCAGGTTCAGAGCTCCCAGGTCACTCCTGCTCCGGGGCATATACTCTTATCGAGGAGGACTGGGAATCATCAGTATTTTCTTCTCTCTTAGCTGAACATTTGTAAGTTAAATGGGCTTTATTACGAGACGCCAAAAACATGAAGGTTTTTATGGTGTTACTCCCTTGTGTGGGAATTTGATCCGTCACCAGAATAAAGACCCATGTCCTCCACAGGCTTATTTATGGGGCGCTGGACCACCTGGCCCCCCAAGCCCTTCCTCTCTTTCTGTTCCGGGTGATGCTTTCTCCCTTGCTAAAGGAGTTCCAGCCTGTGGCCACGCAGATGCATGTGCTACGCACGTGCATCACTGTCTCCCATCTCTTGCCTTCCTTTGTCCTGATGCTGGTAACCAGTATCCTTCATCTGGTTAATTCGGACCTCAGCTCTCCTGTAAAGCATTTGTTGATACCTCCCCATACCCCAGCCCGTTCATTCATTATTTGTCTCTTGCCTCCTTCCTGCCACTGGAGTGCGAGTCCCATGCATCCCACCCTTAGAACACCTGGCCTCCAGCAGGCATTCAGTTAAGGGGGCTTGAATGTGGAGTGAACAGTCACGAGCCTTCTGGGTGCCCGGCACTGTTCTTGGTCCTCCTTCAGTGGGGGAGGTCTCCTTTTCTGTTCCCTTTGCACGCTGGACTTACTCCCATCCTTTCACACACTATTTTGCACTAACAGCATTTGTCTTGCTGTCTTTCTCACCAGTTTATGGGTTTGCAGACTACAGCCAGTGGGCCAAATTCAGCCCACCATCTTCGCTCGGGAGCCAAGAACACTTTTTACATTTTAAAATATAAATGTACAAAGGCTATTTGCCTTTGGGGAGAAGAGTTGTTGGGAGAGTTGAGATTGTCCATTGGCTGCAAAACCTAAACCATCTACCCTCCTGCTCTTTATAGGACGCGTTTGTCGACACCTGTGTGAGACTATGAGCTGTTTTTTAGGACAAGGGGACTGTCTTGGATCTTCGAATTCCTAGAACATGGCACTTGAGTAAATGTGTTTTGAGTTGAACCGAAGTCCCTCTTTTTTATTCCATCCTCTGGAGTCAGATGAGGGTTTGAATCTTGGTGCTGACCTGTGAGACTAGGGGAAGACGGGGCCTCTCTGAACCTATTTTCTGTGTCTGAAAACTGGAGATAATATATTTTTCTGGTGGCCTTTGAGAGGAGCAAGCGAAGCCATCAGGATGTCAATATCTATACAGCGCTTAGCACACTGTTAGTGTTTAATGTTAGCTGTTATTGTTTATCCAGATAAACATCCAGCCACAGTTATGTGATCTGATCACAATCATATAAACTGCGCGATAGAGCAATCGCAGATTTCAAAAGAGTCAGTCATTTTGGGTTATCCTCTTTCTCTTTGATGGTGTTGAGAACTAAGTGTTGACCTTCTGTCCACGGATCTGACTCTGAATTTTCTTCCCCATTTCTCTGTGTGTGTGTGTGTGTGTGTGTGTGTGTGTGTGTGTGTGTGTGTGTTTGAGGCTGAATCTTTTATGGTGCTGATTTAGAATAGCTTCTAAGGTGCTGTTAAGACAGAAGATCTTACTCGAGTGAGTCATTCCAGTGCTCCGCAAAACGGGGATTCATTTTTGGGGCGGCCTCTGTGGTAGGTGCACCTTTTCTCAGAGAGACAGGAGATGCTGCTGCCGGGCTCAGGGGCACGTGCTTCTGGGTCCGCAGGCTAGCAGACACCCTGCCGAGGTACGCAGACTTGGAAGGAATTCAGATGTGATATATCTGGGCCTGTTTCTTTGCAGGGACAGTGAAGGTGAAGAGCTCCAGCATCCAAGTTGGAGATCTTATCATTGTGGAGAAGGTGAGTGGGGTCTCGCGGCTCCTGACAGCTGCCGCGTGGGAGAGGAGCGTCACTGGCCCCCACTTCACGAATCCCGATGCGACGTGTGATTCGTGTAACTGGACGTTTGCTTTCTGGGATTCTACCCAGAAGCTTTGCCTGGGGAGAAACATCTCTTTCCCATGAGACACACACACACACACACACACACACACACAGAATATTTTTTCATGGTTTCTGTGTGCTTCTTAGCCAGAAATCCAAGTTACAAACACAATTCCAAGGTTTGATTTCCTGTTTGATGTGCTTGTTGTTTTGGAGTCTTCTTTTAAACTCATCATAATAAAGTTTTTCCTAGAAGTCTGGGGGCTGCACAAGCACATAAAAATATTTGTCATTTACCTCTTGAACAATTTTGTCTCACATTTTTTCACTTAAATAACATTGTGCTTTTCTGTCATTTCATGGGGAGTAGGGGTTAAGTGAAACCTGAGAACAGTAAAAAGGCCCCAGGTGCATTTTTAAAGATAGCGCTGTCCATAATGTTTGTTACTCCAGCACTCATACCTTTTCTTACTCTGTATGTTTGGGAGGTGTTGGATTTTGGGGGTGGCCCTGGAGAGTCTTGGAATCATATTTGATTAGAAAAGGATTGCATCTTAACTTGTTTCTGTAGGAAGTGAACTATGCTCTTTTAAAAGGATTAAATCCAAGAACTCACAGTTGATTTGGGGTAAAGTGAAGCTCTCCTGGGTGGCAGCTCAGAAGACCCACACACACTTCTTTATGTCATGACATACTTGCCTGTTCACAATTACATGAGGCCTGCTGTTGGCTTCCCTCTTCTTTTGAGAACGGCTTTGGTTGCTTCTTGCTACTTGACTTCCTTATTAAAATCCCACTCGAAGCCAAACATCAAGCCGGAAAATTGGTAGAAGCAGAAAGCGTGAGCCGAGTGTATGTATGTAGTTTCAGCAGACAGCCTGGAAGGAAGCCAGCTCGGGGAGCAGGCTTTGGGCTCCCGGGTCCTCTGGCTGCAATTTCAGGAGGTAATGGTTGGATTCGCCAGAAAACTAGAAGCTCTCTTTCCGAGATAAGATTTCAATAGGAGATTAGTAACGTAACAGCAGCGTGCAAGAGTTTTCAGATTCAAAACAAAATAAATCCCCAGATCTGTCTTTGACAAAGGCAGACACTTAAAAGAGGCTGTGGGTTTGGGTTGCCCCCCTCCTCCCCCGCCCACCGAGGGGGCGGGGGCTTGGGGATGGAAACCTCACACAGGGGCATTCACAGTAACAGTCTCTCTGTTCATAACGCAGAACCAGCGGGTCCCTGCTGACATGATCTTCCTGAGGACATCAGAAAAAAACGGTAAACATCTGGGATCAATTTTGAAAATAACCATTAACCTTTCAGTGGTAATTTGGCAAAATAATCATTTGAAAATGTAACAGAAGCAGATGATCATTGTGGAGCCATGGAGGCAAATCAAGAACGTTTCTTTTCATAGAGCAGTCTTTAAAAAAAAAAAAAAAAAAAAGGTTTTAGGTGCGCGCAGGTCAACAGATTTTGATCATAGCAAAGATAGTCGGACCCGTGCTGAATCCCAGCTGGGAAAGTCACACACAGTGGCTGTGCTTTTCCCCGCTGGGCTGCATTAAGCTCGACCGCAGGAGTTGGCAGGACTGGGAAGTGTGTCGAACAAACAGAAGCAAACAGAAACTCCTGAGAAAATACTGGGAGAGTGTCATGAGATGGGGCGGTAGGGAAGCTGGGGGGAGAGGTAGGGGCAGGTGGCCTCTCCCCACCTTGGCTCACGAGTGGTGGGGCCATAGTCACCCCTGCCCGTCGATTTATTTGTCGTTACAGCCTATTTGCCTGAGTGAACCTCTCAAGTCTCTTGCAAGACCCCACTCCTCGCGATTACAGTTGTCTCTTGGTGTCCGAGGGGGATTGGTTCCAGGACCCCCGTGGGTACCCAAATCCACAGATGCTCAAGTCCCTTATATAAAATGACGTAGGACACTCGGCCGTCTGCACCCGCAGGTCCTGCACCCGCAGGGCAGGCTCAGGGGGCCCGGCTGCGTTTCCCACTGTGGCCGCCCCTGCTGCCTCCTGCCCTCCCCGTCGGTTGACTCAAATCTCCTTTCTTTTTATTTGTTGTTATTTAAGCTGTTTTGAGGAAACAAGGCTGTTTTTCTCTTGCCCATCAGGCATAATCAGAGATCTTCAAACGTTGGAAAAATCTGTATTTGTATCCCTTTGAGGTTGCTGCAGCCTCTTTTATGATGAACTGGATAAAAGTGCAGATGACATGATATACTGATAATATGTTAAATCATCCAGAGAGGGGGTGGAAGGCACTCCACTAAAACAGTCTTCTTTTATTTATTTATTTTATTTATTTGTTTTTGGCTGTGCCGCGCGGCTTGTGGGATCTTAGTTCTCCAACCAGGGATTGAACCCGGGCCCTTGGCAGTGAGAGCATGGAGTCTTAACCACTGGACTGCCAGGGAAGGCCCTAAAACCGTGTTCTTCTAAACACTGTAGCTTTGTCCTCGAATTGGTTCTTGTGTCCTCGTCAGTGAAAATGGAGTGTTATGGATTGGGGGTGCCAGATGTGCTCTCCCTTTGTTCCCCCCCCAAAAAAAAATTAGAAGGGATCTCCTGAAAGTGCTCAGAAGTCTTAAGTGTGGTGTCAGGGAGTTCAGTACATTCTCTGATGAAATACAGAGCTGACTGATTGCTCAGACGTGTACAGGTCAGATTGAAACGTGTATCCCCCAGATTTGCAGGTCGATAGTCACGGCAGACAGTTCGCGTGGTCCTTGGGGTCCTTTCCCTGTTCTGAGCAGTTTGCATGGATCAGCTCTTGAGGCCTCGCAGCATGAGGTTGGCGCTGTAATATCCTCATTTGTGCACTGGAGGAAACTGAGGCTCAGAGGGGAGAAGTAACTCCCTCAGGGCACAGCTAGGGAGTCGTGGAGGCTGAACCTGAACCCAGGAGGTCTGGTTCCTGAGAAGGTGCTTGTAACCCCTGCCCCAAATGGACTCGAATGCTGGTTGCCCCGTGCCAGCCGCCGTGCTGGGGGTATGATCACCCGTCTGAATCCTTTACAGCAGGCTTGTGAGATCTGTGTTTCTCCCCATTTTACACACAGGACACGCCGAGGCTTAGCAAGGTCCAGAAACTAGCCCAGGCTCCCACTGTGAGTGGTGGAGCGAGGTATTTGAACCCAGATCCTTCTGACCCCAGAGCTTATGGAGGAGATGGGAAATCGGGTATTTATTTATTTTTCCCTCTTGGTCGTTGGCCATTGATTGGCTGTTTTTACAAGTACTAGAGCCAGAGCTGCTCGGAGCTGCCACGGGAAGGATTCTTGAATTGCAGGTGAACGGACGGTGCCTCACTTCCCTCCACAGGCTCTTGCTTCCTGCGGACGGACCAGCTGGACGGGGAGACGGACTGGAAACTTCGGCTTCCTGTGGCCTGCACTCAGAGGCTGCCCACCGCTGCTGTGAGTAACTGTCCCTGCAGAAGCCCCACGGGCGACTGTGTCACCTCAGGGCTCTCAACCTCGGGCCCCTCAGGGGCCAGACGCGGGCCGTCAGGTGTGAGGTGGGGCTCCTGGGGGGTGTGGGGTTCTCGAGAGCCCCGAGTGCTTGCTGGCTTCAGGCCGTGTGGCCTTGTGAATGCAGACCTGGCCTGTTGGGATGGTGCTCTTTTGAGGGAGGCTCTAAGAAACCTTGACCAGATACCTGGCCTAAAAGTAAAACCCAGCACAGAGCATGTTATTCCTCTGCTCAGAATCTCCACAGGCATCTCGGCTTCCTGAGACTCAATCCTGTGGTCCTCGTCTCTCTGCTAAGCGCCTCGCCTCAGCTTCTGGCTCTCTCCCCTCTGCCCGCCAGCTCCAGCCATACAGGCCTCTCCATCAGGCATGCTTCTGCCCCCCGACATTTGCCCTTGCAGCTTCTCCACCAGGAACGATCAGAGTCGCTCTTGGTTTTTGTGTACAAGTCCCCTTATTGGAGAGGTGTTTCCTGACCACGCTCTCCTTGCATTCCCACTCCACTCACTTCAAGGCAGAGTCTTCGAGAGCAGGTTTCTGTCGGTGTGTTCACGGCTGTGCGCCCAGTGCATGGAACAGTGTGTCGAACGGTGCATGGAACAGCGTGCAGGCCCTGTCTGAGGGGGGCGGCCACAGTAGTTGGAACCAACAGGCCCTCCGAGCTCTCCGGGGCCTCACACTTCCCCACCGGCTCCCTGTCACTCATGCCTTAAACTGTAGAGTGAGGTAGGGAGGGAGTCAAAGAAGAAGTTTGAACGCAAGCCACCTGGGCTGGATGAGGCCTGGGGAGTAGGTTACAAAATCACAAAATGTAATTTAAATGCCCAGAGACCGACATGCCCTGTGGGTGGTCTGAAAGGATTAAGCAGAGCGAAGAAGCTTTTCCTGGGCTTGTGGCCACATTGATTAATGCCAGTCCTTACTGCGTCCTGTGAGGAAGGGAGAGGGCAGGAGACAGTTCCGTGTCTCAGTGGAGTGAACGTCACAGTAAACGTGCCCGCGGTACTGATGATTTTTCATGGCCAATAAGATGGGAAATAGCACCATCCTTATTATTATTTGTTTAGACCAAGAATTCTAGTGAGTTTTCAGCTGTGGCCAGGAGCCCTGGGGAATCCTTGAGATGGGGCTAACCAGCGAGGGTCACTCCCATGATTTGAGGGAGTCTGTTCAGGAGACAGTCCAGAAGAGTCTAGAATCATGAAGGTGCCTGCCGGTTCCACGGCTCTGAGTTCCTTTCTCGATGTGCACTTTGGAAACTTCACCCAGTTTCATAAACATTCGTCTTCTCCAGGCCTGGGTTGGCGTCCAGAGAGAGATAAGGTACCACTGTCTGTACCTTCAGCCTTAGTGGGCTGAAGGGGCCTAGTTGGCTAACAGCGTTTTGACAAACTCATAGATGAAAAGAATTGTATGGAAAGATTTACCTGAGGATACGCGAGTATATTCTATTTAAAAAGAAACTCAAATTGGAGGAACAAGTGAAAAGTGTTGCTCACAGCCTCCTCCCCAGAGCTTACCTCTCTCTCCCAGGGGCTCTTGTGAATTCAGTAGTGATTTTTCCAGGTCCTTTTTAGTGCAGTTTCTTACAAATATACAACTGCACACTTGCTGGTGGAGTGTGGTTTCTCATAAATGGGATTGTGCTGTAATTATGATTCTGAAACGTTTTTCCCTTCACTTTCTGTCTGTGGGCCTTTTTTAGTTATCAGCACATAGATGCCGCATTGCCCACACGTCTGCATACGGGCCTCCTGGATGGTTTGCAGGGAGCTCAGGGCCTGCTGAGGGCGTGGCCAGTAGCCTCTACTCCACTCCAGGCCCTTGTTGCTAAGGGGCACTGTGGCCTGAATTTGCCTGACCACTTGATTTGGTTCCCCCCGCCCCCGTCTTTCTTACTGTGGCAGAATATACATAAAATCGACCATCTTAGCATTTTTGAGCGGACACTTCAGTGGCGTTAAGGACATCCACACTGCTGTGCAGCCATCCCCACCATCCATCTCCAGACTCCCATCATGGGAACCTGCAGCTCTGGACCCGCTAAATACTGCTTCCCCTGGCAACCACCCTTCTGCTTCTTTCTCTATGAGTATGACTACTGTAGGTGCCTCAGATAAGTGGAATCCTATGGTATTTGCCTTTTTGTGACTGGCGTATTTCACTTAGCATGGTATCTTCACAATTCATCCATGCCAGAGCAAGTGTCAGAATTTCTTTCCTTTTATTTTTTTATTAAAAAAATTTTTTTTAACATCTTTATGGGAGTATAATTGTTTTACAACAGTGTGTTAGTTTCTGCTGCATAACAAAGTGAATCAGCTATACCTACATCCCCATATCCCCTCCCTCTTGCGTCTCCCTCCTACCCTCCCTAGTGAGTGTTTTGATTGGTATGAACAACTCTTGTAAACCCGAGTGTCGCAGAGGGGGATCTGCACTGTCACTTAGTTTTGGAAATGCTGGGTAAACACAGAGAAACACAGAATCTTCCCTTTAGGGTCTCAGTGTGTCTTGGGATATTACAGGTAGTGACTCCTAAACTGACTTGCTGGAAGGTTTCCCTCTTTTTTTCCACCTGCCCTGTGGTTTTGAGAGCTGTTTGGAAAATACACCTGCTTTGGAAAAAGAGTGGATGCTTCCTGAAATCCCTTTATAATCATACAGTGACTTCGTTTTACCTCCAAAATGTCACCCCCGTTGAACAGGACCTTCTTCAGATTCGATCGTACGTGTATGCAGAGGAGCCAAACATCGACATTCACAACTTTGTGGGGACTTTCACTAGAGTAAGTAAGCCTCGTGTGACGCGGAATCCAGCCTGGCGGGGCGCACGTCTGGGGTGAGGACCTGCTGCGCAGTGCTGACAGGTGTTTGTCAGGGAGTTGCTTTGTGCCAGGTGGGGTGACGTTCCCTTCAGAAGGCCCCACCTTGAAAGCTGACATATTGCTTCTCAGTAAAAGCAACACCACTGGGATTTTCTTCCAGCCTCTGAACAGCTCGAGTCACCTGACTGCTTGGAGCCAGTGTTATTGTAATGAACGTTAACTCTGGTGTCTGAAAGCAGTTACTCTTTCTGTCTGTTTCATGGGAGCCCCTGTCCTCTTTAATTCCTGCAAGTCCTATCTGCCAGGGTTATAATTTTTAAGCCATGTCCCAGCCTTTCAGAATAGAAATTGAATTTGAATTATTTTAGACCTGTGGGGTAATAGGTTTATAGAACCCAAATTGAATTGTTCCTGCTCTTGTTCCGGAGGCCCGAAGACTGACCAGCAAAGGGCTGTTTCTGTTCAATTTGCCTCTACATTTTAGCTCTTACCTTGTAAAATGTTTCTTTCGTGCTAGAAGCCTGCATTTCTTAAATCATGAACCATTGTTTTTCACTGGGGTGGGAACGCCAAGGATAAGCGTTTATGAGTTTGGCCTGCCTCTCCCAGCTGGGCTGTTGGCTTCCAAACGGGGGTCATCCTCTCCTCTCTTCTTGTGAAGAGCAGGCTGGAGACAGCCAGCGGGTCCGGCCCAGACCTTGGTGGGTCAGCGTGTGTCCACTTGTTCTTTTGCAGGAGGACAGCGATGCCCCGATCAGCGAGAGCCTGAGCGTAGAGAACGCGCTCTGGGCGGGCACAGTCACCGCATCAGGTACGGCGCTCTTGTGGAGGAATGTGTTAACAATTTGAAAAGGAAAGAAAATCCTTTTGTGTAATGAGAATAATCATCTGTCAGTTGGGAAAATGAGCTGTCGGTCAAATGGTGTTTTCCACTTGCTCCTGCACCGCCGGGGAATTAAACGGCCATCTAATTGCCCCTCGGACGTTCGGAGACGTCTGGAGGAGAAGCCGCCCTGGCCTGTGGACTCAGCCACAGTGTCCGCTCTGGGAATAGCCCTTAATTGCCTCTTGAGATTGACGTCCTAATCTGTACCAGAAATTGGGTCAGCCTGGGTGTTCGGGCTGGAAGCTGTGTCCGCGAGGGCTGCCCAGCCGGTCCTGCCCTGGTGTGCGCGCCAGGGCCACGGGCCTGATGGAGCCTCAGTGTTTAAAACTCCAAGATGACACAGAAATTCTCTGGACCTCTGGACTCCAAAACAGAGTTTGCAAGATGACCTGTTGAGGTGCAGGAGGAAAAGATTTGAACACTGGTATGAAGCTGAGCAGAAGGGGCTCCAGGGGCTGAGCACAGCCTGCAGCAGCTGGGGTGATAGCAGTGGGGCCGCCTGTCTGTCAGGCACTGGGCCGGGCCCTTCCCTGTGTGTTTACGTGGTTCACTTAATCCTCCCAACAGTACCATGCGGGCAGGTGCTAGTATTGTCCCCATTCTGCAGATGAGGAAACCGAGGCTCAGTGAGGTTAAGTAACTTGCCCAAGGTCACACAGCACATGAAAGGCAAAGTTGAGGCTTGAACCCAGGCACTTTGCCCCAGAAGCAGAACTCAGTGTGCAGCTGTTATTATCATATTATATATGTTATATAATAATATATTGCTATTAATAACGTAATTCCACTACTGGCAGCTTTCTGTCTTTACCATGGGATGAATCCATTTTTTTCCTCCTCTCTCTCCTACCAACCCATTTTCCTCTGCTTGATGCTGTTTTGTGTTTCTTTAGTACAACAGATGCTCAGTCAGGATGCTCTATGACAAGGAGGGGGAATGATCAGCACAGACTCCAAACAGGCTGCCATCCACAGACTCACTTAAAGCCAGTGGACAGAGATGAACTCTCCCTTTTCGTTTTTTGCCATATTGTTTTTCTACTTGCAGCCTGTATTTGGAGCACAATCTAGATTGTCTCTCAATTCCCCTGGTGACTAAAGATGTAAGAAATTGGTCCTTAATATTCTGCACTGCCTGCTGCCCGGCCACACCAAGACCATGGCCATGGCCAGCCAGGGCCGGCAGCAGCCCTTTCACCTCTGCCTCTTCCTGGCCACTTGTCCACCCAAGTCTCTCTGAACTTGTTACTCTTCCTCACCAGCTTTTTTCCACTTTGAAGTCATTTGCTAAGAAGTAATTAGTTATTCTTTTTAATCTTTAATAATTTGACTGAAAAAGAATTTGTTTCAATTTGCATTTCCTAGGTTATCGGGAAGGTTGGCCACCTTTGCACATATCTGTTTTGTTTCTTCCTTTGTCAGTTACTTGTGTGTCCTTCAGTCATTTTTTTGTTATGGTCCTTATCTTTTTCTTAATCATTTGTAAGAGTTTCTCATTTCTGATGCCTAAACCTCATATCCTTTTTCCCCCATCCAATTTATTATCTGTTTTTTTTTTCTTTTTCAAAATTTCTTCTTTTTTCAATTGAGGTAAGTTGATGTACAGTATTATATAAGTTTCAGGTGTACAATGTAGTGAGTCACAGTTTTTGAAGGTTATATTTCATTTACAGTAATTATAAAATATTGGCTATATTCCTTGTTGTACAATATATCCTTGTTGCTTATTTATTTTATACATGGTAGTTTGTACCTCTTAATCCTCTACCCCTGTCTTGCCCCTCCCCCTTCCCTCTCCCTTCTCCCCACTGGTAACCACTGGTTCTCTATACCTGTGAGTCTGTCTCTTTTTTGTTATATTCACTAGGTAGTTTTATTTTTTAGATTCCATAAATATGTCATGTGGCTTTTAAAAAATTTTGTGGTGTATTTAATATGCAGGAGTTAAAAGTTACTATTTTCATTTGTCTCTAGTCTGTTAGGTGATAAATGATATTTTGTTATTGTTTTAATTTTTATTTCTTTGTGAGTATGGTTGAACATCTTTTCGCATGTAAGACCTTTCTTAATATTTTGGTCTATCTACTTTCCTTCTAGGTTCTTTTTTTTATTGACTTATAAGAATGCTTCATAGAAGAAAGGGTATCGAATTGTCATCTCTCATCAGTCACAAACATTTTCTCACAGTTTATTGTTTGTCTTTTTTTGTCTGTGGTATGCTTTGTTTGGTTGGTTTTTCCAGATAGAATTTCTCAATGTTGACGTCATCACCATTTTCATAGAAGTGGGATTACTAAGTGAAAGGGTGTATACATTGTACATTTTGATTCGCAGGGCAAACTTCCCTCTTCTGATAATCTTATAAATGTACCTTAACGAGCACCATGTTCCGTTTGACTTTAAAATTGTTGCCCACCTATAGACATTGAATAAATATCTAACATATTGATATCCCTTTTAAAAATAATTTGTAAAGTTTAACAACTTTCTTCATACTTAAGGTTTGTTTGCATTTCTCAAAATATATGTACGGACTCCCAGTTTATGCCCTGTGCCCATTTTTCTGTTGCGGGGTTCGTTTGAGAAAACGGTTTCTAAGAACTCTTTATAAGGACAATAAGGATATTGTCCTTCTGTTTGTTACCTTCATTGCAATGACTATTTCCCAGGTGATCTCATTTGCATTTTGGCACAAAAGTTTAAAATTTTTATATAGGCAGACCTATTGATGTTTTTTCCTTATGGTTCCTGGTTTTTGTGACATGCTGAGAAAAATCTTCCCTGCTCTACCATTTTAATAGTACACCAGTGTTTGCTTGGAGTGTTTATATGGTTTTATATTAAAATGTTTGCTCCATCTGGGATTCATCTTGGTTTAAGGAGTAAAGTTAGGACAACTAGCTAGCGAAGGGATCTTACCTCAGCTCAAACCCCAGCTCCGGACACTTGTGCCAGGTTGTGTTTGTGGCCCTGTGTAAAGAGACAGTGTGACGGGAAACAGAGACGTCACATGATAAAGCATGCACGTTGGGAGGGGGACATCCTGTGTCAAACGCCCATCTCTTCAGGTGGAGCAGAGAGAGGTGTTAAGGGAAATCAGAACAGACTGGGTTTTTTTTTTTTAAATTAATTAATTAATTAAGTTTTGGCTGCATTGGGTCTTCGTTGCTGCGCGCGGGCTTTCTCTATTTGCGGCGAGCGGGGGCTACTCTTGTTGCAGTGCGTGGGCTCATTGCAGTGGCTTCTCTTGTTGCGGAGCAAGGGCTCTAGGTGCGCGGGCTTCAATAGTTGTGGCACTCGGGCTCAGTAGTTGTGGCTCGCGGGCTCTAGAGCGCAGGCTCAGTAGTTGTGGTGCACGGGCTTAGTTGCTCTGTGGCATGTGGGATCTTCCCAGACCAGGGCTTGAACCCGTGTCCCCTGCATTGGCAGGTGGATTCTTAACCACTGCACCACCAGGGAAGCCCCAGAGAGGGTTTAAGCCCTGTGTCATGTTGCACCTGGCAGAGACAGGACTGAAATTCAAGGATGCCTGTGACATACCCGTCTCCTTCCCAGGCAGTAATGTGAACAGTGCACACTTCATTTCTTGCAGTCAGGGTAGTGGTTACTTCTGGGTGGGTGGGGTAGGGGTGACTGACGGTTTGTTTGGTTAGGCACTGGTTTTGATAATATTCGATAAGAAATACATGTTACATGTCTGGTGTTCATTCTGGTAATTTTCTTCTTTCCTTCCTTCCTGCTTTCCTTCTTTCCATGCAGCAGACCTTTATTGAGCACTTATTTATAATAATGCCAAGCTCCATTGCTAGGTCCTAGTGCTGTGGTATACCAGAAGACCCTTGTTTCCACCTTCATGGATTTATAACTTACTCTAAACTTAATATAAATTGCAGAGGAGATGGGAGGAAGTGGGAGTGAGTTCTCTGGATTTCCTCTGAAACCAGTGAGAAGGAAAGTGATTTAGTGAAAACGTGGGGAGTTTGGAAGGTGGAAGGAATGAGTGAAGAGGCTTCTCAGCCTCAATTTCAGAGATTAACAGTAATAAGTCTTATTTATCAGACACTTTTTATTTTCCAAGTGTTTTGCTTCTGTTCTCTTGTTTTGGTCTCACAACATTAAATGAGGACAATTAATGGAATGAAGAATTGAGTCTCAGAGAGGTCAAGCGACTTGCCTAAGATCACACAGCCTTGGAGAGATCATCTCCTGGGAGGAGGAGAATGGAAGGCAAATTGGGATCTTGAAGATGGAAAAAAGATTTCAAACAGTTCATCAGAAATGTACTGTGAAGTTAAAATATGCATTTTTCCACTTGTCTGAATTCTCCTCTTTGTGTTTGGCGATGTGGGAAGGGAGAGAGAGTGGCGGTTCCTGATCCAGTGGCACTGCTTGCCACGCCCTGCAGTGAACGTGTGTTTTCGAGTGAGTCTGAGGAGCTGGGCAGTTACCATTTCCTTAGCTGGCCTCAGTTTCCCCTGCTTCTCACCAAGTAGATGTCTGACTGCGCTCTGCTTCTAATGTAAACTCGGCATTAAATGCAAGCCGTTTCCTCCTGGGGCTCAACTCCAGGAGCAGCCATCAGGAGTAATCTTAATTATATGAGATTTTGCTTCTCTGTTCCCTTTAGAACCTAACTCCTGTGTCTTGGTCACTCAGCTGTTATCAGTTGGAAATTTAAAGAATTAAAAAGCTTGCCAGGCAATGCTAAGGGTCCAGCTGCGTTGGCTGGCATCAGTCTGCAGAGGATGCAGTTGCCGTGGTAACCCCACACTGTGCTGCTAAGCTGAGGAGTCACTGGGGCGAAGATAGGGAAGGGGGTGGGGGAGGCCAGGGAGGTGTTGGCAGAGAAGGAGCCTGGGTATTGTGGATCCCAGTTCTTCTCAGACTCTCTGTGGAGGGGGACCAGTTTCTTGTCCCCCCGGCCCCACCCGTAATCTGTAGCAGATGGATCTGTGACCCTGCTGTGTGTGACCAGCATGCAGGTCTCACCACGGGCGTCTGATAATGCCCAGCTGGTCTGTACCCTGTTCCTTGGGGCTTGTCCCGGGATTGCAGGCTCGAACGTCAGAACAGCGTGTAGTTGCTGTCAATGTGTCGAACACTCTCTCTCTGGGGTTCGTGGTTTATCTTGTGGTGGGTGGGGTCAGAGGAGTCACAGTGTAGGTCTGACCCCAGCACCACCCTCTTCTGGAGGGTTCCAAAGGACTTGGGGAAATACCTGACCACAGTAGCCTGGCCGGTGGGAGATCCCAGCCAGCAGGTGGAGAGGATTGCCATGGTGGGCAGGAGGCAGAGGGTGAGAGTGAGGATAAGAGTGGTGAGGGTGAGGGGGGACCGCAGGGGGCACAGCCTAGAAAGAGGGGTCAGAGGTCTGGGGGGTGGAGGGGCATGGGTTGGGAGGTCTTCAGGGGCTACGTGGGGACCGTGATGAGCGGAGAGCAGGGGCCCGGCTAAAGGGAGCGGCCGGGCTCAACATCTGCTGGTGACACAGTGAGGACCGAGCAGTCAGTGGCACCAGGTCTTCTGATTTTCCAGAAGAAGCTGGAAATCCCTATGCTTTATATGAAAGTTTCTGCATTTGAAAGTTGACACCTAATTCAAAACCTTAAGAGCCCTGAGCAGACCAAAGCAGTGCAGCTCTGTGCTGCTGCTGTGCTCCCTCGTGGCGGCTGAGGCCAGGGTTCGCATCTCCTGGAGACAGTTTTGCTTTTGGGCACAGGGGGTGTTGCAGGGAAGGGCATTTCCAGTAGCCTTTGAAGGCGTGGAGATTGCCTGGTGCCAAGTGGAGGATGCTGCCCTTGGGGGCCCCTGATATTAGGACCCTCTCAAACCCTGGATGTTGGGAATTGAGACCGACCCACGTCTGCCCCGGGATGAGTGCCACGGCCATGCAGCTGTCCCTACTCGGCCCAGGCTCGGCTCCCACCGTCCGACCATCTGCTGGGGGGATGGGCCTGCGCTCACGGGAGCTGCCAGCTGCCCAGGAGTGGGCAGGCGCCCTCCCCGGCCCGCCATCTGCTGAGTGCCTCTCTGGAAGGGAATTGCACTGTGCAGAACGCTGTGTGCATCAAGTCGTGGGGGACCTCAGTGTCTCCCGCCAGGAGACACAGCCCCAGCGCTTCGTCTGGGGTTGGGCTCTTTTACCAACTTTGTTTAAACCTCTTTGGTGTTCCAAGAGTGAGGGGCCAGCAGAGAGAAGGTTAGGGCTTTTCTTTATGCAGCAGAGAGACCAGAGTTTTTGTATTCCTGGGGTCTTTCCTGAGAGCTTGGCAGGGCTGCCCCTTCTCATGTTTCAAGTCTCAGCTCAGATGTCCTCAACTCAGAGACAGCGTCCCTGGCCGCCCAGCACATGCCGGCAGCCTCCCCGGTGCCCTCCTGTCTGTCCTCTGCTCGTTTCATCGTGGTACCCACCTCTCTCCGTGGTTACCGGTGTCCTGCTTTCCTTCTCGACTCTCCGTCTTCCCCTCTGTGTGGAGTGTTTTCCAGGCACACACTGGAAAGGGGAGACAAATGTACATTTTTGATAGATATTTCCAATTTTCCTTCCAAAATAGGCTATTCCAATTGACACCTCAGCCAACAGCATACATGACAGAGTCCATTCCCCCACCTCTTGGCTAACACGGAATGTTCTCAATCTTTTGAATTTTTATTAATAGGATGGGAGTAAAAATGATTTATTTGGCATTTCTTTGGTTTTTCACTAGATGAAGCATCTTTTCTAATGTTAATTGGTCATTTGTGTTTCTTCTATAAATTGTTGACAAGAATTGATATCTTTTATTTTTAATTGTGCTGCGGGGAATGGAAAAGAGCGGGTGGGGAAGTTCTCAGGAAAGAATTGTCATCTGGACAGACATCCCCCAAATGTTCTAGTTACACACCGAATCCGAAAGGAATCAGACTCCCTGGGAAGAACGTGCTCTAATAAGAGGGGTGTGTTCATAAGTTTCCATAATTGTTTATGAAGTTCTAGGCACCTCTGGAAGTCTCTAGCACCGTCCCTGCTATCGGAGGCTGCCGGACCCCACAAGCCAGCGCTGACCAGTGGAACTTCCAGCAGTAGGGGAGTGTCCTGTATCTTCACTGCCCTGTATGGCCGCCACTGGCCTTATGTGGCTCTTGAACCTGAAATGTGGCTAGTGAAAATGGGGGACTGTATTTTATTTCATTTTAATTGTATGTACATGCGAATGGCCACACGTGGCTAGGGGCTTTCCTGCCCTCAGCGCGGACATAGGTCTCGGGTGGCCCCGATGTAAACTTTGCAGCCTCTCACAGTGTGTGGATACTGGTTTGAGAAAATCTCCTCCTCAAGCGGGTAGGACTCTTCTGTCTATAAGCCTGCCTGTCTGTACTCACATGTCTTTGGGTCGTTTTTCTCACCTTAGGTACTATTGTGGGTGTCGTTCTTTACACGGGCAGAGAACTCCGGAGTGTCATGAATACCTCAAATCCTCGAAGTAAGGTGCGTACAGAGTCACAGGATGTGTTTCCTTGCCAGAACTTTCTGACCTGATGTAGTTTGATGATTGGCGTTGGTGGGGTGAGAAGCTAGATTTAAAAACAGGAACCCCTGACAGTGTGACTTCATTTACACAGACTATCTTTTCACGTCCGTGTATGTGCAGAGGTACATGTGTATATATAGATACATACGCACAGTACATGAATATGTGTTCGTATGTACAGGCAACCTTTGGAGAGGTGATGGTTCTATTCCAGACCGCCATGTAAAGTGCGTATCACAACAAAGCAAGTTAAATGAATTTTTCGGTTTCCCAGTACGTTTAAAAGTTATGTTTACACTATCCTGTAGTCTGTTAAGTGTGCAGTAAAAGCATTATGTCAAAGAACCCAATGTACATACCTTATTTAAAAATACTTTATTGCTAAAAAATACTAACTTATCCTCTGGCAACACAGGGTTGCCACACACCTTCAATTTGTAAAAAACCTCAGTATCTGCTAAGCTCACGGCAGTTAAACAAGGACTGCTTGTAAATGAATACATAACGTTTTAAAAGCTTTTAAAATGAACTGATGAGTCCTTACTGTTTGCCACGTCTTGTGCGGCATCCTTCACTGCACCTCATTTAATCCTTACGCCAGCCTGTGAGCACAGGTGCTCTGCAGCCTCATCTTATAGAGGAGAAATGGCCTGAGAAGGACCACGCTCTGGCCAAGCTGTGTAGACCTGGCTTCACACCCACGCTGAGCTGCTGCGGCAGGGCAAGCGGAGTCAGCTCTGCAGTCTGCCTGATGGCCCTGTTACTGCTCCCTTCCCACCGGCACCCTCCCTCCCAGCTCCACCCCTCCCCCAGTTTCTTCGAGTCAGGATATTGCAGAGCGGTCTTCTTTGTCAATGCTGTGAACAGATGCGAATCATTTCACCCTGCCATTACAACCCCCATGACGACCTTCGTTATTACAACTATAAATGTCACCTATTTGATGTTTTAGCTGTATCCGGGGCCATGTTTCTGCGAAGTGATGGGTTTCATGTGCTGGTTCCATTTTTAAAGAATATACATTAAAATAAGTATGTAGTCATTAAAATACTAACGTTCACGAATGCAGCACCTAAAAATCAGGGGCCACCAGTGGTGTGTGCCCTGAATTTCCAGGCCATAGGGAATTAGTGCGTGGTGCGCTGCGCAGAGTCGTAGGACTGAGTCATCTTACAGGTTGCCGTGTAGGATGGTAGAGGCCACGCAGTGCACAGCATCGCTGAAGGCAGCAGTAACCCACTTATGTGATTCCAAGGCTAAATCTAAATTCATTAAGAAAAAATCAAAATCGGATTCATTGAAGTCCCTTGGATGTCTGTCAGCCTGTGGAGCCCAGCGTTCTCACCCAAAGATGTGGGGATCCATGGAGCCCACGGTCTTGCCCGAGGTAGAGGTGTTCACGGGGGAAGGACCCGTTCTCCGGGCGGGCTGTGGGTTGCACCAGCGAATCACAAGCTTCGCCCTGTGCGCTGTCCCACAGATTGGCCTGTTTGACCTGGAAGTGAACTGTCTAACCAAGATCCTCTTCGGAGCTTTGGTGGTGGTGTCTCTGGTCATGGTCGCCCTCCAGCACTTCGCCGGACGTTGGTACCTACAGATCATCCGCTTCCTCCTTTTGTTTTCCAACATCATTCCCATCAGGTAAGCAGAGAACAAGCTTGTGTTTAAGTGCTGCGACCTTTGCTTCTCTCTCTTCATCCAAAGGTCATGGTTTTGCGGTTTTGAGAAGGAGCTGGGCCCTTTTGTAGAGTGATGACCAAGGACAGGCAGGGTCAGGAGTGTAGGCGGCGCTCTGGCCGGAGCACTGGATGGGCACATTCCTCCCTGAACCATCCTTTCTGGAATTACTCTCTGCTCAAAAGATCTGGCCTTGCCCAGTCTCAGTGTACACTGGACATGCCATTTAGGTTTCATCTTATTTACCAGCCCCAGGAGGTTGGTGGTGACTGGTGGGAGTGCTGTGTTGGGAAGGATTCTGAGCCTGAGACAGGACTCACGGGGCTTGATTAGCAGTGGAAGCTTGGTGGCACATGCCAGACAATTGTTTGCCTAGCTCATTTGAAGGCTGAATAAATGGTTAAAAAAAATATATATATATATATATATATATATACATATACATATATATATAATAAAGTAATAGATGGTCATAGTAGAAAAAAAAATTCACAGTAGCCAAAGAATAAAATAAAAATCATCTCTAATCTCACAACTAAGTGAAAATTGCTGTTAATGTTTTGGGATATATGTTTTCTAGACGGCTTTCTATTTTAGAAAAAGGAGAATTTGCTCTACATAAGAATCCACTCCCACCCACCCCTTTTTTTCCTAACAAAAGTATGTGCTGCAGATAACTTTTCACATCAAATATACTTGCACACCATCATTTATTAGAACTGCTGTAGTATGTATTCTATGCCTGATAATTTATTTAGACCCGTATTGTTGGATGCTTGTTTCTACTTTTTCCCCATAATAAATGATCAGTAAATAATTATAAAACAAGCCATATCTCTTTCCCTCAGACTTCTAGTGCTTATAATCTCTCTCTTACACTTGATCTATTGCCCTGTATTTTGTCCTGCCCTTTTGTGTATTTACATCATCCCAGCTAGACTTTGTCTTTCTCCGAAGGCAGAGATTGTGGTTTTGGTGCAACAACGTGACTAGAAGAAGGAGATTGAACCCCAGGCTAGTGTGCTCTGGATGATGGTTTCAAAGAATAAATAAGTCTAATTTACTGCTAACAAAAGAGTGTTTGTGCTGTAATGTTGTGTATAATTGTAGTCTTTAGAGTTCTGTCTACAACAACTGAAAATCGGTGCATTGAATCTGCATACGGGCCAGGGCTAGCCAGTGAAATAGTTAGCAATTTAATCAGTTTATAGGATTATGAATGAATTTGAAGATTTCTTTTTATTGTTTGCAATGAAATATTTAAAAATGAGTATAACGGGCTTCCCTGATGGCGCAGTGGCTGGGAGTCCGCCTGCCGATGCAGGGGACGCGGGTTCGTGCCCCGGTCCGGGAGGATCCCACATGCCGTGCAGCGGTTGGGCCCGTGAGCCGTGGCCGCTGGGCCTGCGCGTCTGGAGCCTGTGCTCCGCAACGGGAGAGGCCACAGCAGTAAGAGGCCTACGTACTGCAAAAAAAAACAAAAAAAAAACAAAACAAACAAAAAAAAATGAGTATAACACAGGGACTTCCCTGGTGGCGCAGTGGTTAAGAATCCGCCTGCCAATGCAGGGGACACAGGTTCGAGCCCTAGTCCGGGAAGATTCCACATGCCATGGAGCAACTAAGCCCGTGCGCCATAACTACTGAGCCTGTGCTCTAGAGCCCGCGAGCCACAACTACCGAATCCCACGTGCCTAGAGCCCGTGCTCTGCAACAAGAGAAGCCACCGCAATGAGAAGCGAGTGCGCCACAGCTAAGAATAGCCCCTGCTCACCACGACTACAGAAAGCCCGTGTGCAGCAACAAAGAACCAACACAGCCAAAAATAAATAAATTAATTAATTAAAAAAAATGAGTATAGGACATAAAAAGGAATATTATTCAGCCTTAAAAAGGAAGGAAAAAAAAGGGAAGGGAATTCTGACACATGCTGCAACATGGATGAACCCTGAAAACATTATGCTAAGTGAAATAAGCCAGACACAAAAGAACAGATCATGTGTGACTCCACAGTACGAGACCCCCAGAGCAGTCAAATTCGTAGAGACAGAGAGTAGAAAGGTGCTTGCTGGGGGCTGGAGAAGGGGAAATGGGGAACTGCTTTTTAATGGGTATAAAATTTCAGTGTAGGAAGATGAAAAGGTCCTGGAGATGGATGGTGATTATGGTCCCATAACGATGTGAACGTACTTGATATCATTGAACTGTACGCTTAAGATGCTTTAAATGGTAAATGTGATGTTATGTATATTTTACCACAATGTAAACCATGAATAAGGTATCAAAAATACATTAGCTCAGAGGACTACTATTTTTTCTTTTTTTAAGTAAGGCTAAAACAACTACCTTTTCGATATTTTAAAAGTATCTTAAATTTTTATATTTTATTTTGGTCCGTAACAGAATCGCTTCATGGAAATTTGATAGTGGTGTTGAATCTGTGGATTCAGCCCCAGCAGTGTGCTTCTGCAGGGGGTGATTCCAGATGTTATGGCACAAACGATGTGCATTTAGAGTCCTTGTTGAGATACAGGCAGTCTTACGTTTATCCCGTTAACCTGTGTGCTCTGGTTCTCTGACAGTCTGCGTGTGAACCTGGACATGGGCAAGATCGTGTACAGCTGGGTGATTCGCAGGGACTCGAAAATCCCCGGGACCGTGGTTCGCTCCAGCACGATTCCCGAGCAGCTGGGGAGGATTTCCTACCTACTCACAGATAAGACCGGTGAGTTTCCTGTGGCCCTCGCAGGATTCAAGGTCGAAGAAGGTGCCTGGAATCTCTTTCTGGAGGTGTTAGAGATGCATGCTGCTGCACTTTTATTTTCTTCATCTTTTGATGATGACAGACTATTTGGTGATGATGATGACGATAGCAGCACAGCCTTACTTCCTGCTAATTATGTACAAAAGCACCATTCTGGGTATTTATAGTCACTTACTTAATCCTCCCCCGGTGTTGGGAGTTCGGGGGTATTAAGTGACTTGGTGGTTAGGTGACTTGTCAGGAGCACATAGTGGCAGAAGCAGGCTTTGAACTCAGACAGTCTGGCTTCACGTCCTGACCTTGAAACCACACCTCAAAATACTGCTCCACAGTTTAACATCTGTCAAGTTACGAGGTTGTCGTAGTGGTTGAGAGCAAGTGTGGAGTGGGGAGACCTGGGTTTTAGCTTCCTCTCTACCATTCAGTGAGCATGGGATAAAAGAGAATCTATTGCAAAGATTCGGGAAATCAGAGCAAAACTAGGTTTCAGGAAGAAGAAGAACCAGGAAAGTTCTGGCTGTGTCAGCATCAGGACCCCTGGGATGGTCTCCTGACTTGACTCGACTCATCCTCTGTTGATATGCCCCTCTGCTCAAGGTTCAGATTCCTTCAAGATAGAATCTGATTGGCCTCATGTATGTCACGTGCTGCCCTCTTGGCCAATGGAATGAGTCAGGCACCCTGATTGACGCTTCCTCTGGACCATCCCAGGGAATGAGGGTGATAATTCCCCCTGGAAACCTGGGGTTCTATTTTCAGAAGAAATTCTGGGATTCCAGGCTGACAAAATAGCACAGGTGTCCAGCAGGAGCAGTGCTGAAACCAGTCTGTGACATATAGTAAACTCTCAAAAAAAAAGCCAAATAGCTACCATTACTGTTAATAATAATAAGAGCTCCAGGCTGTAGGCAGTTACTGATCTGTCTTGTGTTTCAGGAACTCTTACCCAGAATGAGATGGTTTTCAAACGGCTCCATCTAGGCACCGTGGCCTATGGCCTCGACTCAATGGATGAAGTACAAAGCCACATTTTTAGTATTTACACCCAGGTAAAGCCTTCTGTTTTGATACCCAAACAAGTTTTACATTTATTAACACCTATATTGAGAAGAAGTCATAATACCATATGATTCACTCATTAAAAGTGTACAGTTTGGTGTTTTTTTGTATACTCAGAGTTGTGTAACCATCACCACAGTCAATTTCATCTTCATCACCCCAAAAGGAAGCCCTGTACCCATGGACAGTCAGTCACTCCTCACTTCCCCCAACCCCACCTTTCCTTCCAAACCCCTGGCAACCACTAATGCTTCACGTTTTGAATAGACCTGCATTTGAGGTTTTTGCCCCATCTTCCTCATCCCCAGGGTTAATCTACTGAAATACTAATGGATACTGGGGAAAACATAAGAAAAAATTATTTGCTAGTAACTGGTGCCAGAAAGAACTTTGAGAACCTGATGGTTGGTTTTCCTTCAGGTTTACAAACATGCTTACTTTTTCCTTTTCCCCTGTTATGAGCCAAAACAGCATAATTAATGGGCTGCTTGTGACATAATCACGGTATAACCGATCAGCTTCAGTTCCTCATCTCTTTCCAACTCGGCAGTCTCATGGAAGAAATTATCAGAGATGATGGTCAACTTATCTGTTCCTGATTTTCCCCCCACTACAAGGTTTTTCAAAACCGGTCATTTTTTTTTTTAGAGAAAGGTATTACTTGTAAGTGTCCTAAGAGTCCTGTAAAATGAGACCAGCGGGTCCCCCACCTTGGCTGCTCATCAGAATTACTGGCGATGTTTTAAAAACAGAGTAAAAACAAAACAAAAGACATTAACTTGGGTCTGCTATCCTAGAGATTCTGACTCATTAAGAGGACAGGAGAGTCTGGGCTCCTGTGTTTTAAAAGAAAGATGACAGTGGGCTTCCCTGGTGGCGCAGTGGTTGAGAGTCCGCCTGCCGATGCAGGGGACACGGGTTCGTGCCCTGGTCCGCGAAGATCCCACATGCCGCGGAGCGGCTGGGCCCGGAGCCTGTGCTCCGCAGTGGGAGAGGCCACAGCGGTGAGAGGCACGCGTACCGCAAAAAAACAAAAAAAGAAAGATGACAAAACAAACAAATCCCTTGGTAATTCTGAGACATACCCAGGGCTAAGATGGACTGCATTAGACCAGCTACATATCATGACACTTGTTTGGGGGCAATAGAATAAAAAGGCCATGTTTTGCTTAAATTTGTCCAAATAGATAATGATTCCATAGTCAGAAGGCCAATTAAAAATGTATTCTTGTGTAAGAGTTAGAGGTGGACTGTCTAAATGCTTTGTGATACAATTATAGTCTCAACATTTAATTTTCCGGAATGTTCGTTAGCCTGCACACCTGAATTTCCGGGGTATCTCCTGAAAATGGCAGGGGAGGGGATAGTGTGGAAGTGGGGGTGGATTTTAAGTGGAGAACAGTTTGTTTGATCCATGTCACGTCATCACCTGCTACCAGCCACGAAGCCCTTGTCATTCATTCTTCTAGGCTCCCTGTGTGGGCATCGTGGCTTGTCCCCAAACGGTCCATTGTCCTTCTTCAGAGGTGGACTTTAAGACTCTTAAAAAGTCACAAGGACTTGGTTGGACTGAGAGGAAAAGCCACAGTCAGCCCCTGGTTCCTTTCTCTCTCTCTGACCCGTCTTCCTCTGTGAGGTGACGTGGTGTCCATGGTGGGCTCTGTGTGTCACTCTCTAGGGGGTTCCGGTCTTATCCAGCTTCTGTCACCTTATTGAAGCTGATGCCTCCCATGTCTGTGTCAGCCCGGCCAGGAGCTTCACCCTGGAATACACCTGCATACCTGGCATCACCGCTTGTGGGTCACGAGGACGGTGCACCCACCATCCCGACATTTTTCCTGTACGCTTGCTTCTCTAAGCTGTTCTTGTTTTAGTAAGCACCACTCCCGTTTACCCTGTTAGCTCCGTGCAGGGATTTGGGAAGTGCCCCTGCTTCCTGCCCCGTGACCGCCTGCCTTCAGTCGTGGCCCTGCTCCCCCCAGATCACCTGTTTGGCCTTTCGTCTTCATCCCCTCTCGCTCTCTAGACAGGAACTACACTCTCCCTTGCCTGCCTGTCTGCAGTGACCCCCCTGCAGGCTTTCCCTGTTTCCCTCCTGGGAGCACAGGATCACCCTCGTACTGGCAGCTCCCTCGCAGGGTCTGAGGCTTCCACGTGGTCCAGCAAGGCCTGCATCCCCTGCTGCCACCTCTCCCGCTGTTCGCTCTCTCCTCCCGCTCACCCCGTTACGCCCCTGCCGGCAGCATTCAGGGCAAGGTGAGCAGCCTCGTTTCTGTGTCTGGGAATATTCTTCCCTCTGAACCGTCGGTCCCAGTGCCTCTCGGGCCCCTCTTGAGGGGCCAGTGTGTGGATCGTAATGCTTCTCAGCACCTGGCTGAACCCCGCCTGCCTCTCAGCCCTGTCTCAGTGGTGCTGGCTGCCGACGGTCACGGTACACAGCTTCGTAGACCTTGGGGTGCACCCCGGCAGGAGGCACACCCCTGCCTATGCTGGTGGTATTTTTTATTTTTTATTTTTTTTTGCACTACGCGGGCCTCTCACTGTTGTGGCCTCTCCCTTTGCGGAGCACAGGCTCCGGACGCGCAGGCTCAGCGGCCATGGCTCACGGGGCCCAGCCACTCCGCGGCATGTGAGATCTTCCCGGACCAGGGCACGAACCTGTGTCCCCTGCATCAGCAGGCGGACTCTCAACCACTGCGCCCCCAGGGAAGTGCACTGCTGGTGGTATTTTTAAGGGCTTGTGGTATTGACAGAAGCCGTCCTTTCTCAGGATATTTGTGTAGTTCAGCTTTTGTAGCCCATTTTTGGTTTAGCACAGATAACACTGTGTAAAGTCTTAAAAGTTCTTACCGTGAACTCCTTTTTTTTTTTTAGTTTTTATTTATTTATTTAATTTTTGGCTGCTTTGGGTCTTTGTTGCTGCGCACGGGCTTTCTCTAGTCGTGGCGAGCCGGGGCTACTCTCCGTTGTGGTGCGCGGGTTTCTCATTGCAGTGCCTTTTCTTGCTGCAGAGCACTGGCTCTAGGCTTGCGGGCTTCGGTAGTTGTGGCATGCAGGCTCAGTAGTTGTGGCTCGTGGGGCCTAGAGCGCAGGCTCAGTAGTTGTGGCGCATCGGCTTAGTTGCTCTGCGGCATGTGGGATCTTCCCTGACCAGGGATCGAACCTGTGTCCCCTGCATTGGCAGGCAGATTCTTAACCACTGTGCCACTAGGGAAGTCCTTAACATGGACTCTTAACTCATCACCCTTCCTCAGCGGAAGCTCGTAAATGGATTTGCCCGTCCCGGCCTTGGGTTTAAAGTAGCTGAGTGTGATGGGGAAAGACCGAGGCTGGTGTGCACACTCCACCCCCTGAGGCCACGTGCATCCTTCTCTCGGGATATCGAAAAGCCCTGTGGTAAACACATGACTACTTTTATGATGACAAGCACGAAGGCTCTCCTGTGGTTTTTAAACAGCTTTATTGAGGTATAACATACATACCGTAAAATTCAGCCATGTTAACTGTAGTATTCAGTGATTTTTTTAGGTAAATTTACAAAGTTGTGGAACCATCCCCACAATCCAGTGTTAGACCACCACCCCAGATGATTCTCCCGAGCCCACTGCAGCCATTCATCTGACTTTTAGAGTTTAATAATAGGATGTTATAACAGTGTCTCCTAAGGTAGAGTATTTGGAACTCCTGGCTCAGATCGCTAGGGACAGAGACAGAATCTCTAGGAGTGGTGCGTGGACCTACAGTTTTAACAAGTGAACCAGGTGATTCCAAAGTAAAACAGAGTTTGAGAATAGCTACTGCACATCTGAGGTTCGTCCTTATTTTTCAGAATGTCCGTGTCTAAATTTGTGGACTCCAAAACAGAGTTTGCCAGGAGACCCATTGAGGTGCAGGAGGAAAAGATTAGAATGTCTATTCACATTTCATTTTCATCTTCAAAATTACAGCAAAATTTAAACTTTACTAATAGCTTTAAGATTGACCCTGGGACCCCCACTCCATATATCAGATGAACTCTTATCAGGCACAGTCCTTGAGGTGTCCTGCGAAAGGAGTTGGAATTCTGCGATTGTTTATTTTCAGAACATTGAAATTCAGATTGTCTTTTATGAGTGTCCAGGTGACTGGTTTTAGGGATGTTATTTAACTAAAGTAATCTCGTAAAGAGGAAAGAGGGCAGGTGGCTTTACAAGATTCCTGCAGGGAAACTCCAGACGATCAATACAAGCCCAAGTAAACCACAAGGAAATGGCCGACACATTATGAGATGAACCCATGGCAGGCTAAGGAGATGTGATGATTTTTCCTCTGCCTTATTCACTTACTTATTGGCACCTTTGAAAAACTGAGAGAGAATTCACAAACCGTAACATTTACCCATTAAGTGTCCAGGTCAGCGTTTTTTAGTATATCCTCAACATGGTGCAGTCGTCACTGCTGTCTCATTTCAGAATGTTTTCACCAACCCAAAGAGGGACCCCCGATCTCTTAAGACTCCCACCCCTACCCCAGCCCCTGGCAACCACCCGTCTACTATTTGTGTCTGTGGTTTGCCTGTTCTGGACATTTCAGATGAAGGGGATCAATCAGTACCTTTTGCACCTGGCTTATTTCACCTGGCATGGCATCCCCAAGGTTGCAGCACGTGTCAGCGCTTCATGCCCCGTATGACAGATATGACAGTTTGAATCTATAATTTTAAATAAGTTACATAATTATAATTTAAAATTTATAATTCTCAGTGCCCCTTACCCTGAGTATATGTTATTTTGAGGTATCAGCTAATTCTGTGAAATATGCTGTTTTCATTTTTATCACATCATTTTAGAATTTTTTTGTTGTTTCATAATGCACAATACAATATTTATACAATTTAAATATACACGTGTGGAAGGTACTTAAATTTTTTCTCAACACGTTCGAAGTATTTTGAGACGAATATTCTTTGTTACCTGGAATATGTAGTCATCTATTTTATTTTACTCCCCTCAGCAAGTGGAAATACCTTTAACTTTTATTAATATATGTATCTGAACAAAAATGGATGAGTGTGGGCAGTGGGGGGCTCGTGGTGTGCTGTGTCAGAGAAGCCCAAGACCAAGAGCGCTCTTCTAGGCTGTTTTGTACATGTGAATTCTTATTTTTCAAAAAAACATAGTTCACCTTATTTCACGTATTTTGATCTGTGAACTGTGATTTTTCACTTAACGTTTTGTCTCTGATATTGTTTTAGTATTTGTTAGAGTTGGAATTTACTGAGCATTTTTTTCCTCTTCTTTTTGGTGAGTATGTTGGTGAATGTGTGAGTTTGCGGTTTACTTTCCTGCACAAGATATGTACACACAGGATGCATTGGGTTGTCAGTGCTTGCTGTGTCCCAGGTAGTGTCCCTCTTGCTTTCTGCATCCATAGGAAACAGAGAAGGTTACGTTTTCTTGAGGAAGAATTTTTTGTGTTGTGTTTTTCTCTGGGACACAGAGCTTACTTTGTTTTTTACTGATTTAAAAAATTCCTAATACTTTCTTAGGGTACATTTTTTTTTTTCCTGCAGAAAAAATAAACAACATGGATAAGTACAAATAAAAAACACTGAAATCACCTGTATTCACATCACTCAGTGATAGCCAGTGTTAACACCTGGGTGTATAAAATGCCAAGCTATTTCTCTGCCTTTGTGTCTGTGGAGATGTGTACTTTGTTTCTCTCTCTCTCTCTCTTCCTTTTTTTCTTTTCAACAAGAAGGCATCATATTTTTGTAATTCTTTTGAACTAGAGTTGAGCATCAAAACTGTAAAGTTTAAAAATATGTATATATGCCTGGGCCCTACTCTATTCTTTAAGTGTCAGGGGCCCAAGCATATATATATATATACTTAAAATCTTTACTGGTTATTCAGAGAGGCATTTCTGGTTAAGAACCACTGTTGGAATAACACTGTCCAGCTTCTTTCTTTTCACATATGTCATGATTATGATCCTTTTTAATGGTTTTATAATAGGGCCAGGACTAGGTAGGGTTAAGGAGAGTGAGGCATGCACCCAGGGAGCAAAACTTATCGAGATGGCAAGAAAACGCCGTCATCAAGACAAATCATACTGTAATGCAGTACTTAAAAAACTCAAAATTCATGCGAAAAATCCAAACATTAAATTGACAGTATCCAATTCAGCATTCGCACAGTTTGGCCTCACCATCCTAACCCCGGTTTTACGGTGGCAGTGGCTTCATGTCCGGTTCTCAGCCTTGGCATATTGACATCTGGGCTGGATAATTTTTTGCTGTGGGGACCACCCTGTGCACTGTAGGGTGTTCAGCAGCATCCTTGCCCTCTACCATCTCGATGCCTGTAGCATACTCCCCCGGCACCTGCTTTGTCACACCCTCGAGTATCTCCAGACGCTGCCCAGTGGGGGGCAAAGTCTCCCGAGTTGAGAACCCCTGTGTAAATACATGATTCAGTTTCAACGAATTGAAATTTGTTGCCTCTGTCGTGCGGAAAGCTGTGTACTGTTAAGCAGTAAACGTTGTTTGTGTTTATGCAGTCACTTAGCGTGTAAGACAGTTGATTCACTTGGAAGTGGTAGCTCTAAGCCTGTCTCTGTGGAGGTGGACCTTTGAGGTTAATGAGTTACCAGCTCTGAGCTCAATTTGGGGAGTGAAGGGGGCCTATTGAAACAGGAATTCCTTCTCTTCAATAGTGTATTTTTACCAGTTGCAACCCATCCATCGTATCTGGTAACATTATGAGTGTTCGTAAGGGGTGATGTTTTCATTGCATTTGGAAAGAAAATTGATATTCATGGTGACTCGGCATTTAATTTCTGTATTACTGTTTCCTGAAATACAGGCTGGAGTTCTCATTGGGAAATGTCCCTGCCATGGATTATTAATGAGAAATGGAGGCCTGTTTTTTTCACTGAATCTCCATATCTCATTTGTTGGCTGGGCTGCCCTAGGATGACCAAAACATCACAAGGTGCGAGATATCCACCGAAGGGCCCAAGTCAGAGGCCTTTGTATACGGAGATCTTGATTCTTCACCCAACTTCTGACCTCACATGGGGCTATTTTGCCCTCCCTCCTTAAGAGGGCCAGTGGTTCCCCCCCAGGGAAAAAAGAGTTGTAACCTGTCTCTGTGGATACCACATCTGTTTTTATTTTCCCCTGGTATTTTTTAAGTAAGAAGAAATGTGTGTAGGTTAAAGGGCCTATGGGGAGGAGGCTAGAGATAAACACTGTACAATGTGAAACTCTTCCATATGGGGAATGTGAGGATGTTTGAGGACTGGGCCTCAATACGAATACTAGCTGAGCTCCTGGTAATTACCAGTGCCTTCATGATATATGTGGATTGCCATTTGGTGTGTGGACAAGCCTTTTATTTGCAAATTAAAAGAGAATTTCAGAATCAATGGTTATGACCCCTCTTCCCTGAAACAGTAGGAAAGTGGGATAAGTATCAGTTTAAGAGAGAGAGAAATGAACGTGGAGATAGTAAACCAGTCTGCCTGTGATGTTGGTCCAGTTCAATCACCATCATTTTCTAGTTTGTTGTCAAATGGTTCCCTGATCTGAGAGTGAGGTCTTTGCAAAACTCTGGGCTGTTTCTCTCTTTTGCCTTGCCCTAGTGTGGTTTCACCTGGAATGCAAAACCCCAAAGCTCTGTGTTATCCCACATTTGACATATGAGTGGAAATACTTGACTTCTGTAGACAGAATCAGGTTGCTTATAAAATCCGAAGGTTTGTGGAAGATGCCCTGAACTCAGCCTTTCATTCAAATCCACTGTTAACTAAAACTTGCCAGCCAGAGCAATTACTTTGTCAAAGGTCTTGTTATTGCTCCTAATGTTAAGTAATAATTTGGTCCAGGTGCTGGGGAATGTGGGCAAAAAAATGAAGACATGCGTCCATGGCTAGAACATAAATTACAGAGTTTAGAAAAAATGTTCTCGATTTAGTCTCTCCCGGAGAGGGAACCTTTCTGTAAATCTTCAGTCCTCGTTATAATTTTAAAGTTAAATTCTTTATGATTAAAAGCACTTGGCAAATAATGATTCATTTAAACTGTAGTTCTGATATATTACTCTAATTATTGTTACCATGCCGTGCCCTTTGGCCTGGAAGTGAAACTCGTGTCCTCTTGACACCAGAGGTTAACAGAGCAGGAAGCCGGAGCAGTGTGTGTGCCTGCATGACCAGAATAATTTAGTAATTGTCTAATTACCTGAGGAGTATAATGCCATTGCTAAAAATAGTATTAAAAAATTAAATGAAAGTCGTTTTCTTGTTTCTCATAACCCATCTGTTCTCCATTTTGGGCAACCATGTGTTCATGGGTATGAAACGTGATTCATTCTAAAAGATCGGATGGCTTCTGCTCTGTTGGATAAAATATGTTTTTAATGGAACACAGCATTCAGTAACTTCACAAACATCTCCAGCTTCCGAGACTCAGTTGTAGAGGCAGGAAGACTATTGTAGGTCTTTTGTCCTAAACTGTGACTTAAAATCTGGAACTGATGTTGGTCAATTTTGATATTTATTTCTTCTTAGAAATGGAAAAAACGTTCATGACAAATGAGGACTTCTAACCAGTATCTTAGGAATATTAAGTTGTTCATTTGTTCAACAAATATCTGTTGCTAGTTACTACGGCCCTTGGTACTAGAATTCAGTAGACAAGCTCTCTGTTCTCATGATCTAACGGGAGAATTATCAGGTAAAGGATTCAGTTTTAGCCAGTGGAGACAATAACACACATGGTAATGTAGAAGCGTGGCTCCCAGTGGGGTGGGCACAGGGGGCAGCATGGATTAGGGGGCTCAGGGGAGGTGACTTTGAGGAGGAAACATTGAATGGAGACCTGAATGATGAGGTGGAGTGAGCTAGCTCTGCAGGGATGTGGGAAACAGTGTTCTAGGAAGTGGGTCCCATAAGTGCAAAGGCCCTGAGGCAGGAAGGAGGTTGGACAGAGAGGCTAATCAGGTGGGTCATGGGAGGGCACCTGAGTGTTTTTTATTGAACACTAACTCATAGACTGTTGACAAGTGGTCTTAATTTTTTATTATATTTTAAGGCAGTAGAACCCCATTATTCAAAGCTAGGCCTTCATGGTACCCAGTGTGTAACAGAGATGGGTATGGGGTTGCTTGTCCTCCACGTTTGATGGTGCTGAGTGGGTTTCTCGGGATTTCTCTACTCAGCACGTGGGGTGAAAAGCACCCCCTAGCCCACTCCTCTCATTTGCGGGAAAAGGGCAGATGCCACCTGCTCAAGGTCACACAGCTGTTCACACCCACCCGAGAAGCAGGCTCAGATTTCTCAGCCTTCAGTACTCTTTTTACCATGTTGCTCAAAACCTTTTCCCCACCTTAACCCATTAGGAGGTCAAGCTGTGTGTTGAAAGGTATGAATGAAGGAACGGATGAGGGCTGTGTAAGCAACAGAACTGCTTCTTAGACAAGAGTTAGGGTCCATGGCCAGTGTGGAAGGCACAGCTTGAGTACATTTAAGTTTACTCTTGAAAATCTACCCTCAGTGGACTTCTAGGTACCATTTTGCAGTGTGTCCAGCCAGCCAGGCTTCTTTCTGGTTGTTACTGATATGCTCCCCGGACCTGCCCTTGGTTGCTCGTTACCCCCTAGAGTCCCCATCCATACTGTTGAATTCATTTTTTAAAAAAATTTATTGATTTTTGGCTGTGTTCGGTCTTCGTTGCTGCGCGTGGGCTTTTCTCTCTAGTTGCGGCGGGCGGGGGCTACTCTTTGTTGCGATGCGTGAGCTTCTCCTTGCGGTGGCTTCTCTTGTTGCGGAGCACGGGCTCTAGGCACGTGGGCTTTAGTAGTTGTGGCGCATGGGCTTGGTTGCTCCGCGGCATGTGGGATCTTCCTGGACCTGAGATCGAACCCGTGTCCCCTGCATTGGCAGGCGGATTCTTAACCACTGCACCACCAGAGAAGCCCCCTGTCTTCAATTTTAAACTGAGAGGAATGTCCATTTAAAACAGCAGTTCTAAACCGGGCATGATTTTGGTCTCCATGGGCAATTGGCAACATCTGAAGACAGTATTGTTCTCCTGTTGCAACTGGGGGTTGCGTCTGGCATCTAGTAGATGGAGGCCAGAGAAGCTGCTAGCCATCCCACTGTGCATAGGACTCTCCCCCTGCCGCCAACCCCAACAGAGAATTATCTCCCTCAGATGTCAGCAGTGCCGAGGTCCGGACGCCCTGGTCTGAAGCAGCCGCATCACTTGAAGTGTAATGGGGCCCCCACTTGGTCAGAGGCCCCCAGCACCACCCAAAGGAAGGAGCGTTCCCAGGTCCCCAGGTAGCATCACCCACATTCACCAAGCTGTCGTTTTTTTCCTCGATTTATTTTGCATTTTTGTTTTTGGCTGAACGCCCATAACCGGATCCCTGACTCGCACGCCCTCATGGCAGTGTTACTGGAGATACCCCCAGAGTGACGTGTGTTAGAGCAGCTGAAAGAGAAGCAGCGACTCCGCAGGGTCGTTCTTCTTCCTTCTCAAGGTCCTTCCGTGTCTCTGGTCATCTTCCTCGTTGGTTTCCTCTTCTCCTAGCAATCCCAGGACCCGCCCGCTCAGAAGGGCCCCGCGCTCACCACCAAGGTGCGGCGGACCATGGGCACCCGCGTGCACGAAGCTGTCAAGGCCATCGCGCTGTGCCACAACGTCACCCCCGTGTACGAGTCCAGCGGTGTCACCGACCAGGCCGAGGCGGAGAAGCAGTACGAGGACTCCTGCCGTGTGTACCAGGCGTCCAGCCCGGACGAGGTAAGCCCCGGCATGCGGGATGCCCTGCCCATTTCCCACCTGCTCCAGGTGGGGCCACCTGTCAGGGCAGCAGGTTCCGGGGCGATGCTGGGCCGCTAGGGAAACAGGCTGGCAAATGCCTGCAGCCCTTGATCTTCCTCTAGAAGGAGTAGCCTTGGACTTGAGATACATCCTGAGTTAGGAAGCAGCGAGAGATCTTGTTTGTGGTTCAGACGGGCAGCGCATAAGGGGCACAGGTCCCATGAAACCACATTCCTTTTTTAAAAAACAGCTTAATTAGGATATAATGCACATACCATACAATCGCCCGTGTGACAGATACATACAGGTCAGTGGTTTTTTTAAATAGTATATTCACGGAGTTATGCAACCATTACCACAGTCGGTTTTAGAATCGATTTTTGTGACACTTTTGTCAACCCAAAAGGAAGCACTCCGTGCCTGTATTCCCATAGACTCCCACCCTCCCTCCCTCCAGCCCCTGGCAACCACTGACCTACTTTCTATCTCTGTAGATTTGCCTGTTCTGGACATTTCATACAAGTGGAAAGACACACACACATTTGGCGTCTCACCTCTTTCACTTAGCGTGTATTTTCAGGATTCATCCACGTGGTAGCGTGTGTCTGTACTTCATGCCTGTTTATGGATGAACAATATTCCATTGAAGGGATAATACTGTGTTTTGTTTACCCAGTCTTCGGTTGGTGAACATTTGGACTGTTGATATATTTTCTATGTATATAATATATATATATATGTGTGTGTATTTTCTTTGGGGGGCTATTGTGCTATGAACACGTGTCCAGGTTTTTGCGCAGACATATGTGTTCATTTCTCTTGGTGTACGTGTAGGAGAGGGATTGCTGGGTCACGTTAAATTTATGTTTAGCCTTTTGAGAAACTGCCACACTGTTTCTGAAGTGGCTGTGCCGTTTTAAATTCCCACCTGCAAGGTATGAGGGCTCTAGTTTCTCTGCATCTTAGCCGACACTTGTCATTGTCCCTCCTTTTGATTCTCGCCGATCTAGTGAGTGTGAAGTGAAATCTCATTGTGGTTTCGATTTGTGTTTCTGATACCAAAGGTTAATAACGTTGATAACGTTGAGCATCTTTTTATGTGCTTATTGGCCCCTTTATATATCTTCCTTGGAGAAATGTCTATCCAGGCCCTCTGCCCACTTTTAGTTGTGTTATGTGTCTTTTTGTTATTGAGTTGTAAGAGTTCTTTATGTATTTGAGATAAAAGCCTCCTGTCAGATATATGATTTCCAAATATTTTCTCCCATTCTATCTTTTTGTTTGTTTGTTTGTTTGTTTGCGGTACGCGGGCCTGTCACTGTTGTGGCCTCTCCCATTGCGGAGCACAGGCTCCGGACGTGCAGGCTCAGTGGCCATGGCTCACGGGCCCAGCTGCTCCGCGGCACGTGGGATCTTCCCAGACCGGGGCACGAACCCGTGTCCCCTGCATCGGCAGGCGGACTCTCAACCACTGCGCCACCAGGGAAGCCCCCATTCTATCTTTTATGTTCTTGATGGTGTCCTTTGAAACGTGGACGTTTTAAATTTTGATGAAGTCTGGTAAGCCACATATTTTTGTATCTAAGCATCAACTCTTGCTAAAGCTGAAAGGATTCGTGTAATTCTGTGTTCAAGAGCATAGGACCTGGTAATACAGTTGCCTGTGTAGTGTTTTCTGTAAGAAGCCCCTCACTGCTTTTTCTCTCAGGGTGCCATATGATAGGAACGCCTTTTGTGTAGGTGTAGGCAGAGCACTCCCTCGCCCAGCATGAAAATGGTATCATGTCCTTTGCCCCCTGACTTGAGTGTAGTTAAGACACAGTCCGTGTTTTACTAGTCTGTTAACATTTTGTTTTTTTTTCTTTCCAGTCTTCCTTCCTTTTTTCTTTCCTTAAAAAAAACTTTTATTCTGATTATGGAAGCAATTTTTTGTAGTGTGGAAAATTTGGAAATTTCAGAAGAATATAAAGAGGGAAATGGGTTATTTTCAACTTCACTCATAAAAGATAACAATAGGTAACTTCCCTTGAGTATTTGGTACACATCAGGTCCCATTTGACGTACTGTGTATTATTCATTAAATCTTCCCAGCAACTAAGAGGTACCATGATTATTCCCATTTTCAGAAGAGAAAGGTCAAGGACAGAGAGATTAAATACTTAGCCTGAAGTTCCTAGTTTTTTGTTTTTTTTTAAGAGTTCAAAGTATAGTGGCTTTTCTTTTCTTATTATTTTTTAATTGAAGTATAGTTGATTTACAATATTATATTAGTTTCAGGAGTACAGCAGAGTGCTTTGATATTTTTAGAGATTATACTCCATATAAAGTTATTATAAAATATTGGCTATATTTCCTGTGCTGTACATTACATTTTTACATCTTCCCTGGATTTTTTTTTTTTTTAGACTTTTTAATTTTGAAATACTTTCAGATTTTTGGAAAAGTTGTAAAATGAACACAAAGACGTCCCCTTTACCAACACTTTACTCAGATTCTTCAAATGTGAACCCTTCTCTGCTTTTGCTTCCTCTTCACCTTTGAAGAGTAAGCTTCAGGCGTGATCCCCTTTTATTCCTAAATATTTCCTAAAAATACTTTCCTAAATATCTCCCTACAAAACAAGGTCATTTATGAGAATCAGGAAATTAACGTTGATACAGTACTGTTATCTGACTTGCAGATCTTATTAAAATTGCATCAGCTGTCCCACTCACTTTTTTTTTTTTTTACAAAAAAAAGAAAAAAATATTTTCCCCAGATCAATAACCAGTCCAGGAGTACACACCACATTCAGTTGTACTGCCTCTGGTGTCTCTTTTATTTTTATTTTTTTAATTTAATTTTTCTTTTTGGCCAAGTCGTGTAGCATGGGGGATCTTAGTGCCCCAACCGGGGGTCGAACCTATGTCCCCCTGCAGTGGAAGCTCGGAGTCATAACCGCTGGACCATCTGGCGTTTCTATTAACCTGGAACAGTTCCTCAGCTTTCCTTGACCGTCACAGCCTTGACTGTTGAAGAATACAGGTTATCTGTTTCGTAGAATGTCCCTCAGTTTGTATTTGTCTGACATTTTCTTACGATGTTGACTCAGGTTATGCACTTCTGGTGCTGTCCTCGGTGCAGGGTATCCAGAGACGCATGGTGTTGGCGTGTCTAGGTCTCGGAGATGTTAACTTAGGTTTCTTGGCTAAGGTGGTGTCTCCCAGGTTTCCTCCTGGTAAAGTTGCCGTTTTCTGTGGCTGACTTATGTTACAGCACCAGTCCCCTAAGTGACAGGGTCAGGGCTTTAACCCAGGGAGTTTGTTTTCAGAGCCCAAACTCTCAATCCTTTTACTAAACCATTTTTCAGAACCCACTAAATATTAATTTTTATTCATTTGATATATAGCCCCTCCACTAGGTTTTCATGTATTTTTTTCGTAAAAAAATGAGCATTTTAATATAGTTATGGGTTTTGCCTATATTTGTTCTTTTTTCACTAATATTTTATCATACCTGTTTCTCAATTTTCTTGAACATTACACAGTTTTTCAGATTCACTGCCTACGGTATGGACCCTAATATCTTCAACTGTTCTCGTATTATTGGAATTTAGGTTATTTCTATTTTTGAGCAACAGTGTTTATAAACATTTGCAGTGAGTATCCTTACACTTGCTATTTCTAGAAATGGTGTGACGGGGTTCATTAATTCACCAGGTATTTTTGAGTGCCTCCCATGAGCCAGGCACTGTGGAGTCTACGTTAAACAAGGCAGCAGCTCACACCCCTTGGGGCAGCAGGAGTGAGACAGTTGCCTGAGCGGGTTCCTTATCCCCACTGTGTGTCTGTGACGTGGGACCCACAGGAGGGTGTTGTGAGGCCCTTAGTATGTGGTCAGTAAATCCTGTGGGTCAAACTGAATGAGTATGTTTAAGGCTCATGACATAAATTACCAGAGTGCTTCCCGGGATTTTTTTTTTTTTTTAACCATTTTACTCTTCCACCAATGTTGCAAGGACTCCCAGTTATGATGATGATGATGATGATGATTTTTGTTCATTTTAAGAAGGAGGGACGGGCTTCTTTGGTACGTGAAGTGTTTTGGAGGTCTGGACTCATCTGAGAATATCCGTGAACCAGGGGTTGATGTGATCGTGCGGGCGGAGGTGGGGGGAGGGTGGCACAGTTAGAATCTTTTCCAAAGATCAGAAATGGCAGGACACTTGGGTGTGTCTTTCCCTGCCCAGTCTCTTCTTCCTCCTTTTCTGGGGCAATGGAATGTGTCCCCTGGGAGACGACTCCTTGTCATCTGCTTGGTGTTTGTGGAAGAGCTCAAGCTGTGAAGCCCAGTTCCTCTGTTGACCATTGATATTTGAACCAGGCTTTTTAGGGGGTGAAAAATCTGGTAACCCTTGGCCAAATTCTGAGATGGGAATTGTGTGCAGAGAGAAGGGGGAGGTGGGGGATAGGTGTGGGTGAGCCTACTGAGACGTGTGCCCTGGAACCGGAAGCTGGTCATATTTGTCACCGTGTCTTAACCAGGGTTCGTCTGCTTGATCTCGCCTTTCCGTTTCGGAATGGGAGGATGATACCATTGAAGGGTCCATGTGAGAAAGGACCAGACTTTTGGTAGTTACGGACTGGGGACCAGTAGCTTGTGGGTATTTCATAGAATTTAAATTAAACGTTGGTGATCCGATCAGCACTTGTGCCTCTGGGCTCCGATTGGCTATTGACATGCATATATGACGGTCTTTAATGCCTGTCCCACACCCCTGGTTCCCACTGAACTTTGATATATTTGTTTTAGGGCTGTGCAAAGATTTTTCCATGAAGGTAAATCTTCCATGGAATGCTGTGTGCTTTTCAGCTCCTTTTTGTTAAAGAGAAGAGCCCTTTATCTCTGCTGTCCATTAATTGCCTTTGGATTCAGATTGGTTTTGTTTTTCTAAGATTCTGAATAGCAGTTTGCTTTTTTTTAAAAAAGGGTATTTTCTTTTGGTCTTTGGTGTCTTCACAGAGGTCGGTGTTACTTTCTTGGTTTCCTTTTCCCCACAGCTTTATTTATTTTTTTTATTACACAGTCATTTCATGTTTATGATAGAATATATGAAAATGTAGAGAAGAAGAAAAAGTAAACCATAGTCCTACTAACTGAAGGTATAACCACTGTTAATATTTTACTCACCAGCCTTTTAAACTACTTCAAAAGATGCGTACCTCAAAATATAAATCTGTTTATGTAAATATACCGTCTGACAGAAAATAGGTTAAATCTAGTTCCAGTGCAATCTTTCAGAAAGCTGTACTGTTTCCAGATCCCTGTGGGATTCCACGTGGGAGTGGCTGGGTCTAGAATCCTACCTTTGAAATTCTATATCAATAAAACCTGGCTGGTGCGGGCAAGGTCAGTTGATGGAATACATACAGAAGCCAGTATCCTCTTTACTTTGGAGCTCCTGGAGTAATTTCTACCAGTTGGCCTAGGATTCATTTCCTGTAACAGAAAGCAGGATTTCCTAAATTTGTTTCCTGTGCACATTCCGCCTGGGAAGCCTTGAAGTGTCTGTATTCAGCTATTGATTACAGCCTGGGGGGCACTGCCCCCACCCCCCCGACCCCCCGCCTGTACAGTAAACTCCCAGGGGAAATGAGACAGATGTAATCTGGCCAGAGAGAAGTGGTCCTAAGATGCTCGGGTGAGCAGGCTTCAGCCCTGACAGCATCCCATCGTTTGCAGTATATTTGGCAGTGTTGGAGGTGGGGTGCAGTGGAGGGGGGGGTCACTGTGATACAACTCTTAACGTGTCCTTCTTGGCGTGAGTGGTCAAGGAAGTGCTCTCCTCCGAGCAGATAGAATCCACCCAGGGACGCGTTCATTTGTCTAAAGAAGTTGATAAACATAACCTGTAATTTTCACTAGGTAGTGATAACCATTGTTTGTGTTCGGTTGTAGAGTTACCCAGATTTTTCCTAAATGTGGGCATATATGTAGAATTACAGTTGCATGTTTCTCTGGTACAGAATCACACTCTAGTACAAGGAGGGAAGGAGGGTGAAGTGGGTTAAGTCACATCCTTGAGAAAGCCAGATGGTTTTCATGGTCCTGTAGGGTTTATGTGTGCGTGCGTGTACGTGTGTGCGCGCATGTCGGCACGTGTACATATGTGCACGAGTGTGGGTGTGAACACGTGCACGTGATGTGTGCACGACTGCTGTTGGAGCGTGTGTGGCGTGTGGCTGTGCATGGGTGTGTGTGAGTGTGAATGAAAGTGGCCTGCTGTATGTGGCTGTGCCTTGAGTAACTCTGATTTCAGAGCCCTTAGTTACAAGTTCTGGGTAATGTGCAGGATGTTCTGTGTGGCCACCCCCGCTCAGGGCGCAGTGCGAGAAGTCTATCTCCATCTTCCCCTGAGGCACCCCGCCCCCTCCTTTCTCACAGTCTCTACACAGGGCCCCTCCCCTGACCTCTGTCTCCGAGCTGCCCACTGTTCTCAATATCTGAGTACCTCTGCAGAGATAATTCTTTGCATACGTTAGAATTTTCCTCACCCTTTAATTATTAACCTATTTAAAAAATTTAAGAGCACAATTGTAAATTATAGATAAAGTTTCGCACCTTGCTTTGCGTTGCTCATCCTTCTAAAGCATGTCCGTGTGTGTGGTGTCACTGTGTGGGACATCAGCTGAGTTTTGCTAAAATGTTGGGTTGCTGTGTGTTCTGTCATCTCGCAATGGCATTTCAAGACCTTCATTTTCACTAATTTTTCTGAAAGATGGGGGCATCGCACTACCCCTCCTTACCCCGCAGTGCAGCTGCGGGTCGTGTGTCACTGCCAGGGCGGACTTGATCAGCGATGTGATTTTAAGCTGCACTCAGCCTCCTCGTAGGTAAAGAGGGGCTGATACATCACACGGAGCTCATGGCCCTTAGAGAAGAGAGGGAGCAGTGAGGGTAGCGGTGATGCTGCCAGTGGTAAGAAGGGGTCACCTGTTGCTTATCTGCTCTGTTCCAGGCACCGCGTTACGGGCATCCCTTACCACCCAGAATTACTGTGATCGTGCTGTTTGCAAATGAGGTATAGGTTGGCTAAGGAATATTCCCAAGGTCACACGGCTGGCGAGATTAAAACCCGCAGCCCATGTCCAGAGGTGGGGCTCGTAACCCCACAGGACCACGTCCCTACCCATGGCATCATGGCTTGAAAGTGCTTTGTCAACTCACAAGTGCTGCAGAGAGTGAAGCACTTGCATTTGGGGAGCTCAGGGTGGATACTGGGTGAAGTTCCAGAGTGTCCAATTATTTTTAACCCACTCCAGTCCCCTTGGGACACGTGCACTGAGCCAGTGTTGTGTCTGGGATCTCCAAAACTCAGTGGCACCTTTTGTGTGTGTCCCTTCCCTCTTTTCTCATCTTATAAGCTTCCAGGCTTGGTGATAATAACCGTCTTCTGCCAGGCCCCAGAAGCCTACCTTCTGAGTGTCTTGCCTTCACCGTCCATCTCTTCAGGATCCGGCCCTTAGAAGGGAAAACCAAAAAGGATGTGTTTCTCCGCTAGTCCACAGTAACCTTGAAATGGCCCCCTTGCAAGTGGCCGTGAGAGCGTGGGCGAAGAGCAAGTGGGTCTCTCCTCCAGACATGAGTCTGTAGATGGAGAGCATTCCTGCATCCATTAGAATGTCAGAAGCTGGGAGTAATGCAGACAGGGGTGATATAAGAAAAAGGGGTATACAGTGAAGGTACAGCTAATCTAGAAGCAGATTTTATTTTTAGTTCCCCCCCCCCGCACTAATTATAAGAGTAACATTAGCTTGTTATAGAAAAAGAAAAAAAATTACAGGAAAGAAAAGCCAAAAATGTTCTGGTGTTTTTCCTATTTCTCTTCTGTATATATACGATATATGTTCGATGACCTTGATTTGTTCCCTTGCATTATCCCTTTCCGGTAACTATCTATAGTAAGAATATTCTTAGTGGCTGCTCTATATTCTGCTGCTTAGATACACCACAGATTATTTTCTCTGTCTCCCAAGCGTAACATTTAGGTGGTCCCCCACTTGTGGCTGTCATAAATAATGTCGTGATGGAGAGCCTTGCTCATTCAATCTCTCTGTACATGTCTCAGCATGCATGAAAGGTCCCAGTTGTCTCATTTTGCATTTTCTCAACGCTGTTGCAAAGAGTGAGGATAAAACCGTTGGGGAAAGGTAAGCCCGTGGCCTTGAGCGGGGGCCGGCAATCTCCCGTCCCTTTGCAGACTTGGGGTTTCTTTTTCCTCCATAACCACATCCCTGTTGGTCCCCTGAATGCCTCCTCGTGTCTGAGCCTCAGCTCCAGGCTTCAGACAATGCCAGCATTCAGATGTGTGCACGATGGCGTGTGGAGTGTTGACCCAGAGAGATTTAGGAGGCTGGTGGGGCTCTACCATCACGTTGCCAGGGCCTTGGACCTGAGGGTGAGGTCAAAGAACAGCGGTCGGGAACTTAAGGAAAAAATCCTCCATCAATGTTACGTATTAACCACTGGGGTAGAATTTTGAAAGAAGATTCTGGTTGCTCAGAAGATAGGGGTCCTGTGTCAGGCAGGACTATGGGATTTTGGGGGCACTGTAGAAAACTGTCAAATGAGCCTTCCTTGGTATTAGCTCATCCGCGGCCATACATGCAAAAGTCCTGTCCCATATCACGTTAGTATTGGGCCAGAATGGACTTAAGTAAATAATCGTTTCTAAGTGGCTAAATTTTTATGGAGATGATGCCATTCTTCCTTTTCAAATACTTGTTTTTAGCAGAGTTAAGTCCCAAGAGGCTGAATTTCAAGTATAGGATCAGGAAATTCGGATCAGGGAGTGGCCTTTTATTCTACCACCTTGTCCACTGATGCTTAAAAGTAGCAGGCTGGGGCTTCCCTGGTGGCGCAGTGGTTGGGAGTCCGCCTGCCGATGCAGGGGACGCGGGTTCGTGCTCCGGTCTGGGAGGATCCCACATGCCGCGGAGCGACTGGGCCCGTGAGCCATGGCCGCTGAGCCTGCGCGTCCGGAGCCTGTGCTCCGCAACGGGAGAGGCCACAACAGTGAGAGGCCTGCGTACCGCAAAAAAAAAAAAAAAAAAAAAAAAGTAGCAGGCTGTTTTTTGTTTGCTCCATGCTGTTTAAAAGAAAAGCAGCAATATTTAAAAATCACTCAGTGTTCTATAAAAATAAGCTTCTCCTGAGAAAGATCAGGTCTGGAAAGACTGGGCCCAGTTTTGACCTGGCAGCAGTTAGCCCCCTCCCCCAAGCCCTGTCCCTAGGTGGCCGGCCCTGCCCCGGTCCGCTGCCTGCCCTGCTCCTGTTGGCATTCAAACCTGCAAACCACCATGTGGCCCATTTTGGAACCTATTTCTTAATAAAGTAAAGAATACCTAGGTCTGTGGGTATTTGTAAGCTTGAAAGGCCTGGCTTCGGGCAGACTGGCCATTCTTTGTAAGCCTGGGTGTTTATCTGATTGAATGCCCCCAAAGAACCGTTTTAATCAGATAGCAGATTCATGCATGTTCTTGTATTTCATATGCATCCTGCTTTTGACAGGAATTCAAGGCTCTTTAGCCTGTCTGGCGTAATTCCCAAGCACACATTCCCAGGTACAAAGAGAAGATTATTAAAGCTTGTCACAGGTGGTTTATTGCTGACCAACAAATGATGAAAAAGCCCTTTCATGGACAGCTCTGACAAGAATTCTTCAGATGGGCTTTTTTTTTTTGGAGGCGGAAGGGTGGAGTAGGAGGCTCTTTTTTTAATTTCCTGACCCAAACCAGACGCACAGCTGACTCGTGGAGCCCAGATCCCCCGCTCCGGCCCTTTCTTGGTTTCTAGCATTTGCTTTTGCCTCTCATTTATTTGTTCATTCATTTACCTTTTACGAGGTTTCTTTTTCTGCTCTTCTGACCTCCGGTAGTCTGACCCGAGGCCCCCTGAGACCCCAGCTCCGGCTGTTAAGGACAGCGAGACTCAAGACCCTGAGATTGGGGACTTCCCTGGCGGTCCAGTGGTTAAGACTCCACGCTTCCACTACAGGGGGGTGCGGGTTTGATCCCTGGTCGGGGAACTAAGATCCCACCTGCGGTGTAGTGCAGCCGTAAGAAAAAAAAAAGACCCTGAAATCCTTTCTGATTTGGCAATACAGGATGATTCTTTTGAATTGAAGCTCAGACCCTCTAGCAGAAGCAGCCTCATTTACATCATCTTGTTTCAGGAAGGGATGGAGTTGCCCACCTGACCGCTGAAATGTTTGTCCCCGCTGCTGTTGAGAATGGTTAGTGAGCTCCCCAGTTCTAAACTGCTCTCTTCTCAGTAGGACCTGGGGGATTTTATATGTTCTGGTAGAAAGCAGCTTTAAATTAAAACTGACTTAATGTTAAAGTCGGAATAAGGGAGTGTAAGGTGAGAAAGAAAGGCCCCCCTGCAGGGCTCATATCCTGTTGGAATCAGCCCCCAAGAGGACTTGTGAGGTTTTGATTAGGACCTTGGACCCAAGGGGTGGGAGATGGGAGATGGGGCAACCAGCACAGTCAAAGTAGGTTCCTTAACTCCCTCGAGGGGTTTGCTGTAGAAGAAAGCATGGTTAGAAGATGTTTCCATTCAGCTGTAATTCATGCTTCCCCGGGAACACTTGTCACTGTTGATCATTTCAGATGCATGGTTCAACTTCCCCTCCAACACAGTCCTGTGGGGTCTGCAGCAGGGGGACCCAGGCTGGCCAAGGCCAGAACTGCCTCTACGGCCCTGAAAGCCACTTCCCGTTCTGGAGTTTCAGATCCTTTCTTGATTGAAGTTAAGAACAGGCTTTGGGGGAATTAGTGTATCTCCTTGAAGCCCAGTATTACAGACTCTTCACATCTTTTCAGAGCAATTAAATACGATTTTAAGGGGTGAAACAACAGCTGTTTAAAAGCAAGGATGAAAAACTCTTTTCCCTAGCAGTCGTGTTGGAAAGCATCTGAAGAAGAATTTCCTTTTTCTTTGTTACTAAACTGGTACGTAGAGGAGGATGTAAATTTAGTCAAGCTACGTACTTGTAATAATCTCGTATTGTGTTGGGATATTTATTTACTTAATTAAAATTAAAAATATTAAAAATAAAAGATGGGGCTTCCCTGGTGGTGCAGTGGTTGAGAGTTCGCCTGCCGATGCAGAGGACACGGGTTCGTGCCCCGGTCCGGGAAGATCCCACATGCCGCGGAGCGGCTGGGCCCGTGAGCCATGGCCGCTGAGCCTGCGCGTCCGGAGCCTGTGCTCCGCAACGGGAGAGGCCACAGCAGTGAGAGGCCCGCGTACCGCAAAATAAATAAATAAAAGAAGTGCGTGTACACACTAAAATATTTCAGTAGTATATAGAGAGAAGAGTGAAGTAATTTCTCTTCATGTGTATCATCCTATAAGCGTTTTAGTGCATGTACCCAAAGTTTTTAATATTTATACGGATGGGATTTTTAAATTTATATCAGTGTTTACTGATTTGTTCATTTTAAACTTGGAAAGAAGATTGTTAGCAGATAGGACAGGCCATATTGAAATTCAGAGTGATTAGATGAAACAACTATATGAATGAGTTTCCAAAGACTTATGCAGGTTAGTAGCAAAACAAACAAACAAAACCAAACTTGATTAGCCCTTTCTTTTGGAGGTGGAGGTCAGTGGGGATTAGGAGGTGGGCACCTTTGGGGGCTGTTACTATGCCTACCATGCCCCCCGCCAACTTTCTAACGGTGACAGTGAGTCGGGTGACGGGCACACCACTAAGGATGCCGTGATGTGTGTGCGCCCGTGTTTAGAGAACAGGCATCTGGATGGCCCGGGATTGGCACTCTCCCTTGGGCTACTTGGGTCAGCTAGACACAGGATTCGATCTCATCTCAGCCCGTGGTAGCTGCCCGCCGAGAGCAGCTCGCCTGGCCTCTCTGACTCTGTTTCTTCGTCCGTCGGGTAGAGCTGCTTGGTACTTCCTGCCTCTATGGGCTGTGCTGACAAGTAAACACGATGACCTTGTGGTTCGTACACTGTAGGCTCTTCGTACTTACCCCTGTCTCCCCCTGCCCCCCACCCCATGGCGTAGCCCCCTTCCTGTGGCAGTGGCAGTGAGGGCTTGGTGGTCTCCCCTCCCCAGCTCCCCCTTCTGTCCCCGCCTTTTCCACTCCTATTTCCTTCTTTCCCTGAAGACCCCAGACCAGATTCATCTGTAGACGTGTTTTATTTTCTTCATGGGCGTTTAAAACGTGCAGCTTAGTGGCTTACATTGAAAAGTTAGAGATCTCAGGGACAAGGTCAGATTTCTGGTTTTTCTTGAGAAACTGGAAGCTCTGGCCACCCTGAGTCCACATTCCCGTGGGGCAGCCTCCTTCAGAGGGGGCACTGGCTCCTGCCTGCCGCAGTTCCCACTGGTCTGGCCCCTGTCTTGGAATTTGCATCCTCCATGCCTTTGACTGGAAGTGAAGCAAACCTTGCTCGGGCTGTGAGAAGATTCCAGCTGGTGACAGAACCGTGGTCCTAGGAAGTGTAGCGGGTGGTGGAGGGTTTGGCTGTGCACCAGGTAGATCCAGGTTCCTGCCTAGCCGGCCGTTGCCCCGGAGCATCACCTCAGGCAACTTAATGAGCTTCCGCAAGCCTCAGTTTCCTCATCTGTACAGACCAGCGTTCTCCCCCTGTCAGTACTGCCTGCCATGTGGGGTGGGGTGATTCTTTGTCATGGGGGCTGTCCTGTGTGTTGTAGAATGTTTAGCAGAATCCCTGGCCTCCACCCATGAGATGTCAGTAGAAAATATCCACCCCCTCCTCAGTTGTGAAGCCAAAACTGTCCCCAGACGTTGCCATGTGCCCCTTGGGGGGCAGAGCTGCCAAGTCGAGCACTGCTGTCAATCCCCTCCTGGTTGAGTGTGTGTGAGTTTAACAGGGAGCCTGGAGGTGAGTCGCCCCACCCCGGCGTCGTGCTCCTGGCTTCCCCATGTTTGTGGTTGGCCTGGTGCAGCTCCTTCCAGACGTGATCTCTGGTTGTGCTGATCCTTGAGCGTGTGCGGTTCTCTCTGCCACAGCTCTGGCGCGTGGCCTGCTTTAGGGCCCAGGAGAGACGGCGGCTCTGAGCGCGGAGCCCCCGCAGGCCTAGAGGGGCGGGGGTGGGGCTGTCACCGGCCAGCATGACCTCCCCCAGGGATGCAGGCCCTGCTCAGCCTCACCTGTCTCTGCTCCCCCGTCCACCTTTATGTTCATTTGCTTGACCTGTGAACCAGGATCCTCGGCTGTGTATCTGCCCTTTGCCCCTTGTCACATTTAGGTGGCCCTGGTGCAGTGGACCGAAAGTGTGGGCTTAACACTGGTGGGCCGGGACCAGTCTTCCGTGCAGCTGAGGACCCCTGGCGACCAGATCCTGAACTTCACAATCTTGCAGATCTTCCCTTTCACCTACGAAAGCAAGCGCATGGGCATCATCGTGAGGGTGAGTTTATTTATAATTTAAAATGGTTAAAACAAAAACCCAAACCTGCCTAAGTCTGCTGTGTATGTCCCTGTTGCTGGACATTCTTTCTTACCCCTTTCTTTATTGTATTATTGCCTGTCGTTCAGACTAGCAAGAGGATTTAATTCCCTCAGAAGAAAGAGAATTAGTTCATCAGTTGGACAGATCTCGGATAGCTGCTCAGCTTTTGGTTAACCCACTTCCAGAGTGAAAGGTCTAATGAGTGTAGATTGAGCATTTCTTGGTAATAATACATTTCTCACTGTATACTCTTCAGTTTAATTAAATGTTATTTTCTATTGAGGTGACATTCACATGACATAAATTAATCATTTAAATGTGTAATTCGTTGGCATTTAGTACATTCACAGTGTCTTGCATCCACCACTTTCCTCAAGTTTTGAAACATTGGCATCACTGCCAAAGGGAACCTTGTATCCATTAAGTGGTCACTCTGCATACCTTCTTCCCCGTAGGCCCTGGAAACCTCCCGTCTCCTTTCTGTCTCTAGGATTTACCTATTCTGGGTATTTCATATAAATGGGGCTATACAATATGTGACCTTCTGTATCTGGCTCCTTTCACTTAGCATAATGTTTTAGAGATTCATCCATGTTGTAGCATATATACATACTTCATTCCTTTTTATGACTGAGTAGTATTTCATGTTGATTATCCATTCATCCATCAGTGGACATTTGGGTTGTTTCCACCTTTTGGCTATTGTGAATAGTGTTGCTATGAACATTCGTGTATAAGGATTTGAGCATCTGTTTTCAGTTCTTTTTTTTTTTTTTCGGTACGTGGGCCTCTCACTGTTGCGGCCTCTCCCGTTGTGGAGCACAGGCTCCGGACGCGCAGGCTCAGCGGCCATGGCTCACGGGCCTAGCCGCTCTGCGGCATGTGGGATCTTCCCGGACCGGGGCACGATCCCATGTCCCCTGCATCTGCAGGTGGACTCTCAACCACTGCACCACCAGGGAAGCCCTGTTTTCAGTTCTTTTGAGTAGATACCTAGGAGTGGAATTGCTGGGTCCGTTTCCCAGTTGCTGGATAATTCTATCTTTTAACTTTATGAGGAGTCGCCAAACTTTTCTGCAAAATGCTGCACCATTTATAGGGTTGGCCAAAAAGTTCGTTCAGGTCTTTCTGTAAGATGTTACAGAAAGACCTGAACAAACTTCTTGGCCAGCCCGATACATTCTACCAGCAGTGTATGAAGCTTCTGGTTTCTCCATATCCTCATCAGTGCTTGTTATTTCCCCTTTTTTTTTTCATTGTAGCCGTCCTAGTTGCTGTGAAGTGGTATTTCATTGTGGTTTTGATTTGCGTTTTCCTGATAGCTAATGATGTTAAGCATCTTCTCATATACTTACTGACCACTTGTATTCTTCCTTGGAGACATGTCTGTTCACGTCGTTTGCCCACTTTTGAAGTGGGTAGTCTTTTATTGTTGTGTTGTAAGAGTTCTTTACGTAGTCTGGATACTAGACCTTTATCAGAGATATGATATACACATATTTTCTTTCATTCTGTAGCTTGTCTTTTTGCTTTCTTGATAAAATTCTTTGGATGCACAGAAGTTACTAATTTTGATGACGTCCAATTTATTTTTTTCCTCTGTTGCTCTTGACTTTGGTGTCATATCTGAGAGTCCATTGCTAAACCTAAGGTCATGAAAATTTACCCCTATGTTTTCTTTTAAAAGTTTTTGTAGTTTTATCTCTTTAGATCATTGATCCATTTTGCGTTATTTTCATATACGGTGTGAGTTAGGGGTTTTAACGTCATGCTTTTGTGTGTGGATGGAGAGTTGTCCCAGCACCGTTTGCTGCAGAGACTATTGTTTTCCCACTGAATAGTCTTGATACCCTTGTAATTAGACATTTTCGATGATTTTTCATTCATACAGTCCCAAAAGTTATTGGAAAAAAAAAGTGTCGTGATCACTCAACATCGTCATTTTGGCATTAATATTTCAGATTTTCTTTTTATATTTTTTGAAGCTTTTATTGAAGTACAGCATACAAAGAGAAAAGTGCAAACCTCAGGAGTGTACAGCTCAAGTGTTAACAAAGTAATAAACACAGTGTCACTCGCATCCCGAGCAAGGAACAGAATCCCTCCCACCATCACCCCAGCAGCTCCCTCGTACCCCTTTCTGGTTACTGCATCCTTCCTTCCCACAAGGATATAACCACTGTCCCATTTCTACCACTGACTGATTTTGTCTCTTTTTGAACTTTATATAAAGGAAACTGTACAGTAGATACCCTTTTGTGTTTGAGTTCGTTTGCTCAAATTTATATTTATGTATTGATTCACACTTTTGCATGTATTATAGTTAAAAAATTTTTTTAAACAAAGAAAACATTGTGCATTCAATTGAAATCCCATCTGTCCTTTCTAGATGTGCTTCATCTTCAGTCCTACCCCAGGTTTATCACTCCTATGAATTTTAAAATACTATTATCAGACACATTGGGTATAAATAATATGTATTATGGTATTCATGTTTTTATTCTCTCTATAAAGTGTCATTGTAGTATATATATTATTATTCCACATACTAATTTTTGTTTAACATTTTACAAAAAGCTTTATTTATGTTGATACACGTAATCCCACTTTATTTCTCTTAGCTGACTTGTTGTATTGCATTGTGCAAATATACCTCAGTTCCTTCCGTCTGTTGCCGTTCCCTCTTGATACACGTTTAGGTCATTGCCACTTTTTTTGCCGATAGAAAGACCGCTGCCATGTGTAGCCTTGTCTGCTGCAGTCTCCACTGTACATATGTCCGTGTTTTTCTGTGGACTACACCCAGAGGTGGACTTGCTGGATGGTAGAATATATTCATCTTTAACTTTACCAGGTTTTTTCAACTTTTTCTCCAAAGTGCTTATCCTAATCTTAGTCCCACTGTTTTTCTGCATCCTCACCAACGCTTGATAGTGTCGGACTTTTAAAATCTTGCCAATCTGAATTAATACCTTGTTTTCCTATTTGCTCTTTTACTCACACTTTCCATTCTGGGAAGCCTGGAAGCCCTGTGTTCATAAGCCACTCTGCTCAGTAGTTCTTAAACCTGGCTGATAGGGACTTCCCTGGTGGCACAGTGGATAAGAATCTGCCTGCCAATGTAGGGGACATAGGTTTGAGCCCTGGTCCGGGAAGATCCCACATGCCGCAGGGCAACTAAGCCCATGTGCCACAACTACTGAGCCCTGTGCCACAACTACTGAAGCCAGCATGCCACAACTACTGAAGCCAGCGTGCTTAGAACCCGTGCTCCGCAACAAGAGAAGCCACCACAATGAGAAGCCTGCGCACGCACGGCAGCGAAGAGTAGCCCCCGCTCGCCGCAACTAGAGAAAGCCTGAGCGCAGCAGCGAAGACCCAGCATGGCCAAAAATAAATAAGAGATCTAAACAAACAAACAAACAAAACCTGGCTGATCATCGGAATTAACCATAGGAGCTTTAAAAATTGCAGACTGCTTTGGTCCCAGTCCTATTTTGGTGTTGAGATGGTTCCCTGGTGTTCTTAAAGGTCCTTCACATTGTTTGGTTTGGCTGGAGAAAATGCTGCCCCAGATCATGAGAATCTTTGGAATACGACTCTCTCATTTTTTAAACAAATGAGGATCCCCTCCGCCCTATCTACACAAGTGTTTCATGCCTTAGGGGTCAGAGTTGTAGATTCTATCGTAGTAAATTAGTAATAATAGAATTAGTAATAGGAGTAATTAGTAATAGTACTAGCAGCATTAGTAATAGGAACAGAGTTAGGAACAATAATAATAACAGAGGTAACATTTAAATGGTGCTTATTGGGTGCTAGTCACTGTTGTAAATGATTTGCATAAAACAACTCATGTCATTCTCATAATACCATTGCAGTTGGCATTTAACAGAGGAGAAAATTGAGGTATAGAGAGAAGAAGAAACCTCCCTAAGTTCATATAGTTAGAAAAGGTGGAGCTGGGCTTCTACCCCAGGCTGTCTGGCTCCCAGGTCATGCTCTTTATCGCCAGGCCCTGGGAGTTTGGGTGTGATGAGAGGAATGCGGGAAGGCTCACAGAGCACCCACAGTAATGTTGAGGGTAGTGTGTTAATCACGTATGGTGTTGTGACAGATTATCCCGCATGTGATGGCTTAAAACGACAGGAAGTGTTATCTGACAATTTCTGGGGGCCAAGGAGTCCAGGTGCAGCCTCGCCGGGCCCTCTGCCTCGGCATCTCTCATAGGCTGCAGTCATCCAAGGTTCAGCCGGGGCAGGATTCACTGCCAGGTGAAATCAGTGTTGTCAGTTGTTGGGCTGAGGACTTTAGTTCTATACCAGCTGCTGGCCAGAGGCCACCCTCATCCACTGCCCCACAGGCCTCTCCATAGACCGGCTCCCACATCAGCTGGCTTCACCCAAGTGAGTCTGTGAGAGTGTGAACAAGACAGAAGGCACGTCATCTCAGAACCAACCTCCCTTCACTTTTGCCTTATTCTGTTATTAGAAGCAGGTCCCTGGGTCCAGCCCACCACTTGGTGGGCCTGGATCACCCAGGGGTGTGAACACGCTGGGAGGTGGGGAAAGTGGGAGTCACTGAAGAGGCTGTTTCTCCAGGTAAAAGTTAGAAACAGCTCCATGAGCTGCAGTACTGATGGTCCAGTGACACACAGTACGAATGTGCCTTGAAAACGACACATTTTAAGGGATTTTTGTGTCCCTGGTGCCAGTAGTCTTCAGACTCTACCAGACATATATCCTTGGAAGTTTTTGAGTGGGATGGGGGCTTTTCTTCCCATGCAGCTGCTGCTTTTCCCACTGGTCTGCACCTAGCCTGCCCCGTGGCTTTTAAACCGTATCTTGAGTGCGTGTCTGATGTCAGGAACATCCACGGCCTGGAAGCAGCCACATGAATCCTGTGGGTGGGTGTTTCCTGGGGAATTAGAGTCGTTATCTACTATGGAATTGCTTTTATTTTGTTCCAGCCTTTATTTTTCCAAGTTCTAGGGCCATGGACTATGCTGGAGTCATTTGAGGGTTGAATCATCATCAAATAGTCCCGATATCAGCCGTTCTAGAATAAGTGGGCTGAGTGCGTCACCCTTCCTTTAGTTGCAAAGGGCTATCATTCCCAGACATGCATCACATTTTATGAGATGTGACCCCTGTATCTTCCCACAGCAAGAACGGGATCTGTGTCTGGGAGTATGGGATACTATTGGGTGGGCAAATCTATCATTACTTTACAATAGCGCTCCACCCTTCCCAGATTATATTTGAAAAAAAAATCAGCATTGGGAACAGATAAGTATGTATAGAAGGGGATCAGAACCTTTCATCTGTATTTTCATCACCCAAAGACAACCACTCTTGCCTTTTCAGGGAATTTCCCTTCAGTTTTTTCTCTAAGCATAAATGAGGGTAAATAGCCGCACACAATTTTATAAAACTGGCTTCAGACTCCGCCTAAAGCTTTCTAAAGCTCCCACCCCCTCCACTGAATAATAAGTATAGGGAAAATGTTCTCATATTATTAAAACATGATTTTTATGATTTTAATGTGGGCACGGTGTTTTGCTGAAAAAACGTAGCATTACTTAATCAAATATTCCTTTCTTGGATACTTAGGTTGTTTTCCATCTCTCACTACTAACAGTGAATCTGTGCACATCCATCTTTGTTAGGCTGTCTTTAATGTGATGCATATTATTTTGCTAATATTTTTGTTTTCTGACCTGTCTCCCTCTCTATCTTTGGTTTTGCAGGGTGCAAATCCGTGCCCAGGGCTGTGGAGCTAGCTCTCCACTTAGCACGAATCTCACTGTTCTCCTTTCGCGAAGTGACCCTCATCCTGGGGCCATCTTGCCCCCAGGGGACATGGGGACACATCTGGGGACATTTTTGGTTGTTGCAGCTCAGAGGGTGGTGCCACTGGCATCTAGTGGATAGAGGTCAGGACAGCCTCATACCAAAGAACGTTCCAGCCCCAAATGTTCATCGTGCCTGGGCCGAGAAACTCTCTTCTGATGTGGCCATCTTTTCTGTCTGTTGTTTGAAAGTAGCTGCCCAGTTACCTGATGTGAGGAAGTTTTCCCTCAGTTATAAAATGGTTCTCAACCTGGTTTAATGACGGTTGACAGTTATAGTTTTGTTCTCACCTGGCTCATCAACCCTCTTAAACATGTGTGAGCTCATGGACGGCTCTGTGCGGCGTCTTCCTACCCTCACCAAGCAAGGTCTGGTCTTTCTGTGAATCTCTCTTCTGAGAAGGTCAGCGAGGTTAGAGAAGCCGGTTTCGTCGGGGCTTGCGTGTTTGTCTCTGTGTCGCCAGTTTTGTTTTTGTTGTGTTACAAGATGTTCCACTGCCCTCCCCTCACCCTTCCCCCTTGGCGTGCTGAAGTCGGATCACTGGTATAGATCATACCCTTGTCACTGTCTGAATAAAAGAGGCCTTTGAACAGGTGCCAGAGTCAGACCACAGTGGAAAAAGATGAGGCCCCCAAACAATGCAGCACAACCAGCAGATCTCTGTAAATTTAGAGCGTAATCTTGCCATAATATGGGAACGAAGTAACCTTGTGATGAACTTGGTGGGAGGAAATGACTAACGGGAGGAGACAGTCGGCACAGTATTTATATTGGACAAGATGTCCGAGTTCTCTTGAGCCCCTTCTGGAGCAGAGGAAGCTGGGGAGGGGGACGTTATTTCCCATAGCAGCATTTGGGTGAAGGCGAAAGGAAAAAGGAACCTCAGATGCTTTCATGTTCAGACCCCACTGCTGTCTTTGGCCCGAGTCACAAGCAGGCATAGATGCAGTCCATCAAAGCAGCAGCCTGCAGTTCTGATGCTTTTAAAGTGCAGGTGCCCGTTCGTGGCCTGTGGGTGCTTTTATGAGTAAGCATGTTGTTCTCAAAGATTGGCCGTGATCAGAGGCCTTCGGAAGTTACTTTAGTCGATGAAACTATACCACTGATTTGGCCTTGGGTATTTATTTCCTATTCAATGAAGAGCTTACAGGCATGCATTCTGGGCTTCCTGGGGCAGCAGAATTTAGGCACGAGGTGGTGATGGCCGTGCTCACTTAGCCTTGCCCATCTCCATTGCCTCCAGCCTCCCTGCGATGCAGGTCTGTGAGGAAAGAGTCGTGGGATAAGAATTGACGATTTCACCATCATTCCTTAAAGTCAGGGTTTCTCAGCCTCAGCACCGCTGACATTTGGGGCGGGATGGTTCTCTGTTGCGGGGACCGCCCTGTGCATTGTAGGACGGTTAGCAGCATCCTTGGTCTCCACCCACTAGATGCCAGTAGCACCTCCCAGTTGAGATAATCAAATACGTGTCCAGACATTGTCGGAAGTCCCCTGGGGGCAAAACCACCCCCATTCAGACCCCCAGCTTAGACCTTGTTTTCTACAAACAGTGCGACTGAGAGTCTTGAGGAGTGACTGTCACCCCAACAGGAATAATAACACTGGGTGAGCATGTTCTGTGGATGTTGGCCCTTTGCTACCTGCTCTATGTAGATGATCTCGTTTAAGCCCCAGCAAGCTATACGGTAAGAGTTGTCAGGATCCCGATTTTACAGAGGAGGAAACTGAGGTCTAGAGAAAAGAAGTAGCTTGTCCAGGTGCACACAGCTGGGAGCTGGTACCGGGTCTAAGCATCTGATGTCTGTGCTGTGATGTCACCCTCTCCCCAGAAAATCGGGTCAGTGTGAACTGAAAATCTGGGTACTTTGCTCTCTAGCTAAGTCCTCAGGTAGATGTAAGGGTCCAACGTTGTCTAGAGCAGTAGCTGTCAGCTGAGGCAATGTGTCCCCCAGGGGACATTTGTCAATGTCTGGAGACATTTTGGTTGTCACCAAGGGGATTGCGGCTGGCATCTAGTGGGCTAGGGATGCCGCGGGAGATGGGCAATGCAGAGTCCAGCCCCCTCACGGCAAAGAATTCTCCAGCCCCAAATATTAACAGTGCCGAGGCTGAGAAACCCTGATCTCGAGAATTATCTTACTTCCCAACTCTTTCTGGTAGACCACGTTTTGGCAATACCGGCAGCCCCGCATATAAATTTAAAATTATCTTACAGTGTGAGGGTCAGTCTGTTCCCGTTAGAATAGTAATGACTGTAAAAACAGAGTTCTTCAATCCTTTTGATCTTGCTTTCATCATTTAATGATTTTCCAAATGCTTTGAGTTTTCTTGGTTTCTGTGGCCTTTGCCCCAAAGTGAGGCTCCCCTCTCACTTTTCATCTTCGGCCAAGTGAGAAAACACTGGCGTCCACTGAGTACACTTTGTGCAGCATCTCTCGTGGGAAGCGGCCACTGGAGCGGGACCAAGTGTTCCTCTTGGGTGTTCATTCCTCCCGGCCCTCCCTCTAGGATGAATCGACCGGGGAGATTACGTTTTACATGAAGGGAGCGGATGTCGTCATGGCTGGCATCGTGCAGTACAACGACTGGCTGGAGGAAGAGGTAAGCGTGACGTGGGGTGTGGAAATGGGGCCTCGGATGCGTGTCCTGGAGTCTGTCCCTTGCATGGAATAGTGAGGTGGGTCCCTGCATGCTTTTTCTGGGGCTATGTAACAAATCACCCCCAAACGTAGCAGCTTAGGAGGACGCGTGTAATTTCTTACAGTTTCTGCGAATCAGCAATCCAGGCACAGCTTGGCTGGGTCCTCAGCTCAGGGTCTCTTTGGCTTTGGTCAAGGGGTCACCCGAGGCTGGGGTCTCATCTGAAGGCTCAGCTGGGGCGGGACCCCCTTCCCAGCCCACTGGGAAGTGGTCATGGGCAGGATTCAGCTCCTCAGTGCCTCTAGGCCGGAGGCAGCCACGTTCCTTGCCATGTGGATGAAACAGAGAGAAGTGAAACAGAGAGATGAAACAGAGAGAAGTGACTTTCTTGGAAACGACCTCCCCTCACTTTGCCGCATTCTGTCTGTTAGGAACAAGGCACTGGGTCCAGTGCACACTCAGGGCAGGTGAACATACAAGGGTGTGGGTACCAGGAGGCGGGCATCATGGGGCCCCGTCACAGGCCCCCTTGTCCCGGATTGTGACGTGGGAATTGGCTGCAGCAGGGAGGGAAGGAACTCTCCAGTCTGTCAGGCCGTTTCTGTTTCATCTCCCATCTCCAGGCGCAGAATTCACATTTTATGTTCAGTAATATCATATTTCCAATTAGTGAGTAACAAACCCAAATGCCAGGGGCCAGGCAGGTAACTCAGGTGAATGAAACGGGCCGGGATGTGTTTCCTGACAGCATCACACTTTGTGCGTTGAACGTGTTGGAATGTTCTTCACTTGAGAGCTATGTTTCGTGGGACCGTGTGGAAACAGCCGCCTTTCAGTATCACTGGCTGTGGTCATTTGGGAAAGTGCTCTTGTCAAAGGTTCAGTTTTTCCAACGAGCCTGAAATCCAGATTAGTCTCTGAGATCTTACTGCATTGACTTAAATTTTGAGACCCCTTTGGAAGGTTTGCTGAGAGAGACTGCTTCAGGGGAAAGCAGCGTTCTGATTTACCATTGCACTGTCCCCTTGGGAGGGGCATCCACTTCAGCCTCCAGCCCTCCCCAGAGAGAGTCCGGGATACAGAGCCCTTAGTGCAGCTCTCCGCTGACCAGGGTTTGCTTTTCAGTGTGGAAACATGGCCCGGGAAGGGCTGCGGGTGCTTGTGGTGGCGAAGAAATCTCTAGCAGAGGAGCAGTATCAAGACTTTGAGGTCAGTGGTTCTGTGACTTTCCTTTTACTTTTTAGCCCCACTCACCTCCCCATCTTCCCCTCCCTCATTCTGCTCTGGCCAGACGGACGTCATTTCTGAGCACACCAGGTTCTTCTCTCTGCCTAGTACTGTCCTCCCTCACAGAGCTCCAAGGCCCCCCTCCCTCACTTCCTTTGGGTCTCAGCTCAAATGCCGCCTCCTCTGAGAAGTCTTCCTGGATCCCCCATCTAAAGCAGCCCCGCCTCATCACTCCCCGTTGTCACCCTGTTGAACTTTCTTCACTGCATTTATCACCAGCTGTAATGACTTTATGTACGTATTTTCACATTCTTTTTTTTTTTTTTTGCGGTATGCGGGCCTCTCACTGTTGTGGCCTCTCCCGTTGCGGGGCACAGGCTCTGGACACACAGGCTCAGCGGCCATGGCTCACGGGCCCAGCCGCTCCGCGGCATGTGGGATCTTCCCGGACCAGGGCACGAACCCGTGGCCCCTGCATTGGCAGGTGGACTCTAAACCACTGCGCCACCAGGGAAGCCCTCACATTCTTTTTGATAGCTTCTTTCTGGAATAAAATCTTTTTTTTTTTTTTTTTAACATCTTTATTGGGGTATAATTGCTTTACAATGGTGTGTTAGTTTCTGCTTTATAACAAAGTGAATCAGTCATACATAAACATATGTTCCCATATGTCTTCCCTGTTGCGTCTCCCTCCCTCCCTGGAATAAAATCTTTTTGAGAGCAGAGACTTTATCAGTTTGGTTTGCCCTTGTACCCCAACACTTAACGATAGTCATTATAAACCTTTTGAAAAATATGAAATGAAACCTTCAAATTTGAAACTGTAAACCTTCTTGAAGCCCTGATTTTTTTAAGCTGTAAAAAATGTTGGATTTGAACTCGATCATTGACTTTCACTGCCAAGGCTTCCAGTATAAATATGTCTTGTTAATTGTCATCTCATCCCATGGATTGTGTGTTCCTTGAGGGGGAGGGTCCTTGTTGTACCCCCAGTCCTGGCACAAAGCTGAATGAATGTATTTACACGTGACTGAAGGGGAGAGAGACCAGGTTGGGGGAAAGGCTTCTGCGGCCCTTGTCCTGCTCCACCCAGAGAAACTGTGCTCGGGTCTGTCACTTTTATGTGCTTGAGTTCTTTGTAAAGTTTTATTTAACGAGAGTTCTAGCCCTGATAAAATTCTACCTTTCTTTCAGTTTTAAAGGCATATGCTTTGTGACTGCTGTATCTTTGTTAACACCCTAAAGAGGGGATAAACAGAAGGGTTGGGTCGATGGGCTTTGGAAGTAAGACTTTGTCTTTAGACAACCTGGTGGTCAAGAGTTCTTGGTTACAGAGCATATGCTGTGTGGGGAGAATCTACCGTCTTTTGAGGTCTCGAGTTGTACTAATCCTTGTAAAAACCCAGTGAAGTTGGGGCCGTTATTGCCTCTTCGGGGAGGAAAACAATTGAGGCTCAGAGAAGTTAAGTGACCTGCTAGAAGTTGCACAGCAGGTGAGTGTAGAGCAAAGGGTGGAGCTCCGGTCTGTCCAGTTCCAGCGTCTGGACTGATGAACTGGGAAGGAGGCTGGAGGTCTCAGTTTCACCCCTTTGAGGTTCACCCAGGTGCTGGGGTCCCTGCCCTGTGTGGGGGATGAGACGCTCCCACTGCCAGTTGGTCCGCCTTGCACCTCTCCATCCTAAGTGGTGACAGTGTCCCCTGGTGTGTCCCAGGCCCGCTATGTCCAGGCCAAGCTGAGTGTGCACGACCGTTCCCTCAAAGTGGCCACAGTGATCGAGAGCCTGGAGATGGAGATGGAGCTGCTGTGCCTGACAGGGGTGGAGGACCAGCTCCAGGCGGACGTGAGGCCCACCCTGGAGACCCTGAGGAACGCCGGCATCAAGGTAGGGTGAGCCTGCCTGGACCCACTGCTGAAATAGGTTGCCACATGGCAGTGACTTCCAGACTTAGACCAGTGATCCCGTCAGCGGAGGGTGAAAATTAGAGATGGGGGGAGGCGGGGCCGAGGACGGAAATAGTGACAGGGAGCCGGGCTCGGACAATGACCTGTAGCCCTCCCATCCTCGACAGCTGTGGCAGACGTCTTGCGTGTCCGCGTTTGCTGCCGGGCTCCATGGAGACAGGACCGAGAGCATCTCCTTAGCTCTCAGGACCAGCTGTGTCCCGCGCATTTGCGGTGTTTGTTATATTCTTGTTGAGTGTCCGGCCAGCCAACCAATCTGTGTTTTGGTCTGGGTAACTGAATGACCACCCAACAGAGTGACCATCTGCCCCAACGAACTGCCATATTTACATTCTTGTTTGGGGCCAAAAAGTACATATCTGGTAGTTTAATCCGGAGACGCCAGTAGAGGGCGTCTGGGGAGCGGGCTCCATCTCTGCGGACCCAGGCAAGGGATTAGCAAACTCATCGGCTAGAAGCTCCTGAAAATAACGTAGGTTAAGCTGCCTGCCTCTGCCCAGAGCAGCTCTGGGCTGCGTCCTTGGGCCCGCATCTGGCACGAGTGCCCGTGAGCTGAGCGGGGCGATGTCAGCAGGACGGATGAGGCCTGGGCCTCCGTTTCCCACCTCGTAAAGTTACTGTGAAGGAACAACGCACAGCACTTAACAGGTGCCCGGCACGGTGAACACTCGGGGAACCTTTGTGGTTATTTTCTTTCCTGCGCTTCCCCTGCTGCCAAGATATCCTTTGTCCGATGACTCTAAGGCCCCCACCCCACTTCCCCACTGGGAGCAGAGGGTTAATGGGTGAATCAGCAGGGTAGGAAGCACATCCGTTTAGACTCTGAAGACCTGGGTTCTGGGCCTGGTCGGGACAGGAACTAGCTCTGTGGCTTTGGGCAAGTCACCTACCCTCTCTGAGCCCGCCACACTGAGGCGCACAGTGCTCAGTTACGAGGCGAGGAAGGACCTGGCACGTTTACTGTCGGCGTTTTAGTTAGGGTTCAGCCCCCTGAGATTGCTCGGGGGCATCCGGCCGCGTAGAAAGACCTGTGGAACGTGACGAATCAGTGTTTCCTGTGGGACATGGAAGTGACCCCTCGTCCATACAGCCTTCCCCTTCTTTGAGATTATTTATTGCTTTAAGAAAAGTTTCCGGAACGGGGATTAGGAGGGCAGAGGCTGAGCTTCACGACCTCTACTGCAGCATGTGGCCAGTTTTTCAAAAGTGCCACGCCAGCTTTTGCTACCACCAGCGGCAGACGCCCAAGGTCTTGAAGCCCTTGAACTGGGGCCTTTCCTGTGGTTCGTTGGGGACATTGTAGGCCTCGAGGTAAATGGAACGTATCAAGTTCAGCTCGATGTGTTTGGAAACTCGGCTGACACAGGCGACAGGCTAGCCTCAAACGCTAACCAAGGGGACCCCTTCCATGCGGTAATTTCAGGTTTGGATGCTGACGGGGGACAAGCTGGAGACAGCTACATGCACAGCAAAGAATGCACATCTGGTGACCAGAAACCAAGACATCCACGTTTTTCGGCTGGTAAAGCGTTGTCTGCTCTGGGGCCCTGTGGGGTGATGCTGCCGTTTGCCCTGTAGCCTCATAGCCTCGCTTGGATCCCTGGGGGAGGGGGGTGGTGGCGGGAGCTCACGTCGTTGGTTTGGGTGGGATCACTGAATGACCCAGGCGAGGCTCAACGATTCCTGCCGGTGGTGGTGCAGGAGCGCCTGGTTACCGCCCCATGTTAATCTGTGTTCTTTACCCGGTGCTGGCTGTGGTCCCTTTGAGGAGCTGACGGGAGTTAGGTATGATCAGCGTGAAGGATGCAGATGAGCTCATACGTGTGAAATTGTACATACAAGTCTGGGATTTCCCTGAACCCTTCAAAGCCAACTCCTTGGGTAGGAAATCAGTTCCAGATCGCAGATACTGGCCTGTCTTCCCTCCTGAAGGCAACCCTTGAGGAACCTTTAGAAGGAGGCGTGTTGGGTGGCAAATGAGAATTCCCTGCCCTGGTGGCCAGCGCTTGGCCCAAGCAGTGCGGGCACAAGGAGCTGCTCCAGGGCTTGAAGCCAAGGACGGTGATTGGCCTTATTGAGTTGGGAGTTGGGAGGGGCACTAGGTCCCCTCTGGGGCCAGATGTGGTGGTCCTACTTATCTGTCATCAGAGCTACCAAGCCAAACAACTGGATCTGGATGTTTTGGGGGTCTCCCCCCATACCCCTGCCTTTGGTCTATAGCCCGTTGAAGCTTTATGAAATCCAGCAGTTTCGGGACTAGCACAACCAGCATCGTGTAGAGACAGATACAGTGGATCCTCATTATGGATTCTGTATTTGCAAATTCACCCACTCACTAAAACTTGTTTGTAACCCGAAAATCAATACTCGAGATGCTTTCAGAGCCCTATATGGACGGATACACAGCAGTGGAAAGTTTGAGTCATCTGACGAGTGAGTTCCTAACTGAGGTGGAGAGGGGCGACGCTCTGCCTTTTTAAAAAAAAATTTATTTATTGATTTATTTTTGGCTACGTTGCTGCGTGTGGTCTTTTTCTAGTTGCGGCGAGTGGGGGCTACTCTTCATTGAGATGCACGGGCTTCTCATTGCGATGGCTTCTCTTGTTGCAGAGCTCGGGCTCTAGGCGCGTGGGCTTCAGTAGTTGTGGAACCCGGGCTCAGTAGTTGTGGCACACGGGCTTAGGTGCTCCATGGCATGTGGGATCTTCCCGGACCAGGGCTCAAACCCGTGTCCCCTGCATTGGCAGGCAGATTCTTAACCACTGCACCACTAGGGAAGCCCGCTCTGCCTTCTTGTCTCAGCTCTCAGGTGGACGCAAGGGTCCTTTTCAGTCTACTCAGTGCCACGTTTTTTGCATTTTTGTGGGGTTTTTTGTTAGCAGTTTCACTGTTTAACATGGCCCCCAGCACAGAGCTGAGAACTGACCATATCCCTGAGTGCAGGAAGGCTGTGATGAGCCTCCTGGAGATAAGCTTCCTCCAGGCATGAGTCATGGTCCTGTTGGCCATGAGTCTAGTGTTAATGAATCAATAATAAATATATTTTTTTAATTAAAATTTTTTTTATTGAAGTGTAGTTGACGTACAATATTATATGTTTCAGGTGTGCAACACAACTGATTCACAGTTTTTAAAAGTTATATTCCATTTATAATTATAAAATATTGTCTATATTCCCTGTGCTGTACAATATAGCTTTGTGGCTTATTTATTTTATTTTTAAATTTTTTAATAGATCTTTATTGGAGTATAATTGCTTCACAATACTGTGTTAGTTTCTGTTGTACAACAAAGTGAATCAGCTGTATACATACATATATCCCCATATCCCCTCCCTCTTGAGCCTCCCTCCCACCCTCCCTATCCCACCCCTCTAGGTGGTCACAAAGCACCGAGCTGATCTCCCTGTGCTATGGGGCTGCTTCCCACTAGCTATCTATTTTACGTTTGGTAGTGTATATATGTCCATGCCACTCTGTCACTTTGCCCCAGCTTCTCCCTCCACCCCCGTGTCCTCAAGTCCATTCTCTATGTCTGTGTCTTTATTCCTGCCCTGCCATTAGGTTTATCAGTACCTTTTTTTTTAGATTCCATATATATGTGTTAGCATACAGTATTTGTTTTTCTCTTTCTGACTTCAGTCTGTATGACAAACTCTAGGTCCGTCCACCTCACTACAAATAATTTCGGGTTTTTTTATGGCTGAATAATATTCCATTGTATATATGTGCCATATCTTCTTTATCCATTCATCTGTTGATGGACATTTAGGTTGATTCCATGTCCTGGCTATTGTAAATAATGCTGCAGTGAACATTGTGGTACATGTCTTTTTTTGAATTATGGTTTTCTCAGGGTATATGCCCAGTAGTGGGATTGCTGGGTCATATGGTAGTTCTGTTTTTAGTTTCTTAAGGAACTTCCATACTGTTCTCCATAGTGGTTGTATCAATTTACATTCCCACCAACAGTGCAGGACGGTTCCTTTTTCACCACACCGTTTCCAGCATTTATTGATTCTAGATTTTTTGATAATGGCCATTCTGACCGGCGTGAGGTGATACCTCGTAATTTTGATTTGCATTTCTCTAATAATTAGTGATGTTGAGCATCTTTTTATGTGCCTCTTGACCACCTGTATGTCTTAGTTGGTGAAAAGTCTATTTAGGTGTTCTGCCCATTTTTTAATTGGATTGTTTGTTTTTTTTGATATTGAGCTCCATGAGCTGTTTGTATATTTTGGAGATTAATCCTTTGTCCATTGTTTCATTTGCAAATATTTTCTCCCATTCTGAGGGTTGTCTTTTCATCTTGTTTATGGTTTCTTTTGCTGTGCAAAAGCTCTGAAGTTTAATTAGGTCCAATTTGTCTAGTTTTGTTTTTATTTTCATTACTCTAGGAGGTGGGTCAGAAAAGATCTTGCTGTGATTTATGTCAAAGAGTGTTCTTCCTGTGTTTTCCTCTGAAAGTTTTATAGTGTCTGGTCTTACATTTAGGTCTTTAATCCATTTGGAGTTTATTTTTGTGTATGGTGTTAGGGAGTGTTCTAATTTCATTCTTTTACATGTAGCTGTCCAGTTTTCCCAGCACCACTTATTGAAGAACCACCATTGTATGTTCTTGCCTCCTTTGTCATAAATTAGGTGACCATATGTGCGTGGGTTTATCTCTGGGCTTTCTATCCTGTACCATCGATCTATGTTTCTGTTTTTGTGCCAGTACCATACTGTCTTGATTACTGTAGCTTTGTAGTATAGTTTGAAGTCAGAGCGCCTGGTTCCTCCAGCTCTGTTTTTCTTTCTCAAGATTGCTTTGGCTCTCCAGGGTCTTTTGTGTTTCCATACGAATTGTAAAATTTTTTTGTTCTAATTCTGTGAAGAATGCCGTTGGTAGTTTGATAGGGATTGCATTGAATCTGTAGATTGCTTTGGGTAGTACAGTCATTTTCACAATATTCATTCTTCCAATCCAAGAACATGGTATATTTCTCTGCCTCTTTGTGTCATCTTTGATTTCTTTCATCATTGTCTTATAGTTTTCTGACAAGTCTTTTGCCTCCTTAGGTTGGTTTATTCCAGGTATTTTATTCTTTCTGTTGTGATGATAAATGGGATTGTTTCCTTAATTTCTCTTTCTGATTTTTCGTTGTTAGTGTATAGGATTGCTAGAGATTTCTGTGCATTAATTTTGTATCCTGCAACCTTACCAAATTCATTGATTAGTTCTAGTAGTTTTCTGGTGGCATCTAGGATTTTCTATGTATAGTATCATGTCATCTGCAAACAGTGACAGTTTTACTTCTTCTTTTCCAATTTGTATGCCTTTTATTTCTTTTTCTTCTCTGATTGCCGTGGCTAGGACTTCCAAAACTATGTTGAAGAGGAGTGGCAAGAGTGGACATCCTTGTCTTGTTCCTGATCTTAGAGGAAATGCTTTCAGTTTTTCACCATTGATTATGATGCTTTCTGTGGGTCTGTCATATATGGCCTTTATTATGTTGAGGTAGGTTCCCTTTATGCCCATTTTCTGGAGAGTTTTTATTATAAATCGGTGTTGAATTTTGTCAAAAGCTTTTTCTGCATTTGTTGAGATGATCGTGTGGTTTTTATTCTTCAATTTGTTAATATAGTGTATCACATTGATTGATTTGCATATATTGAAGAATCCTCACATCCCTGGGATAAACCCCACTTGATCATGGTGTATGATCCTTTTAATGTGTTGTTGGACTCTGTTTGCTAGTATTTTGTTCAGGATTTTTGCATCTATGTTCATCAGTGATAGTGGTCTATAATTTTCTGTTTTTGTGATACCTTTTTCTGGTTTTGGTATCAGGGTGGTGACTTTGTAGAATGAATTTGGGAGTGTTCCTCCCTCTGCAGTTTTTGGAAGAGTTTGAAAATAATCTGTTAGCTCTTCTCTAAATGTTTGATAGAATTCGCCTGTGAGGCCATCTGGTCCTGGACTTTTGTTTATTGGAAGATTTTTAATTACAGATTCAATTTCATTACTTGTGATAGGTCTGTTTATATTTTCTAATTCTTCCTGATTCAGTCTTGGAAAATTGCACCTTTCCAAGAATTTGTCCATTTATTCATGGTTGTCCATTTTATTGGTATATAGTTGTTTGTAGTAGTCTCTCATAATCCTTTGTATCTCTGCCGTGTCAGTTGTGATTTCTCCTTTTTCATTTGTAATTTTATTGATTTGCATCCTCTCCCTTTTTTTCCTGATGAGTCTGGCTAAGGGTTTATCAATTTTGTTTATCTTCTCAAAGAACCAGATTTTCGTTTTATTGAACTTTGCTATTGTTTTCTTTGTTTCTGTTTCATCTATTTCTGCTCTGATCTTTATGATTTCTTTCCTTCTACTGACTTTGGGTTTTCTTTGTTCTTCTTTCTCTAGTTGCTTTAGGTGTAGGGTTAGATGGTTTATTTGAGATTTTTCTTGTTTCTTGAGGTGAGACTGAATTGCTATAAACTTCCCTCTTAGAACTGCTTTTGCTACATCCCATAGGTTTTGGGTCATCGTGTTTTTGTTGTCATTTGTCTCTATGTATTTTTTAATTTCTTCTTTGATTTCTTCAGTGATCTCTTGGTTATTTAGTAGTGCACTGTTTAGCCTCCATGTATTTGTGTTTTTTTTTTTACAGTTTTTTTCCCCTGTAATTGATTTCCAGTCTCATCACATGGTCAGAAAAGATGCTTGATACGATTTCAGTTTTCTTAAATTTTCCGAGGCTTGATTTGTGACCCAAGATGTGATCTATCCTGGAGAATGTTCTGTGTGCACTTGGGAAGAAAGTGTATTCTGCCACTTTCATGTGGAATGTTCTATAAATGTCAATTAAATGTATCTGACCTCTTGTGTCATTTAAAGCTTGTGTTTCCTTATTTATTTTCTGTTTGGATAATCTGTCCATTGGTGTAAGTGGGGCGTTAAAGTCCCCTACTATTATTGTGTTACTGTCGATTTCCACTTTCAGGGTTGTTAGCATTTGCCTTATTTATTGAGGTGTTCCTATTTTGGGTGCATAAACATTTATAATTGTTATAGCTTCTTCTTGGATTGATCCCTTGATCATTATGTAGTGTCCTTCCTTATCTCTTCTAACAGTCTTTATTTTAAAGTCTATTTTATCTGATACAAGTATTGCTACTCCAGCTTTCTTTTGATTTCCATTTGCATGGAATATCTTTTCCCATCCCTTCACTTTCAGTGTGTATGTGTCCCTAGGTCTGAAGTGGGTCTCTTGTAGACAGCATATATATGGGTCCTGTTTTTGTATCCATTCAGCTAGTCTGTATCTTTTGGTTGGGGCATTTAATCCGTTTACATTCAAGGTTATTATCAATATGTATGTTTCTATTACCGTTTTCTTAATTGTTTTGGGTTTGTTTTTGTGGGTCTGCTTCTTCTCTTGTGTTTCCTGCCTAGAGAAGTTTCCTTAGCATTTGTTGTAAAGCTCGCTTGGTGGTGCTGAATTCTCTTAGCTTTTGCTTGTCTGAAAGCTTTTGATTTCTCTGTTGAATCTGAATGAGATCCTTGCTGGGTAGAGTAATCTTGGTTATAGGTTTTTCTCTTTCATCACTGTAAGTATATCCTGCCACTGCCTTCTGGCATGCAGAGTTTCTGCTGAAAAATCAGCTGATAACCTTATGGGGATTCCTTTGTATGTTATTTTTTGGTTTGCCCTTGCTGCCTTTAATATTTTTTCTTTGAATTTAATTTTTGTTAGTCTGATTAATATGTGTCTTGGTGTGTTTCTCCTAGGGTTTATACTGTATGGGACTCTCTGTGCTTCCTGGACTTGGGTGACTAATTCCTTTCCCATGTTAGGGAAGTTTTCTACTGTAATCTCTTCAGATATTTTCCCAGACCCTTTGTTTTAATCTTCTTCTTCTGGGACCCCTATAATTCGAATGTTGGTGCGTTTATTGTTGTCCCAGAGGTCTCTGAGATTGTCCTCAATTCTTTTCATTCTTTTTTCTTTATTCTGCTCCTTGGCAGTTACTTCCACCATTTTGTCTTCCAGCTCACTTACTCGTTTTTCTGCCTCTGTTATTCTGTTATTGATTCCTTCTAGTGTATGTTTCATTTCAGTTATTGTGTTGTTCATCTCTGTTTGTCCTTTAGTTCTTCTAGATCTTTGTTAAACATTTCTTGTATTTTCTCAGTCTGTGCCTCCATTCTGTTTCCGAGATTTAGGATCATCTTTACTGTCTGAATTCTTTTTCAGCTAGATTGCCTGTTTCCTCTTCAATTATTTGATCTTGTAGGTTTTTACCTTGCTCCTTCATCTCTGACATATTTTTTTTGCCATCTCATTTTTTTTTTTTTTTTTTTTTTGATGAGTGGGATTGTGTTCCTTTTTTACTTGTTGTTTGGCCTGAGACTTCAAAAACTGGAGTTTGTAGGCTGTTGTATAGAGCTGGGTCTTGGTGCCGACATGAGGACCTTCAGGAGACCTCATTCTGGTGAATATTCCCTGGGGTCTGGGGTTCTCTGTTAGTCCAAGTGGTTCAGACTTGGAGCTCCCACCACAGGAGCTTTGGCCCAACCCCTGGCTCATGAACCAAGATCCTGTAAGCCGTGTGGGGTGGCAAAAAAAAAAAAAAAAAAAAGAACAATAACAAAGTAAAAAATAAAATTAGACTAGGAAACTAACAGATATGTTAGAAAGAATATAAAAATAAAAATATGGATGAAACAACAACCAGAAGGTAAAACAGAACCACAATAGTAAAAAAGAGGAGGAGAAAGAAAAAGAAAAAGGTGGAAAAGGCCTTGGCTGTGGAGGGTGGGGCCTAAGCAGGGGTGGGGTTTGGGTGGTGGGCAGGGCCTATGCTTAGGACCCACAGGGCTGGAAAAGGCCCTGGGGGTGTAGGGGGTGGGGCTTAGGCTCAACAGAACAGAAGGGGCCCAGGTGTGCCTCCTGCCTCTGGTCTCAGAGGGTGGGGGACCCCACCTGGGAGCCCAGCAGGGCTCGAGTGGGTGGGGCAAACGCCCTCTGCTGCTCTCCTCCAGTCCCCAAGGGCCTCTCCCGCCTGCCTCTCCTGTTCTCCCCTGGCCTCCTTCCTACACCCCCAGGACCAGTGGGGCCTGGAGGGGGCCTCTGAGGGCTTAGGACCTGGCCTGAGAGCAAGGCAGACTTCCCTGGCCGATTGGGCAGGGGAAACGCTTGGTACATCCCACCCCCATCCGAGCCCCTGAGGGTCCCTCCAGGCATGGGAACCCCGCCCCCCTCTCAGCCACCCCTCAGGGGCGCTGGTCTTGTCTGGCCTCCACTTCCCCCCCTCAGTCCCCCCACGTCTTACTGGTTCGCTTGAGCATTCCTCCCATCTCTTGGGGTGTTGAGGTCCCCCACCAGCGTCCAGCAGGTTCCCTAGTTGTGGGGAGACGCAAACTCTGCGTCTTCCCACACCGCCATCTTGACTCCACCAGCCCCTTATTTTATACATAGTAGCTTGTACCTCTTAGTAGCTTGTAACCCTATCTTGCCCCTCCCTGCTTCCCCCTCCCACTTGGTAACCACTAGTTTGTTCTCTATATCTGTGGGTCTGTTTCTTTTTTGTCATATTCACTAGTTTGTTTTATTTTTTAGATTCCACATATAAGTGATATCATGCAGTACTTGTCTTTCTCTGACTTATTTCAACAATACATATTTTCAAAGATGTCTTTAAACAGAGGCACATAGAAAATGAGGTTATGTATTGACTGATGGACAAAAATATTGTGACCAGAGGCTCATAGGAGCCTAGCTAGCCCTGTACCTCCCCCAGGAGCAGTGGTTTAAAAATCACTAATTCAGTATTCACAGCAACTTTCCAGAACATAACTATTGCACGTAGTGAGAACACACTGTATGCTCTAGAATTAAGGGGTTGCAAACTATAGCCCATGTGCCGGCCACCTGTTTTTGTAAATAAAGTTTTATTTAAACACAAGATCTACCCATCTGTTTACCTATTGTCTGTGGCTGCTTTGGCACTGTAGCGGCGGAGTTGGGTAGTTGTGACAGACTGTATGGTCCCCAAAGTGTGTCATATTTAACAGCTGGGCCTTCTTAGAAAAGCCCCTCCTAGATGCCTGGCTTCCAAGGCCTGCTCTGAAGTGGATGGGCTGTGACACGGTAGCCAGGCTAACAAATCTTGCCCTGTGTCAGTTTCCTTAGATGTAAAGTAGAACTATTACCATCATGCACCTCGAAGGGTCCTTGTGAGAAACAGATGGGGTGAAAATGCTTGAAAAGTGCTTATTTGGACACTGCCTGGCACAGAATGAAAGCACAGTGGCTTTGTGCTCTTATTTTTATTATGTGGGTCACAGCCATCCTGCGGGAAGTGCGAGGGGATGGTTGGCGTACAGGCCCTCCGGATTCCCACAGAGTCATAGCGAACAGGATCTAATTCGTCTCTGGCTCTGGGGGCAGGAGAGGGGTGGGGGCCCGGGCCGGCGGCTGTGGTCTTCACGAGGCTGCAGGAAGCCACTGTTTGTTGTTCCACCAGCTCCGGAGAGCAAGGCCTCCTTCATCCTGTCTTTCCTTCCAGGTGACCAACCGCGGCGAGGCCCACCTCGAGCTGAACGCTTTCCGCAGGAAGCACGACTGTGCCCTAGTCATCTCCGGAGACTCCCTGGAGGTGGGCACGGGTAACCCCGCCAGCAGGCTCCTCCTGGGAGCTGCCGTGTGGGAGGGGCCTTGGCCGACGCACCACCTCTCCCTGACCCCGCCAGGTTTGCCTCAAGTACTACGAGTACGAGTTCATGGAGCTGGCCTGCCAGTGCCCGGCCGTGGTCTGCTGCCGCTGCGCGCCCACCCAGAAGGCCCAGATCGTACGCCTGCTCCAGGAGCGCACGGGGAAGCTCACGTGTGCAGTAGGTAGGGGCTGCCGCGCCTGCGCAGACGACCTTCCCCAGGCGTGCTTGGGTCCTGGTGTTCAGGTTCCCAGGCCACTTTATTCAGGCCGTGACATTGACACCCCTCCCCCTTTGGCCCTATTTTTGTTATTACTATTATTTTTTAAAGTATCTTGCTTTGAGAAAGAGTCGAGAAGCAAACTGAGGGCTTTCCTCCTTAGCTTGCGCTTCCTTTGCCGGTGACATGGGACACAGCAGTGCCTGGGGGCTAAGACCACACTGCGGAGAGGAATCTGGGTCCACACTGCTGGTGTTTCCTAGCTGAGGGTCCCGGAGGGCTTCCTTCCCCCAGCTGAGCCTGTCTGCTCATTGGTGGAAGGGGAGAGTAACAGTGGTTCTCTCAAATGGTGCTTAGGAGGATTCAGAGGGGCAGTAGCATTTAAGAAGCGCTCGCTGCACTCGCAGTCAGCGTTGCCTACGTGCGACGTCTGTCATTGCTGACAACGGCGAGACACCCACACCTTGGAGGCAGGGCGTGCGGTGTTGTAAGTGCCCACGTGGCATGGACACAGTTCCCTTGCTCAGTGACTCAATGGCCAGGACCCTCAGCCAGTCACCTGGTTCCTCTGACTCTCAGCTCCTCTGCCTGTAAAGTAAGAACGTGTTACTGCAGGTTGCTGGAGCGATTAAGTGGAGCAGAGCAGAAAAGACACTTAGCATGCAGTGAGAGGCAGCACGTGTATGATTATTTGAAGTAGCAGCGAAAAGCAAGGTTATTTTTCTTGCCTCTCTCCCTAATCTCCTGGCTCTTCTCTCTGGTCTGGGTGACCCGCAGGTGATGGAGGCAATGACGTCAGTATGATCCAAGAATCTGACTGCGGTGTGGGTGTCGAGGGAAAGGTGAGCCCGTGGGGTGGGGGGCGTGTGTGCTGATTTCTGCCGAGTGGTTGTCGTTAGGATGTGAAGTGGCTGTGTCGTTAGCTGGGAGTTGTTCCACCAGCTGGAGTTTCATTTTCCCTCCAAGACACAGCTTTAATGCTTCTGGAAATTCTAGATTACAATTACAGAGCATAAGGAATCATGTATCATAATTACCTGGTATTACAATCTGCAAGTCACAGATCCCTATCACTGTTATCTTACAGACAAATGCTGAGTCTTTGCTTGCCAAAACCTAATTTTTTAAAGTGTTTTGCTACATTCTTAGGGTGCAGCGAATGTACTTCAAACGCTTTCCTGGGAGTGTTGTCAGTAAAAGCATTAGTTATCACACTGTGGGGTGATCTCTTGCGGATTATGGAAGAATGTGGCGTGGTTTGCCCCTCATTAAATTTATTTATTTTTAAAATTTATTTATTTTTGGCTGTGTTGGTTCTACCTTGCTGCGCGCGGGCCCTCTCCAGCTGTGGCGAGCGGGGGCTACTCTCCGTTGCGGTGCACTGGCTTCCCACCACAGTAGCCTTTCCTGTTGCGGAGCACGGGCTCTAGGCACGTGGGCCTCAGTAGCCGTAGCATGCAAGCTCAGCAGTTGTGGCTTGCGGACTGTAGCGCACAGGCTCAGTAGCTGCGGCACACGGACTTTGTTGCTCCGTGGCATGTGGGATCCTCCCAGACCAGGGATCGAACCCGCGTCCCCTGCATGGGCAGGCGGACTCCCAACCACTGTGCCACCAGGGAAGTCCTGCCCCTCATTAAAAGGCTAAGTTTGTGTGTTACAGTATAGTAGTTTTCCTCTTTCCTTCCCTGTCAACTGTGTGCCAGCCGTGTATAGTTTACCCTGCCCTCTCTCGTTTGTGATCTTGCGGTGACTGTAGGCAAGGAGACTGGTCGCCACGTTTGTTAGCACAGTGTGTAAAGTAAGAGTACAGAGGCCGAGAGTGAGGGCAGGAGATGCTCCCTTATGTGTTTCCTTCCATACATTCCTGCATTTGGAATTTCCAAAAATGTTTTTTCTTTTCCACCTTTTTTTTTTTTTCCTGGTTTTCTGGTTCTCATCCAGTTGACAGTTACTTGAAATTGCAGAGTTAAGTGATCCTTGAAGGAGTTGTTATGTCTGAAATCTGTATGGATTCCTTTAATGCAGGTTTTAAGAAGCACACTTGAGTTTGGTAGATGGAATTCTTTACACGATGCTGATAGTACTAAAACATTTTCCCTTCTGTTCAGAATTATATTCTGATTCCTTTGGTTTTTGGAGTCTAAAAGTAAAAAGTGCTCACTGTAAAAAAAAAAAAAAAACCCTGAAACAATTTAGAAATGGATAAAGTGCATCCTTTCTTTTAGATGGCGGTATAAAACTAGTAACATTGGTTATTCTTCCAGAATTTTTGTCTATTTCTATACTAATAGTTATGGGTATATATATAATATTATATATACACACACAAATACATATATATGCATACACACATCTTACACATGTATATACAGTATTTCCACATAGAATGTAAAATTTAAAACGTTATACTATGCTTTTTTTTAAACGCAGCTTGCCTAAATCTGTTACATCTTAGATTTCTTTATACATCAAAAGATGCAGATCCACCATTTTGTACGTTGCCTGGACCTTTTTTATTTTGAAAAATGTAACTCCTTCAGAAAAGTTGAAATAGAACAGTGAGCACCTGTCCGCTCTTCGCTGTAATTTCCCAGTTGTAAACAGTTGCAGGATTCTCCCTCTGCTCTTCCTTCCCCTCTCTCCCGCTTTCTCAGAATCAGCTGAAAGTAAGTTGCGGATACGTTACCCCTAAATACTTCAGCTTGGATCTCTTAAGAACAGGTATATTCTTCCACCTAAGCAAAATAACAGCATCACCCCAAGTGTAACATTGATATGATAATGTTATGTAATATTCACGGTCTCATTTCCCTAGTTGTCCTCAAGGTGTTCAAAAAGATACCTCCATGAAGCAGTGAAGGGTCGCGCACTGCATTTATTCCCGTGTCTTCATGTCTCTTCACTCTTTTGTGGGGGGAGGCAGTGTGTCTCATGACTTTGATGTTTTGGAAGCATTTGGGGCGGCTGTGGAACCTCCCACGACGTCTGTGGGTCGGATGGATCTGATTCAGGTTCTGCGTTTTTGGTGTGAGGAGCACATAAGGGGAGTTGGTGCCTTCCTGTCGCGTCGCACCAGGAGGCTGTGATGTCCATCTGTCCCATTAGTGGCATCTGTCATGTGCCTTTTAAAATTAGAGAATCCCATAATATGGCTGCACTAGAGATTATTTCCAGTTCTACGAACATGCAGAGCTGTATGTTCGGGAATGTTCAGTTTAGTATTGTTGGTAGCATGAGCTGTGCCCCCTCCCCCGTATGTTTAACTCTGAACTGAGCTGAGTGCTAAATGCCTATCTGAGAATGATTCTTTGCTTCTGATACACATTATGGGTTGGGCCTAACCCCCAGGGCTTAATACTAGATCCGTTTGACCTCCCAATTATGAGTATCTGCGCTTATGAATGTTTTTTATTTCAATAAATTCCTCTTTTAAAATCAAATTTAGACTCAGACCACCAACCGTGTATAGCTGGAAACCAAAGAACCTCTATATTGAAGTTCTTCAAAAATCTCCTTACAGTTTCTTGCTTTTTAAATTCCAAAAAAAAAAAAAAGTGCCTTGACCTCTCGTGCTCCTGACGGTGCCCAATTTTGTCGGATTTTAGGAAGGAAAACAGGCTTCGCTGGCTGCGGACTTCTCCATCACTCAGTTCAAGCACCTTGGCCGGTTGCTCATGGTGCATGGCCGGAATAGCTACAAGCGCTCGGCCGCCCTCAGCCAGTTTGTGATCCACAGGAGCCTCTGCATCAGCACCATGCAGGTGGGTGGGCAGGTGCGCACGGCTGTGTGGTTGCCATGGGCCTGAGAATCAGTCTCCACTTTGGAGCTGTTTCAATGCCCCCCCCCCCCGCCACATTCTGGGCGATAGAGCTTGGAGTGGCCGCCCCGAAGCCTTCCTGTGTTGGGGGCGAAGGCTGTGCTTGCTGTGCGGAGCCGATGTGAGCCTTGCCAGGGCTTGGCACAAAGTGGGCGGTAGTGTAAGTGACCCGGGTGCTCATATTGGGGTGAGTCGTTATCCTCAGTTTGCCAGAGGCAAAGAGGCAGAGTTAAATGCCGAGTGAATACTCCGGCCCTAAGTTTTCCACATGCAGAAGCAAGGATCTACAGAGAGCAGCCCCAAAAGAAGAATGACTTGCTTTTCTTGAGTGCTTCCTGTACCCTGGGTGTCAGGCTAAGCTTTGTTCACACTGCGGGCTCACCTGTAGTCCTCACTGTAGCCTGTGCCCATTCTGCAGATGGGGAGGCTGAGGCCCAGTGTGGGCAAGAAATCGGTGCAGTGTCACTCAGGGATTTAGTCTACCCAGGCAGGGGATTCCGGTACCTGTGGTCTTAATGCAGGTGTGCCCCTCCGCCCTCCATCCACAGGGCCAGCTGCTGCTGCCACATGCAGGGGGGCGCTTAGCGAGGGCGGCGCAGCCCAGGGCATCTCGCTTCTGCCTCCGGTGCAGCCTGGCTGGGAATCCAGCGTAGTTATCCCAATCGTCAGTCCTCTCAGGGAGTTACATCTTGCTTTTTCACAAAAGGATTCTAGAATGTGTAAGGTATTTTCCCATCTTCTCTCTCCCCAGCTCCTTCAAAGTCTGTCATCAGGCTGTGGCAATGAAGTTGTATTAGGAAGGAGGCCAAAGGGAGGGAAAGGAAGCATTTTGGGTGTTGAAAAACTATTGGCTGACCTTCCTCCTTGGGCGTTTAGGTGAAAAATACCCCCAGTTAAGTGGTGAGAACCATAGGCCCGGGACATCTTGGAACCCATATTATCAGGTGTCTCTGAGACCTTGAACAAGTCACGTTACCACTCTGGGCTTCAGTCTCTCCACCTGTAAAGTGGGCATCAGACTTCTCTATCACTCCATCCAAGCATCTTGGCCCTTGTCCCTCAGACAGGGCTACTTTGAAAAGCAGAGAGTTTTATAAGGCATCAAGTGCAGAAGGCGCCCTTACCATTATTAATAAAAACAAAACAGCCTAATGCATAAACCTAAGGTGATGTTTTAATTTGTGGGAAAGGTGTTTAATCATACGTGAAAGACACCCTGCCTTAAAGGGCCGAGTGGTGCTGCCTGGTGTACCTGAGAATTCACCCTCCACTGGCTCGTCCACGCCTTTGGTGGGGTGGGGTGGGGTTTATGTTTTCAGGATCGATTGCATTTATGAGTGAAGGAGGCTTACAGTGGTTTTCATCAACACAGTCTAAACGCCAACAGCTCCTACGGTTCATCAGACCGCATCTGTACTTTTATCTTATGTTAGCTCATCAACTGAACTGGATAATGTCATGGTTTTAATCACCGGGAGATTAATCAGCTTGTCCCTGGGCAAACACACAAAAGCTGGCCTGGATGAGCTGACTTCTGAAATGCCTGTATGTTACCGTGAACATCGATTCAGAAAAAAAAATTCTAGCATGAGGAATTGTTCTTTGTGCTGTAGAAAAAAAAAAAAGCCAAAAAAACGCCCTTAACCCTGTCCACTGTGCTGAAAGTGACTGGCTGAGAGCAAGTCCGGTTCGCATTGCACCTTGACAGTGGGCCCTTAGATAGACGGAGACATCGCATTTTTATTTTGCACAGTGCTCTTTCCAGGGTGAAGGCGTTATGGTCAGTCTGGCCCTTTTAGAGAAAGAGGCTCCTGGTGTTGCTCTGTAAAACTGAACACCAGGTTCTTGACGTCTTTATAACCATCCTTCCTGTGCAGTGGCCCAGCCTGGGTGAGAAGTCATTTGAAAAACGGATTTCACCTTTCAGTTCTGAAATCACGGCCGGGTGTGGCCGGGGCTGCCCGTGACCGTGGCTCTAGGTGCCACCTGTGTTCCAAGCTCTATGCCAAGCAAACACCCACAGCAGGTGATAAGGGGAAGGGGTCTCGGTCCCACGCTCTTTTTAACCACTAGCCTGGCCCAGCCTTTTCCTCCACGTTCGGTTTTTAAAAAGCCTTTAGGCAACAGTTGTCCCTGGCCTCCTGTAGGTTTTATACTGATAGAAATTAGCTTTGAGGTCACTTTGCTTCTGTTGGCCGGTAGATGTTCAGAGAAGGAAGTAACAGAGCATCAAGCCTGATTTTATCTCCCTAGCCTCCTTTTCACTGCCAGTAGCTAATATTTTCCAAATCCGGAAGCAGACATTTCAGTAGGGGTTCGTAAATATCTTTATTGCTTTTGTCTAATTGCAAAAGTAGCAGGTTGTGGGCTCTTTGTAAAAATTTCCAAGAAGAGTGAAACATGTACTATGAGAAGTGAAGCCTTCTCTGCGGTCCTACCCTCCAGGGAAACTGGTGCATATCCTCACAGCGGAGGATATTTTCCCCTACCTGTTTCCAATATGTACACCAACTCGTTTATCGATTGTACACCCAGTGAAGTGGTAATTCCGAGCCGTCAGGAGTGTGGGCTCTGGAGACAGAACTGGGCTTGAGTCCCGCAGGGCCGTTTATGTGCTCAGTTTCCCCTGCTGTAAAATGTAAGGGATATTAGGACTTGATCTCTTGCGTTCTTCTGGAGATTCACTGAGATCAGATACAAAGTATTTCCAGGTCCAGCTTGTGTAACTTAATAAATGTTTGCAGAGGAGCTGAGAGTGGACCCTGGAGCTAAACTCTCCGGTGTGACTCTGTGCTCTGTGCTATTATGAGCTGTGCTATCTTGGGCAAGTCACTTAACCTCTCGGTGCCCTACTCCCCTCATCTGTAAAATGGGGATGATGATAACAGTACCTCCTTCACAGGGTTGCTGTAGTAATTAAATGAGCTAATATACTTAAAGCACCGTGACCGTGCGGGTGTAAAATAAGTGCTTGGTAAACGTTGGCTGTTATTTTTCTGATACAAACACAAGGGCTTTGGTCATGGTTTTTGGTAACATCCTCCTTTTTCCTCGGCACAGGCTGTCTTTTCCTCCGTGTTTTACTTTGCCTCCGTTCCTCTCTATCAAGGATTCCTCATCATTGGGTAAGGAAGTCCAGGCAAGGTATTAATTTTTAATGAAACCTCCCTAAAATACCACAGAAGAAGGAGGAAGCATCATGTGAAGACCCTTCAGTCCCCAAGTCGAGGCAGGTCTGGCAGTCTGGTTTAGAACCTTCTCGAATGAATACGTTTTTGAACTGGTAAGCCCTTAACCAAATTGCGGATGCAGAGTCCGATCTGTTCGTGGTCCATTCATACCTGACGGTTGAAGAATGCTCGCCCACGAGAGCCTGAGGTTGTCAGCTGGTCGATACACCAGGCAAGAGGGAAGCTTCAGACTGTGATTCCTTAGGAGATCACTGACGGGTCTTAGAAAAAGCGGAAGGGGCATCTGGAAAGTACCCTCTCTGCCATGGCTGCCCATAGCGGACCATCCTGCTGGTGGGTCTCTAAGGCGGCCAGAGCCTTGCCCTCTCCGGGTTACCCCTGATAGAGCTTGGCCGCTGCGTGCCACTGACCTGTGAGGCATGCTGTCCCTTGGACAGTTGCTACGTTTGCTATCAAACCCACCCCCCGTTCCTGACCTGGAATTTAGGACGTTCCTTTTGACCTTTTGAGAGGATGTGCTCAGTCTCTGAATTCCCCAGGTAGGTGGAGTTTGGTTACCACATGCCCTAGATAGAGATGCTGGCAGGGCGCTCCCCTGGTTACCAAGGTGGGAAGCACAGAGAGGCCGGCTGGTCCCAGTGGAGTCTTAAAAGTATGTCTTCCATCTTCTTATGTTCAGCCTGAGAGTAGGCACTGGAATTCTGCCTGCTTCTAATTGGAAAAATGGCCTGTCCTTTGTCAGGTCCTGGAAGAGTGGCAGAACATGCCTGAATAGAACCAGGGGTTCCCTGAGCCGTGCTCCATGTGGCCCCCCCCCCATGATCTGGTCCCCTCTTCCCTCTTGGTTCTCATCTCTTCGCTTTCCCCCTCACCCACTCAGCTCCACCCAGACTGGCAGCCTCACTGTTCTTCAAACAGGACAGACACGCTTCCACCTCAGGGCCTTTGCACTTGCTGTTCTCTCTGCCTAGGATGCTCTTCCCTCGCATATTGGCATGGCCTCTCTCTTACCTCTTGTGGGTGTTTTCTCAAATGCCCCGTCTCCTGTCCACCCTCTCTAAAATTGCACCGCCCCGCCCCATGTCTCATTCCCTCTTCCCCATTGTATTTCCCTCCTCAGCACTTTACCTCCAGCACACGGTATAGTTTACTGAATTTGTTTTTTGACTCACCGACGAGCACGGAAGCTCTCCAAGGGCAGGCGTTGTGGTCTGCTTTTCATCTTGAATGTCCAGTGCTTCGAACTGGCCCTGGCACACATACCAGGTGCTCAGTACGTAGTAGTTGAATGAGGGAAAGGAAATTGGGCTCCAGAGGCTGGGGCAGCACATGGCTCGTACTCCACTGACTGCATATTACCTGCGGTGATTTTTTTTCTCCCAGGTACTCCACCATCTATACCATGTTTCCTGTGTTTTCTCTGGTCCTGGACAAAGATGTGAAGTCAGAAGTTGCCATGCTGTACCCTGAGCTCTACAAGGATCTCCTCAAGGTTCACGGAGCCCCCTCCTCCTTCCTTCCTTCTTCCCTCCCTCCCTCCCTGTTTTAACATATTTCACACAGACCCTCCATGTCTGATGTGAACACACTTGAACTGGTGGCTTTGTTTTGAGAGGAAGGCGTGGGAGTATATGGCTTTTCTTAAAGTACGATACGCACATGTAAAGAATACTAAACTGTACAGTGATATGTCAACTTTTAAAACAAACCTCCTAATGCCTTTTTAAAAAGCCCCTGACAGTTCCATTTTGTAGCTGCAACTTGTGTCTGTTCCTGGAAATGCTGTTGTGTACAATCCTGAAAAATGTGTGTGTGTGATGGCATTTGTTGGTCCTCAAGGGGTGTTTGATAAAGAGCAGATTTATTGGGTTGGCCCAAAAGTTCGTTCGGGTTTTTCCATAACATCTTACGGGAAACCCCGAACGAACTTTTGGGCCAACCCAATATTTCCATCTAATATCAATTCTCTTTAAAAAACGTCGTTTCTTTAATGTATTTTGACGTGTGTGAGCCACTGTTTTGACGAAAACAGGCAGGTTGCCTTGTCTGGTTGGTGGAGGGTGGCCTGACGGTGGCTCGTGCCCTGGATGAGCCCCGCACGCTAGCCCGCTCTGTCTTCCTCTCTCTCATTCAGGGACGGCCGTTGTCCTACAAGACATTCTTGATATGGGTTTTGATCAGCATCTATCAAGGTAAGGACGGGTGAAAACACCTGTTGTCTTACGCTCTGGCCTTGGCCCCAGGGTCAACTTCACCATTCTCTTGTCTGTAGAACAAAAAGAGAAGCAGCTGGAGTGCTGAGGTTGCAGTAAGGAGTGTGGCCCTGTGTCCGAGGGAGCCCCCTCCTCGGGTTCTCAGGCCTTGCTCGTCAGGCACAGAGTCACACGTGAGGTGGTGCTGTCCGCTTAACTGAGACGAAGTCAGAGAAAAGTACAACTAATACTAATCAAACCCTGCTGGGGTGTTCAAGTCATTGTAACAAAAAGTGGTCGCTTTCTGGAATGTTCCGATACTTTTTCTGAAGTCAAGTTGTAGTTCTTGAACAACATATTTACTTCTGTGGCCTCCAGAGAAGGTCCCTCAGACGGTACAGGCTTTGTGAGATGACTTACTGGAATATGAAAAGGAAATGTCAGAACCTCTCTTTGTATTTATTTTTTCCTCTTTTTAGAACTTCTGTTGTCATGTATGTTTTATAATGTACCTGACACATTTGCACAGTGGTCCTGCTGCCTCTCTATGTCTGTCTGCACAGGTACACATGGATAATTTACAAATCCACATTGTCCATTAGGGATTCATTCTTAGTGTTTTTTTCTGATGGGATGTGTGGTCAAAAAATGTAGACCGTTGAATTTGTTAGGAGGCTAAATTATCATTGAAACAATTTGAGGGTTTTTTTTTTTTTGAGAAGTATAGCAGAGTGACATGTATGTAGCTGGTTGAAGAACGCAAACCCTGCCTGGAAGTTCATAATAACAAGCAGTGGTGCTTCACTGCACCCCCTGCATCCCCAGCACTGTTATAATAGGCCGTCATTTGAGGAGTTTTGGGGTTTAGGGTCTCCTGCTCTTGAGCAGGAATCTCACGTAGCTAGTGCTTTTGATCAACGTGAGACATTCCCCATTGAGTTCCCGCAGTTCTGGATGAAAATGCACTTATCTGGACCCTCCCCCACTTTCCTTTCTCTCCTCAGTGCAGGTGCGTAATTCTTTGAGGGTCTCTCTTGGTTGTCCCTATCATTTCTTTGTGTTTGGGGGCAGGGAGGGGGGTAAAGGAGACAAAGCATAGCATTTGCCATCTAACTCTTGTTAAGTGCGCAGTTCAGTAGTGTCCCATATGTTCACGTTGCTGTGAAACAGATCTCCAGAACCTTTTCATCTTGCAAAACCGAAACTCTGTATCCATTCAACAACAAACGCCTCTTTCCTTCCTCCCCACAGTTCCTGGTAATCACCATTCTACTTTGTCACTATGAATGTGACTACTTAGATCCGTCATATACGTGGGATTGTACAGTATTTGTTCTTCTGTGGCTGACTACATCTGTCATTTAAAATAATACACAAAAACTTCTATTTCTTGTTCCACCCAATCCAGATAGTTGCTCTCTCTGCCTCTTTTCCTTTTTTTCCTCTCTATCTCTTTCTCTCCCTCTCTATCCAATTATAAACTCTCTATTAATAAAGACACAGACATAGAGAATGGACTTGAGGACACGGGGAGGGGGAAGGGGAAGCTGGGACGAAGTGAGAGAGTGGCATGGGCATATATACAGTACCAAACGCAAAATAGATAGCTAGTGGGAAGCAGCCGCGTAGCACAGGGAGATCAGCTCGGTGCTTTGTGACCACCTAGAGGGGTGGGATAGGGAGGGTGGGAGGGAGACGCAAGAGGGAAGAGATATGGGGATATCTGTATATGTATAGCTGATGCACTTTGTTATACAGCGGAAACTAACACACCATTTGTAGAGCAGTTATACTCCAATAAATATGTTAAGAAAAAAATAAACTCTCTCTTATATACAGCCAAAAGGGAACATAGGAAAACTAGAATGTGATGCCTGTCTTTCAAACCTCCGTAAAGTACCACTCATTAACCTCCTTTAACAAATGATACCTTTCATGTCTGAATGGGAAAAACAAAAGGAGTCAGATGTGAGTGAGCAGGGTGAGCCTTCCGTGGGGAAGGAGGGGAGGCGTCGGCTCCCAGCAGGGCGGGCTGCGTGGGCAGCAGAAGCCCCTCCCCACCCAGACTTCCCTCCGCCTTTGCAGGAAGCACCATCATGTACGGGGCGCTGCTGCTGTTTGAGTCGGAATTCGTGCACATTGTGGCGATTTCCTTCACGTCGCTGATCCTCACGGAGCTGCTGATGGTGGCCCTGACCATCCAGACCTGGCACTGGCTCATGACGGTGGCCGAGCTGCTCAGCCTGGCCTGCTACATCGCCTCCCTGGTGTTCCTCCACGAATTCATCGGTGAGACCCCCCCCGCACTTAGGGCCCGCCCATCAGGTCCAAGGGTCTTACCAGCAGGCCTTGGTACTCAGCTGCCCGCCCTTTGCTCACTGGCGTCCCTTGGGACAAGTGGCAGTTGAGAATCAGCTTCTTGGAACTGAGGCTGGCGGGCATGATCTCAATGTAGAGTGTTTTCTTTAAAACCATGCCGTGCCTGCCGGCTTAGAAGGGGATTCGTTCCGTCCTGCCAGGACCTAGTGGGCTTCTCCAGGGAGCTGGTCACTGTGCTGGGCTCCGTGGAGCTATGGAGATGGTGAGAATCCAGAGAGTAAATGACAGTCCAGCAGGACTTACCAGTGTTACTAGCTTGAGAAACTGCCTTGTCGTGAAAGCATCTTCTATCACGCCTCTTCCTTATCAGTAAACGCTCTTTAAGAAGGTTTTGATAAAGGAAAAAGGAGCATTCCCGTGAAAAGTGAAGTCTTAGAACAGTTTCACACTAGTTTGAAAAGTCTCTCTGAATAGATTTTGTGAGCACCTACTGTGCGCTCAGTGGCTTGAGGCCAGGGAGTCACAGAGGCTTAGAAGATGCAAGCTCTGCCCTCACGAAGCTTTGGTCGTCACCTTAGATGTGGACCAGTCATAGGACTGGGCCCAGGGTTGGGGCCCTGGGCGTGGCACTTAGTAGGTGCTTACTCAGTGCCTGCTGCATTTCCCCCAGCCTGTGCTCAAGAGGCAGGGAAGGCGGCTGCCAGGCATCCACTCCCGGTACTGTTGAAAATCACTAGCTGTCGCTCCTCTGTTGCAAAAACCTCGGAACCGCAGGCCTGACTGTGTGGCGGCAGGAAGGGGAGCTCCCCGCCCCTCCAGGTCACACTGTTCCTGACGAGGGGTCTCCGCCCCCCTTTGCACCACCCTCGGACCCGGCTCTGGCTTCCGTGACCATTGCTGAGGCGAAGGGGAAAAGTTGCTGGGAAGAACTGTGTGTTTGAGCGTCACTTTCTGCCGGGTTTAGAAAGAAAAACTCCAGCTGTCAGATTCCAAATCAAAAACACTTGGAAGGGGGATTTTTTTGCCCAGAGTTTTCTTTTCCGAGTTGTTGAAAACAGCATTTCACGGAAGGTCCGGAAGCTCCAGAAGCAGGTCAGAGAGAGGAGGAGAGAGACAGGGAAGGGAAGTCAGGCTGGCAGCCTGGGTGCTATCCCCCGCGGGAGAGAGGCCTGCGTCCCCTCCGATGGCCCTGCCGCCCCGCCGGCTCTGGGCGGCACGTTCCCGCCCGCTCACTGCTGTCTTCTGTTTGCTTGCAGACGTGTACTTCATTGCCACATTGTCCTTCTTGTGGAAAGTGTCTGTCATCACTCTGATCAGCTGTCTGCCCCTCTATGTCCTCAAGTACCTGCGAAGGCGGTTCTCCCCTCCCAGCTACTCGAAGCTCACGTCCTAGGCCGTGCACTCGGGAGAGGGCCCCGGTCTCCGCACTCTCCTGGCGGACAGAGTTCAAGTTGCATTTCTGTTAACCACCACCCGTGGATTGTGCAGTGGTGGCTCCCACGTGCAGTTCTGATAGGAAGAGGCGCTGCGCTTCCACGGAGCCCGACACCGAATAAACAGGAGGATGGCGCCTAAGAGGGCCCCACACGGGGGTCTGAGCCCCTGGTGATTCACAGTCGAGTGAATGTGACTGTGTGAAAAGCGGTGACTCAGCCGGGAGGTGTGTTCATGGGTCACTGTGCAGGCTTCCTTATGGCTTGAGTGTTGTTGTCATGTGATAAAAGTTTCTGTCTAGTCGAAGGCGGTAGAGGGTTTTTTGGTTGTTGTTTTAAACAATCCTAATGTGTGTACACTTTTATGTCGTTCTGCTCTTAAAAACCTGGTTTCAGAGAAAGGTAAAGCTCTCAGTATAGGTTTTGGGGGAAAAGACGGTGACATTTGGTAAAAAGTTAACCAGACAATAATCTCAATTTGGAAATGCTAAATGTCCTCTCTAAGGCAGCCCTGCTTATCGAAACGGCACTGGATTCCTAGGGTTACAGAAAACCACGTGAGAAGAGAGCAGAAGAGAGAGAGAACCGTAAATCCAGTACGTTATCCTTCCTCCAATTCAGCATCTGTGGCCTTGGAGTTAACATCACCTGTCACCTCGTAAAAGAATTTCAAAGGTGTTATCTTGCTTTGTTCGGATCTGGTAACAATTACAAAGCCTGTGGCTATCTGAGGACACTCTGAGACATTTTCAGCAGAGTTGTTTTAGCAGGAAACGTGCCACTGAACGGCCCCTAAATGTGTCGACAGTGTGACAAGAGACTCAGCTAATTCTTTAGGCAACGTAGCACATGTGACTCAGACCCTCTGAGTCTGAAGTGGAAAGGTCAGGGACTGGGGCTCTTTACGTCCACAGAAATCTGTTTCCTGTTAGGAGGAATTACTGAGGACACAGTGACAAAGGCAGAGGCGTCTTAGCACGCTGCCATTCATCAGTGGCAGCTTCGAGCGAGGAGCCCCGGTGGAAGGAGGCCCGGGCTGCAGCTCTGGGGTCTGGGCTCCGTTGCGCTGCCTACAGATTTCAAGGGGAACTCGCTGGAAGGCAGCCAGGAGTAGAGGTTCCTCTCCCTACCAGGGTGGGGCCCACACATGTGTGTTTCCTATAAAGCTGGGGCTTCTTGTTTCAGGGGAAGAAGAGCATTTTCAGGCGCTGGATGTGGCCCGGCAAAGCTTTCTTGGGTTTTCAAGTCTCTCCTGGCAGAAGCCACATGTGTGTGCCAGAGGATTGGGTTGGTGGGTCTGCAAGAGCCGATCGTGCTCGAGATCTTAGATTTGTGGTTAATTCTTTATGAGTACATACCCTCCAGCCCTTCAGCCTGGTTCTTCTTCATGTGCTTCAGAGCTGTAAGTTATGGCTACCACTCCAGGGTAAGCCTGCTCTTGGAGAGCTGGGGACACGAGGCCCTTGACTTTGGAGCACTCGATAGGCTCGTGCATTTCTGTTGCCCTTTTAAAACTTAATAGAATGACAGTAAGTTGCAGGCGCTGCGCAATTGGCTATGACGTCACTTCTATTTTAGTTTCAAGATTCTGCAGTTTCGCAGGATTTTTCCCGTTCTGTCCCAGCCATTTCTACCACATAGAAAACATTTACGGGAAGTAAATGTTGTATTGAATGAATGGTTATTCAGGAAGGGGATCTTTGTCCAAAACTTTGAGAAGGGGCGAGCGGGTCTGACGTCTTTGCTGGGTGATTTTATGTGATTTCAGAGGTGGAGTGAGAGGACGTTGTGCTCAGCGTTTTTGTACCTGTGTGTCTTCTTGGAAGTCTGCCTGTATAACTGGAAGTCTAAAGGTACTTCTACTCCCAGCTCTCAAACCCTGAACTTGACCTTGTTCACAGACAGGTGATGGCTCCTACAGGTAGGTCTCATGGAAATTTTTAGAGGTTTCCAGCAGTGACAAGGAAGGAAGATAGTCTCTTTGGTCTTTTCCTTAATTCCCAGTTTTGATCGAGGTGCTTGGGTTGACTTTGAAAGTCAACACCTAAACTCTTGCTTGGCATCTGGGAGGGAGAGAGCGTCCCAGAGGAGCAGAAGAAGCTGTGCCTGGAGGTCGCAGGTGCGTTTGTGCCGTCAACAGACCCCCTCGTTCTGCCTTTCGACCGTACCCTGGTGGAGGCGGCCAAGGGTGAGAGGGACTGAAATGCAAGTGGGGACCGTGACCGTGTTGGAGAGCCACCCTGCCAGGGGGCAGCCTGCTCCCACCGCCTTCCGGGGTCCGGAGTGTCTAGGAAAACACACGTGTGCGTCTCAAACTCTGGAGACCCACGTGGCGGGAGCCACGAGTCAGCTGAGTGTACACGATCCTGACGTGCTCACATCAGCCCATAATCCCAACAGAGGATCTGCGTACACAGGCACGTCCCGTGTTAGCTTAGCTGTGGGGAGAAGACAAAGACTCAGACAAGAAATCCAAGCCATTTTAAGGAAACTGCTGAATTCCTAAAAAGCATAAGGATTCCGTTCACCAGTCTGGAAGGAACTTGGGAAACACCGTTGACGCCTTGGAGGTCCCCTCGCCTTGGAACTCAGTGGCCCCAAGTCTCCGGCAGCCAGAGGCCCCTGGCACACCATCAGCGCTGTTTAAACACTTCCCTCAAAGTGAAAGTTACACCTCCCCCTGCGCTTTGACAACATTAGGTATTTCTGTCAGAGTAACTTAATTATATTATTTGATGATTCTTTTTATTATATTTTTTGGTGATGGTTGTGTGTGTGGGAAAGCGAGGAATCTGTTTGGTGTCTCTTTTTTCCTCCCTTTCTCTAGGAAAATGACCAGACAAGTGTCTCCATCTTGAGTGATCTCTTGCATCTGCCCGTTTCAGTGCTAATTGGAGAGTGTGCACACGTGTGTGTGTGTTGCTTACAGTGCTCCGTGTGCACACACGTGTGTGTGTTGCTTACGGTGCTCCGTGAGACCAGCTGCACTTATTTGGGTTGCTTGGGGTGGAGGACTTCACCCTAAAGCAACGAAGGGCATCCCAGGGAGCATCTTGAGATGGGAGCAGACCATCTGTTTACAGCCACCTGGAGCTGGGAGGCCCAGAGCTGGGCTTCCTCCCACTTTCAGCTTTATTATAGCCAGATCCCAGACTCGCTTCCCTTAAGTGAAACCCTTTTTCGTAGCAGTGATCTTAAATACCAACATCTGCTTACCCTTTCCTCCGTATGTTTTCCACTGAAAATTTAGGTTATGCTGACAGTTTTTTTTTTGTTTTTTGCGGTAGGCGGGCCTCTCACTGTTGTGGCCTCTCCCGTTGCGGAGCACAGGCTCCGGACGCGCAGGCTCAGCGGCCATGGCTCACGGGCCCAGCCGCTCCGCGGCATGTGGGATCTTCCCGGACCGGGGCACGAACCCGCGTCCCCTGCATCGGCAGGCGGACTCCCAACCACTGCGCCACCAGGGAGGCCCTGTGACAGTACTTTTGAATGTATTTTGGGCTTTTGTGCTCATTGGAAATTGACACGATCATGCCTGTTTTTCTTTCTTTAGACTTTTGCTTTTATACTTTGTTTTGTTTTTCCCGGGGTGGGGATAGGAATGCCCTTGCACGTTTATGGGGCAGCATTTTAAACCTGCGCGAGAATTGCAGATGGGACCTACGTGTTCTTCTGCTCCATCTTACTTAAGGCCAACACCTATCAGCCATTTTGACCTTGGATCTTTTTGGTGTGTTTGCAACGTGTGTATGTGTGAGTATGTGATGTCACCTCAAGTGTTTTGAAGACACACTTGGTTTTCACTGCGTTAAAATCCTATCACTCACAGTTTTGTTTTTCATTAAGAAATATACAAGGAGCTTTGCAAAGACAACAGACTTTATTTCTCCCCCCTTCTTTTAACATAAAGCTTTTTATTTGATTGTTTATATATATGTCTTAGGAAATATTTCCATTAATTAAGTCCATTGTGTCTTGGAAAAATATCTATATTATGCTCTTGGATGGAACCGATAAGCACGTGAGCAGCACTGCAGTACTTGGAGATGCTCAGCGTCTTCTCACACCAGCGTGGCGTTCCTGGGAATCTGTCTTCTCCGTCACAGTATGGTTGGAGACACAGTCTGTTGGTGTCGCTGGGCGATGTCAGTGAACAGTATGTTTGCTGGGGGGCAGGTGGGGAGGGGGCGTGGTATTTGCAAAAAAACAAAAATTGTGGCTCATTTATTATTGTGTTGCCATGGGGCTGACTGTGAATTCCTCCGGGACTCTGACGTCCTCATTAGTAGATTATCTGTAATTCTCATGGCAAATACTCACCAGGACAGCGTTTTTTGATTAGAGGGAAGTGATAGTACAGAGCTTTAATTTAGCAGGAGCTCCCAGATGATTTAAATTCTTGATCCTGTGATGACACACATGTGATCCTGCGAGATTCTGAGCGGTTCTCTTTTCATTGTCTGCCAGCGTGGCCCGTTGCTGTTGCTCAATAAAACTTGTGTACTTTATGCCTTTGGGGAGCATTTTAATTTGTGGAAGGACGTGAAACTCTGGTGTCAAAATGAGAGCTTGTTATTATAATGCTATGTTGTATGTATCTCATGGTACATAAAATGTAAATAGCTTTTTCTCCAGGTAAAGAATATTTTAATTTCAGCCAAAAAAACCCCCAAACCCATGCATTATTTATTATTCTGTACTGTTGTCTATTCCAGATATGTTAGAATTTCCAAAAGTGATCTATATAAAAAAAGCGAACATATTTTATGATTCATATTGTATTTATACACCCAGTCTTTGATTGCTTTGTATAGATTTTTTTTTTTATAATCAAGTGATAGAAGATTTAGGAACCCAGTCACTTAAGTTTTAGGGAAAAGAGGTTTTTAATCTATTGTATAGGATACAGAGGACATGGTATTTTATTCATCTAATCCGGTAATTCTCAGCCAGAGGTGACTGTGGCCTGCAGGGGACATGGGGCAATGTCTGAAGTCACTTTTGGTTCTCGCAACTTGGAGGGGTGGTGGTCTGCTGGCATCTAATGAAGACTGCACAGGGCAGCCCCGCAGCAGAGGATCATTCAAACCGACGTCAAAAGTGTTGAGGTTGAGAAACCTACATACAATCTGCGAGCGTCAGTTTTGCCGTTTGTAAGAGTCTGTCTTCGTTTCCAAAGGAGCCCAGCAGCTGTAAACTCGTCTCAAGAAGCTGATTATACATCCAACTGGCCAAATGTTTTAATTAGCCGCTCTTTGCAGTGCGGGCTACTGGCTTCCTCTCCCTGGCTCTCTGCTGAGAGGGCCGTTCTCAGTTTATGGAGTCGAGAGGAGATTGTACATTAGCTGTGCCTCAGTCAGGAGCGGCTCCCCGGGCACGTGGAGGATGCATGCGCTCAAGAGCAGAGGGCAGTACTTTTCCTTAGCCGCGTGCCGTCGATGTAAAGTCTTCAGACCGCTTTTACCTGCTGTGAAATTCCATGAATGTGCAGACACTCCTCCATCCGAGCCGCTAGGGGGAACTTGAGGATCAAAAGACATTTCTTGTTTCCTGTTTTCCCCAGCCTGGCGGGCCCAGCATACCTAACTGTTATGTTTCAAGACGCTGCTTTCATAGCTTCAGAATTTATTTCATGGCCAGCGGCTCCGTTAAAAACAGACATTTCTTTTTATGTTGTTGACCAGACTATTTTGCTGGACTTAGCTTGGGGAAAAAAAAGAAAAAAGAAAAAAAGATGGGGGCGGGGATGAGATGAATATTTATTTGATCTCAGATATTTGCATTTTTGAATAATTGGCAACTGGGAATCCTTGCCCTCCGCACTCTTCAGGCTCATAAGGTTTAGAGACGAAATGTCCCAACACCTCAAGTACTTTAACTGTTTTTGTTACGAAACTTTTCAGGGTGACATGAAACCCTGCAGTATTTGTGAGCTGATCTGTAAATGATGGATTTGCTCACCTCAAAATAGAACTGTAGTCGCTCCAAACTTTCCACAAGTTGGAGCACAGTAACAGAATTCATTCAGGACTTGCTAATTTCCTACTTTAAATGGGTTACATAACAGAACAGTCCCTCCTTTGCGCCTCTCAAAACTACCCTTGAAGTGATGGTGAAATGTATCGTTAAAAGCTAGAAATAGCTTTGCTAAACTCTGGGAAAACGATGAGTTTTTTTTTTCTTCTTCTTCTGATACCCCCCCCCCTTTTCATCCAAACATTGCATAATGTTAAAAAAAAAAAAAGTCAAATCTTTCCGTGGGATTTAATTTCGTTCTCCATGTGGCTGTGGTTGGAGGGATAACTTAAGTACTTTGGGGGCTGGCAGATTTTTGGAGGATCACGCACTCCCGGATCGGTTTTCATCTGAAGCCTTAGCAGAGAAGTATGCCCGATCCTGGGGTTTCTCCCCTTCCCTCCTGCTCCCCCTTTTGTGGATGAGTTATCTACAACGTAGCATCTTTTCAGAAGGCCTGCCTTCTCGTAAGAATGCCAAAGCAGAGCCACCCTCCACTTTCCCTATTGAGGTTTTGATTTTGAAATGGATTCCCCTTAAAATTTGGGGGTAACTGAATCGTATGTGAAGTCACCAGCCCCACACCCTATGCTCAGTGACCAGCCAGGTCTCATTTCTTAGAACTCAGCCTGCAGGTTCTGTTTGCTTACACTGAGAACTTCGTGTTCCTAAGCCTCTGCTGTTCATTTTCAAGAGATTTAAGAGAAGAACATTTTTTCTTTTATTGGGTCCAGATAAGCCCAGGAATATTTTTTTTTCCTTCAAGGAAGATTGCAGAATCCAGAAAGAGGGATGGGAGTTGTGTGGAATATGCTGATGTATTCATTCATTCATTCACTAAATATTTACTGAGCACCTACTGTGTGTTGGGTACTGTTCTTCGGGCAGGAAGCAGCAGTGGAGAGCGAGAGGGACAGTTCCTGCCCTTCATAGTGATTATCTTCTTGTGTGTGGGAGAGACAGTGGACGTACAGATACAGACTCTAATGTCCTCTGAAGAAAGCAGGGAGAGGGAGAAGAAGAGAGTGATTAGGTTAAAGTATGGATAGAGGAAGTGATGGGGGTCAGAGAAGGGGCCTTTGGGATGGACCACTGGAGCAGAAGCCTGAAGGATGAGAGGAAGGGAACTGTGGGAAGCTCTGGGGGAAATGGTGTTTGGGCAGCAGGGTATGCAAAGGCCCTGGGGTTGGAAAGGCTGGGCGTGTCGGAGGAGCAGAAAGGTGGGCACATTGCCGGAGTGCTGAGACCAAGCGGGAGGTTGGAGGAGGTGAGGGCGGGGCGGGGAGGCAGGTAGGGCCTGCAGTCCATGGCATTCAGACTGAGTGCTGTATGAGAACCAAACGAGCGTTATTAAAGTTGGCCCACGAACTGTGTCAGAACCTGAACTCTGTCCAAGGGGCCCCAGTTCACTCTCTCCCTGCTACTCACTGACCCATCCCTTCCTGTCTTTGTTTCCACCTCTGTGTTCCAAGGGGGTTGAAGCGAGACCCCTCCCATTGGAATCAACCCACTGCCATGCCCAGTATTTCTGCGTGACTTTATTGGCATAAACGACACTAACTATTATATAAAGAGGAGAAGAAGGCGGTCCTTGGATGAAGTTTCTTCTTGCTTTTCCAGCAAATACTACAAAGGGTCTCTGTTCAGCCCTGCCTGGGGCACAGTGGGCAGAGGTGATTGTTCTTGGGCGAGCCCTGGAAAGCCGGCCACCTCCGACTTAGAAGGTGAGTCTGGAGGGAGAACCAATAGAGAAGAATGAACTGGGTCACGTTCTTCGAAGCTGCCACATTTCCAGAATATGCCCACTTGGGTCGGATTTCGAAGAGGAAGCGCTTTGCAGTCATGAACTGCGTGCGGGAACTCAGGCTGTGTTCAAATTCCTCCTGAAGAGAGAAATAATAACGAGAACAGGCTGTGGAAAAGAATGTAGTTAGTGTCTTAAAGATGGGCAAATACTCATTCTCATTTGTCCTTTTATGTGAAACAGATTTTGTAGAAGGCAATTGGAGTAGCTAACGACATCCAGAGCCCTGCTGATTCGAGTGGGGCCGGGGCCGGGGGCTCCAGTTTGCCCAAACTACTGATCAGATCCAAGGAAAGAGGTGAGTTGATTACCCTGGAAATCGCACAGGAATTCTTCAAAGACGTGGCCAGTAATTAGCATGTAAGATGCTACTCGCTGTGCACAAAACTTAGCATAATTTTATTAGGCAGCTCATCACCACCAGAATTAGAGAAAATCAGGCCAGAAAAACTCCCGCTAGCCAGGCTGCCTGATGCAGACGTGGAGACTTTTGCTCTAAAATGGCTTCATACTTAAGGGAGACGCTAAGAGAATGCACTACCTTTCTTCTGGGCCCAATGGTGGGCGGGAGTAGAAATGAATGCAATGACATTTTAGGAGACGGGCTGGAATTTGGCGGGGGGTAGGGGGAGGCAGCAGAGGGCGCCGTGCCATGGCCCCAGCTGGAATCGAGACAGGCTTGGTTTAAATACCCAGTCCCACACCTACTGAGTGATATGGGGCCGATTCCTTAGAGTCTCTGAGCTTCAGTCCCCTGCCTGTTTTTAGGACTGGGAACACCACCTGTGAGAGCCAGCAACGGGGCTCATGGCACAGCTGTTGTCATCCCTTGAGACCTCTGAGGGAGGGCGGGCTGCAGATGGAGGGGGGCCGTCTCCCCGATGCTCGAAGTCCTTCATAGAGATGGGTTCACGTGCATGTTTTTTCCGAACACTGAGGTCACCCGTCTGGACAGAGTCCTTAAAAGAGTTCAAAGTTTGGGCACAGAGGCAATACCCCACCTTGACTCTGCTCACCTCTCCTTGGCTTTGCAGGTGCTTTCCCTTTAAATTGCCCTGCTCTGAGCGGCTCCTGTTCCCCGCGTGGGACAGGAACCTGCCCACCTTATGCTGAACTGGCCCGGGCACCCCTACCTGGGGCTTACACCCCTTCAGGGCTGGGGATAGATGTAGCCAAAGGAGAAAGAGGACGTCCCTCAAACTCCACTGACTCCGCAATTTGGGATGGAGAATGAGAGGCAGGCAGTCATTGAATTGGCAAATCATTTAACACATTTTTTTCACATGAAAACAAATTCATGAATAGAGCAGAAGGCAAAATCTGCTTGAGTTTGAAAAAAAAACCAAGAGGCTTGAGAGAAGTGAGGGGGGAGGGGTGACTGGAGCCCACGTGGGTGGTGCTTCCTCACTGGCTTTGCTCTTAGGGGATGTGGAGAGGTGGCTAGGGAGGAACTGACTTCCCGTTTTGTCCTCTTCCAGCCCAGGACCTGGCCCGTGGTGACTTTGAGTTTGTTTTCTTATTCTGGTAAAATATACACAAAGTGTACCATTTTAACCATTTTAAAGTATACGGTTCGGTGGCATTAAGTCATTGAATTTTTCTTTTTTTTAAATTTTTATTGAAATGTAGTTGATTTACAATGTTGTGGTCACTGAGTTTTAAGAGTGGATTCTGGAAGATTCAGGAACCTGACTTGAAAAAGTGGGCCTTGCTGTGTCATGGCATTTTACGGTTGCAAAGTGCTTTCCCACCTGCCCCTCATTCTGTGATTATGAGGTGTTACCATCTTCATTTTGCAGATGAGAAAAGCATCATTGAGAGAGACTGAGGGTGAAGCAGGGTCACATAGCAACACAAATATTCATAACACTATTTACAATCGCCAAACAGTGCAAACAACTGCTCAACGGATAAACAAAATGTGGTCTATCCATATTGTGGAATGCTGTCCAGCCATAAAAAGGAATGAAATACTGACACACGCTACAACATGGATGGACCTTGAAATTACGCTGAGTGAATTAAACCGGTCCCTATAGGCCACATGTTGTATGATTACATATTTATATGAAAAGTCCAGAAGAGGCAAATCTATAGAGACAGAAAGTAGATTACTGGTTGCCTAGGGCTGGGGAAGGTCAGAGGATGGGTGTGACTTCTGATGGGTAGGGGGTTTCTTTTGGGGATGGTGAAAAAGTTCTAAAATTAGCTTGTGATGATGGTTACACAACTGTACACACACTAAAACACAATTATACACCACATATGGGTGAATTTTATAGTACATAACATATCTTAATAAGTCTGTTAAAAGACAAACCCTACCAAACTGTGTCTAGAGCGGCTGCGCTGTTTTTGCATCCCACGGCAGTAACACATGAGCATTTCAGTTGCTCCACATCCTTGGTAGCACTTGGCATTGTCAGTCCTTTTGTTTTAGCCATTCTGACAGATGTGCAGTGGTCTCTCTTCATGATTTTTAATTGTATGTTTCTAATTGTCGATGACATTGAACATCTTTTCATGTGCTTGGTTGCCACCCACATGTCTTCTTTGGTGAGGTGTTCATGTCCCACCCCCTCCCCCTGCCCCCCATTTAAATTAGATTGTTTTCTTACTGTTGAATTCTGAGAGTTCCTTATATGTTCTGGATAGAAGTATGTTGTTGAATACGTGATTTGCAAAAAATTCCCCCCCCCACCTGTAGCTTGTCAATTCATTCTCTTTGTTGTCAATATTTCTCATACTAGCCACTGTGGTGGGTGCATTGTGCTATCTCATTGTGGTTCTCCTTTGCATCAGATCATTTCTTAGTCTGGTATGTGGGGTCTTGGTTCAACAGCAGCTCTGGTTCTATGCACAGTGCTTCACATACAGAATGTTTTTGAAGAGGGGGAGACGGTCGTTATCTTTTCTACTGGTAAGGTTTTAAGAGATACAGTGACTGGCTCAAGGTGACACAGCTCCTAGGTAAGAGGTGGGGCGAGGATTGGAACCCAGGTCTGTGGTCTTAGAGGCAGCTGCTTTTTTGGAGCTATAATCCACTTTAACCCTCAACTTCAAGGCTCCCAGTAAAAGCAACAGCCTGAGTCTGTCCAGCAAGCTGCATTCCTTTATGGTATGTCATGAGAGGTTGAGAAATGTCAGTGAAGATGACGAATGCTCTGTTTATCTGACTCTCATCATTCCCAAGGACCCTCCTTACCTCCGTTCCTGACATAGCAGTTCCCAGGGAATTGCCACATTTTCTAGCTGCTGTCATTGTGGTTGTTCCCACCTTCTAATTATGAGCAGAGTCAGCCCTGGGATGGGGTAGAGGCCTCGAGTCATGAGTCATTGCAGGGATATTGTCACTGGGGAAGAGAGCCCCTGGGCTGTCTGGAGGCACCGTTCGACATCCACGAGCACCTACTGGGAGCCAGGCAGCTTCTAGGCACTGAGGATGTGACCTCCATGGCGCCTGCTCTCTGAAGTACCTTCTGTCTTAGACGGAGAAACAAACAAGCATCATGTAGGTCTTTGCTCAGATGTCCCTTCTCAGAGAGGCCTTACCTGACCGCCCCACTCACGTTGCAGCCCTGTCATCCTCTAGCCCCTTACCCTGCTGTATTTGTCCTCGGCACTCAGTGCTATGGGAGCGTTCTTTTCAGTATCGTCCGGTGGAATGTTTGCTCTTTGACTTATTTGTTATTCTGGGTACTTAGAAAAAGGTGGCACATGATGAGTGTTCAATAACTGTGGAGTGAATAAGTGAAGTGAACAAATAAGGTAACTGCATTTCACAGTGATAAATTAAATCAGGATGCCATTAGGGAGACTGGAGTGGGATAGGGGTGAGGAGTGTGTGTGGCTATTTTAGACTTGGTAGCCAGGGACAGCATCCTTGAATAGGTGAATTTGGAGCTTAAACCTGAAAGGTGAGGGGAACCAGCATTCATAGATATGAAAAAAGAGTGTTTGAGGCAGAGGAAATAGCACGTGCAAATGCCCTGTGGCAGGAAGTGTTCAGCATATCGAGGAAGAGAAAGAAGAGCAATGGTGGCCAGTGCTGATGAGTGGCAGGAAGTGAGTATTGTCGTCTAGCAGGAAGGCATCCATTTACCCCCCGGGCCTGTCTCCATGCCAGAACTTGCTGCTTTCTGAACTTTCCAGGCCAGCTTAGACAGTGGACCTGCTGGGATTCCCATCACCAGAGATGTCAAGGATGTGGCTCATGCCCCAGACCACATTGCTTGCCCCAAGTATGACTGATTTCTTTCTGCAAGTCCAGGGTTGTGGCTTTTGGAGGCTGGATCAACCCATTAGAAAGCTCTCTTAATTCTTGAGAGAATCTCCACTGGACCCAGGAAATGCCTCTCAAGAAGGACTTCTAAGAGCTACATGGCTTCCAAATGGGAGTGTGTATGCTGTGTTTTCCACCTGTATTGTCTTGTTGAGTCCTCACAGTAACCGTGTGGTTTAAGTGGCATTAAACTCATTTGACAGATAAGGAACGCAAGATACACTTATATTCCAGACCTGACTTATTAACTTATTAATTATGAAATGCTGGACAAATAATGCACCCTGAACCTGAGGTTTTTCATCTGTGAAAGGAGTATGTGTCTGAGTATATGTGTGCCCAGTCCCTCATTGATAATACTTGTTGGGAGAAATATATGTATTGATGTATGTGAAATGCCCGACATGGGGCATGAACACATAAAGCCATCCTGTATCAGTCACAGCTCCACGTTTGCACGCAACCAACATCAGCGCTGGCAAAGCTAAGCCAAGAATCGGGGAGGGAGGATTTATTGCCAGGATGCAGAGTGACTCAGACTGGAACTCGGGCTTGGAACAGGCAGGAACCAGGATATGCTGGGGATGCAGGTGGCAGGAGCTAATCCACCTCCAGTCAAGTTCCTGCAGCTTGTTTGATCACCTCCAGCTTTTTTAATCTACCCCACCCAACCCCACTGCGTATCACTACACAGTCAAAGTCCTGGTGGGAGAATCTCACGAATCCAGCTTGGGTCACATAGCCGGGTATTTTGACTTACAGTTCCTCCAGATTGTCTGCCCTGGGGAAGAGGTAATTTTTCAAGGGGATGTTTTTGTTTCCCTAAGAAGAAAAGGCAAATGGATGCTTGGTGGTCAAAGAAAAACTGTGTCTATTACAGTAATAATATTGGCTTTGCCACTGAACTCCCTGATCAAGACGTTCCCTCTCCAGGCTTCAGTTCCTACTCTGAAATGAAGGCACTGAGTTCCACACCAGGGTGACTCTCAGAATCTCTGGTGGAACTTTAGAAAAATCGGGACACACTCTCCTCGGCCATCTGTTTTGATCAGCTTTGAAACTTCTCGTGGAAGTCCCTCTTACATCTCATTGGCCAGTACTGGGATACACGCCCACCCCTAAACCAATCACTGGTGAGAGGGGAATGGAGGACGGCCAATCAGATTTGACCCCTGCTCTTCCGAAACCAGGGAGGGGGGGTGGCAGTTGGCTGACCCCAGCAGGGTCAGCAGTGCTTTATCTCTATTTGTTGGACGGATTTCTTTGAACCAGTGGAGCTTAAAAGGTGGGGGGTAGGAGTCAGGGTGTCCTTTTCAGTCCGGAAGTGGCCATAAAAGTTGTGTCCTCATTGCTCCATGGAGCACCCCCAGAGGGAGGCCATCTGTGACCTGCCACATAGCTCAGCCGCCCCAGGTATGAAACTTACCTAAAATGTGCCAAAGCCGGTGGCAAACCTGGAGCAGAAAGAAACACCAGGTGGTAGCATCCAGTAAGTAAGGATCTGGGCTGAAATGAAAAACATTTCACCTTGCCAGGCATGATGGCTGCGCTGATGTTGATGTAAGGCTCGTTTTAATGATGGTGCCAAGTAAGCTTGGCTGTGCAGGTTGGGGGCTGTCCCCACCTCAGCTGTCAACTCCGCTTACCTTTGCGAGAGCTGACAATTACATGGTGGCACTTTTCCACTCGTGTGTGACCTAACACAACCACTCTTCTCAAAAGTTGGTAACTAAATTTGAGGTGCTGAAAGAAATATTGCAATTGAAATAAAGCTTTAGGGAACGTTTATGCACCTTGGAGTGAATTAACGTCTCGGGGGGAAAAAAAGGCCCTTCTCTAAGCACAAATATATACTTTTCACGTTCCTTTTTGGGCACCATGGATTTTAATAGCAGTGTAAATCAGATTTTACAGGCCACATATTTCAAGTATGGAGTTCATTAAATGTGTGAAATTTGACATTTGCTTCAGGGCGTGGCCAGCGTCCCTAGTAATGAACCACAAATTGTGTTGGGCTTTCTGATCAAGTTCGAGATGCTAAAACCCCAGTGGAGTTGCACAAAGAGGCAATTTCCCTCCAAGGCTTCCCCAGCCTGGTTCTCCCTGGAACCCTCCTTCAATGGACCAGGTGCAAATAGGGTATGTGGTTCCACCATCTTCATTCAAATTGACAGACATGGCTCACATAACCTTTTAATTGATTTCTGAGTGGTATCAATGCATTTATTAATTCAGTGACCATTTAGTGGGCACCTACTCTGTGCCAGTCTCCATGTTGGCTCTGGGGATGCAGTGGTAAAAGAGACAGTGTCTCACCTGATGGAGTTTGCGGTTTGGGGGGGAAATGAACGCAGAAGAAGAATTTACTTTCGCCAACAATTAGGAATCGCCGACTGTAAGAAGTCTTATGAAGGAAAAGCCTGGGGTGTTATGAGGCCCTGGAGAGACTCAGGGAGTCTCTTGAGTCTCCTGGTTCCTGCCTGTTCCAAGTTATGGGGAGGCATAATTTTTTTTTCTGAGAGTATTAGGAAAGGCCTTTCTAGGAGTCCTAGTTAAACTGAGACTTGAAAGATGGATAGATCTTAGTTAGATTAACAGTAGGGGATGTGGAGTGGAGGGAGAGGGGATAGTGACAAGGCAGAGAATGTGTCCTGCCCTCAGTTAATCAGTGACTAAATATTTATGGACTACTTGTGTTCTGGATTAGGCATTATGATGGAGAGAAGGATGTGGAACTTGTATCAGCTGAGACTCATGGTTGCAAGCAACAGAAGCCTGATTAATTGGGAATTTATTGACTCATGTACCTAAGAAGTACAGAGTAGTGTCAGCTTCAGGCATGGCTGGATCTAGGATGAATTGATATCAGGCATCTGCCTCTATTGCCTGGCTTTATTTGGTTTGGTGTTTGCTTCTTTCCAGGCAGCACCTCTCCTACTGGTGGCCCCAGGAACCTAGGCTCACATCCCACTAGTTTTCCAATCCCAGTCCACAGAGCGGCTCCTTCTCATTACCTCCAGCAGAAGTTCTAGATCTGAATCTCCTTGGTCGGTCCCTCATCCAACCCTGAGACAATCACTGTGGCTGGAAGTGTGAGATGACCTGCTTGGCCAGCTCTGGGCCACATGTCATTATTGGAGCCAGAGAGAGGTGGGCTGAGCTCCACCTAAGCCACAAGAATAGGAATGGAGATGGAATGGTTCCCCAGAGGAAAATGGGGGTACCGGCATGAAAATGTGTGATAGCAGATGTGGGGCAGGCAGACCATCTGCCACAAAATCAAGGCTTCAGGTGAGTGAGTCTTGCGACGTTTCACCAGGTGGCCTTGAGGGCAAAGATGCTTTCCTGGGCTTCTGTTCTGTGCCATGCATTGTGCTCAGAGCTGAATGGAGATGTCTTCTTGTCATCTAAGTCCCTGTCTGAGAAGCAGTAGGAGGTGTACAAATGACTGGAATTCAAGGATGGGTGATAAGTTCTTTGAGAGCACTACAGGGACAGAAAGCAAGGCAACGACAGCTATGACATTCTCATGGATTGCAAGCTTGCTTGAGAAACGCCTTAAAGAAGAATTCGTGTTTTGGTAGACAGTGATGTTAGGAGGGCACTTCAAGCCAAGGAAACAGCAGGACTAAAGACAGAGAGGCTGGAAGGTGGAGTGCATTCCACTAACTGTTCACGATGCCATTTTCTCAGAAGTATAAAGACATGTAGGGAAATGGTGGGAGTACAGCTAGAAAGGAAGCTGAAACCATATTGCTTAGTTGCCAGTGACAGAAACTCACGTCAAACTAGTTCAAACTTAAAAAAAAAAGAGGGATGTAGTGAGTGGGTAGCATTGGCTTCAGGCACAGCTGTATCCAGGGACTTTAAGATATTTTAAAGACCACTTTTTTCTTGATCTCACAGCTCTGTTTTCTCCTGAGTTGGCTCTCCCCTTGTGGTGGTAAGATGGCCCTCAGCAGTTTCTGGCCTGCCTGGCAACACCAACAGAGAGACAGAAAGAGACAGAGACAGAGAGAGCCCTTCTTTCTCAGCAGTTCCAGCCAGAAACCTGGTGTTGACTGTGGTTGGCCTGACCTGGCTCACACGGCCAACGCTGAACCAACTCCTTTGTTCAGGGGAACGTGGCACATGCCCAGCCTGGGTCACACAACCCCCTCCTGGATGTGAGACTGAAGGCAGCCCCCAAACCACATGGAATCAAAGGGGGGGATGTGTGACTCCTCCCTCTTCCCCCGAGAAAACCCAGAGGGAAGTTGCCAAGAGAAGAGAAAAGGAATGATGGAAAACCAAAACAGCAGACATCCACCACAGGAAGGTTTAACACCATAGTGAGGAAGCTGGTATTTATTTCAGGAGGCAACGGGGAGCCATAGAGGGTTGTTGAGCAGGGGAGTGATATTATTATCCAAACTATTCTTTGGGAAGATACCCTTGGCAGTGGTGGTGGGAGAGGGGTTGGTTGGAGTGAAGCAGAAGAGGTGACGCAAGGGGAGAAGAGACTTTTGTGATGGGTCAGGAATGAAATGTAAGTCCAAGATGGAGCAGTGACTGCCCAAGTGGAAAAGAGAGACCCAAGTGGGAGGAAGTGGATGGGATGGGATTGGGGATGTGCTGGGCATAGTGCACGGAGGCCCATGAGCCTGTGGGGCACTTGTTCAGGGCAGGGAGTTGGGAATCACCTCCTTGGAGGTGGTGGTGATTTTGGAAGGACATGACCCCAGGCGAAGACAGGGCTTTGGTAGGAGAACAGAGGGGCCTGCGTCTCACTTCTGAGAGCATTTGGGGGCCACTTGTGAATCCCGCGGGCATTTGCATTCTGACTCCAGGGAGGGTGGGTCGTCGGAGCAAGATGCCATTTTCCACAAAGCTTTCCAGATGTTTGCTTTGTTGGTTTGCTTTATTTATTTATTTATAAAGTGGTAACAACAGAGAGAAGAAAAGAAAGTAAAAAAAAGAAGCAAAACCGTAGTTGAAAATGAGGATCCCTTGAGGAGAGGGGCCTGGGAACCGCCCAGGAGGCTGGAAGTCGGAGGGGACACTTGCCCCCCCGGGACCTGCTGGCGTCCTCCGCTCTCCTGGCTGTCTGGGGTCAGCATGATGTCCCTTCTCTTATCCTGTGCCCAGGCCCTTGAAACCCCTCAGGGAAGGAAGCCACTGGGTTTTCTGTGATCCCAGCCAGAGTGACTCAGACACCCCAGGCCTCCTGCCTCTGTCCAGAGAGCGGCCACGAGGCTCCCTCCAAAAGACCCTCGGGGAGCAGCTCCCTCCCCAGCTCCTGCTGAGAAGAGTAATTCCTAGAACCAGGCTTGGTAAGAAACATGGCTGACCCCATGTGAAGCACAAAACCTTTGAGTCTCAGTTTACTCATTTATAAAATGCGGACTGTAGGGCTTCCCTGGTGGCGCAGTGGTTGAGCGTCCGCCTGCCGATGCAGGGGACGCGGGTTCGTGCCCCGGTCCGGGAAGATCCCACATGCCGCTGAGCGGCTGGGCCCATGAGCCATGGCCGCTGAGCCTGCGCGTCCGGAGCCTGTGCTCCGCAACGGGAGAGGCCACAACGGTGAGAGGCCTGCGTACTGCAAAAAAAATGCGGACTGTAGTTTGCTTACCTCCTAGAATAATGCCCTGGCGAGGAGGCAAGAGGATGCCGGGCGAGCCCTGATCCATGGGAGGCATTTCTAAACAGGACGTTGGCGATGGGTCTTTACTTCAGGGGTGGCGTCCTCGTGAGAAATCGCATGGTGCAAATTCCTGCTGTCGGGCCTTGGGGCTGGTCTGTGGAGGGAGTTGGGGCCAGTGGGCACCTCGGTGCCCTTGTTGAAGGGTGTGGGGCTGGTCATCAGTTAAGACACGCTTGGGTACCAGTAATCTGAAACCTGGCCCAAGCTGGTAAGGTTGCCAGATAAAAGATAGGACTCCCAGTTAAATTCAGATTTTAGATAAACAACAAATACTTTTTTAGCATAAGGTTGTCCGAAATATTGCATAGGGCATACACGTGCTAAAAATTTATTATTCGCTGTTTATCTGAAATTCAAATTTAACCCATACCCCATGCAACCTTACAAACTGACTTAAGTAAAAGGGAGTTTCTTATTGAACAGCCCAGGGGTGGGCTTCAGGCTCAGGGGGACTCAGGGGTTCCAGCCTTGTCACTGGGGTTTGGTTTCTCTCTCACTCTCTTCGCTCTGCTTTCACCACACTGACTCCACTCCAGCTTTACCCCTTCTGTTGCCACGTGGGTCACCTCCCTCCACCTTCATTTCCAACAGGAAAGAGTGAGTCTGTCCAAAGCCAGGTTGAAAGCCTTTTGTGTAAACACTGGCCCTGACTTGGTCATGTGCTCATCCCTGAACCAATCATAGTGGTCAGGGGAGTTCCCTGTGCTGATTGGTTTAGGCCCTGGTCACATGATACCCCTCCTCCCTCCCTCCTTCCCTCCCTTCTTCCTTCCTTTCTTCCTCTCTCTCTCCTTCCCTCTCTTCCTCCCTCCCTCTGTTTCCTTCTCTTCCCCCGTCTCTCTCTCTTTCACGTGTGTATGAAAAGACATTTTGTGATTATCTCACTGTATTGGTGGCTGCACCAGATTGCATTTCTTCAGGTGGCACGTGGGGCACGGGCTAACATTTCTCTTTGATTCCCGAGAACCTCAACATCACAATATCTGTGTCTTGGAGAATCCAGTTTCTGACGGCGTCTGTGGTACCATCCCCAAGAATAACAATGGTGCTTAGCACTGTAAAGACCACTTTGCTGAGTTGTTCTCTCACGTTCTGTGCTCGGGGTGCTCCCCTTGCTTTCTAATCAGATCTTTAGCAGGGGGCCCCGTGTTTCCTCGGGACAATGCACAGGATCTGGTGGAGGCCCTGGTTTTGTGTGTTTTTATGGGACGTGCACAGAAGGGTGAGGGTCCTGGTGTCCTGCCCTCAGATGCTGAAGCAAGCTCTACTTTGCAGCCCCAGTTGTCCAGAAGAGAATATGTGGATTTATGACAAACACAGTGTAAAGCTCCACTTGGGAACTGGAATGAAGTGCTTCAAGGTAGGTCTCGTGGTAGCACCCGCTTCACTGCTCTTACTGCCGTGGTGAGTCAGGATGCTTATCGGAAGGTGGGGAAAAAAAGCTTTAGAGAGAAAGTTCTTTTTTTTTTTTTTTTTGCGGTACGCAGGCCTCTCACTGCTGTGGCCTCTCCCGTTGCGGAGCACAGGCTCCGGACGCGCAGGCTCAGCGGCCATGGCTCACGGGCCCAGCCGCTCCGCGGCATGGGGGATCTTCCCGGACCGGGGCACGAACCCGCGTCCCCTGCATCGGCAGGCGGACTCTCAACCACTGCGCCACCAGGGAAGCCTGAGAAAGTCCTTTTAAGATCTGCTTCTAGGCATGCCAGTTCTCATCCTTTGACATCTCCTCACCATGGGCCCGCCATCTTGCTTCCACAGGCAAGTGTGTAGACTTCCAAGTGTATAGACTGAGGGTTGGGGAATTGCCAGAGAGAGAGTTGGGGGCTGTTTTATCAGAAGGTGGGTAAACTGACATGCACTACTGGGGGTCTGGGTAAAGTCCTAGCCCCACTTGTCCCCAGGCTCACCCTTAAGATGTCACCCTTGATCGCATCTGAGGGGCCAGGGACCACTGCACGGGGAGGGTCCCATCCTACCTGGCAGACCCCCAGCCTGCCCTGCATGGGGCCAGCTGTGAGGGAGGGGAAGAAAAGCAGTCACAGAAGCAAAGGGAACATCTGCTGAGTCCCTACGTGGTCTGTCGGCTCTGGGCTGGAGCTTCACACAGCTGGCCCCTGTTCCTCACGGCCGCTATTTGAGGTATGTGTGATCATCTCTGTGTTACACGTAAGAAAACTGACTGTGTCACCGGGCACACGTTTGGCCCCAAGTAATGCAAAACCTGACTCAACCTGACTTAAACCTTCAGGAAGTGTAGCATCTCATGAGCAGGAGCTTTAGTGGTAAGGAGGGTTTCAGGAGCTGCGTGATCAAAGCTCCAGCCTCGTTTCTCTGTGTTTCCCTTGGTTTGGCCTTGCTTTCCTTCAGGGTCACAAGGTGGCCACTGTCAGCAGCTGAGGCCCCAGTTCCAGACTGCAAACTCCTATGGATGGAATAGGAGATGTTGCAAATGACAGAACATCCAATTCAAAGTAGCTTACCTGAAAAAGAAATGTTTTCACATATGGGAGAAGTTACACGAATTTCCTCTGGCTTCAGGCGTGGCTGGATTCAGAGGCTCGTGTGTTGTCAGCAGCACGTAATCGCTTCCTGTCTCTTGGCCTTCTTCTGTGGTCTTACATCTCTGACATCTTGCTACCTAGATTGCAATGCACCGAGCAGGCTGACAGCAATTCCAGGCTTACATCCTTCTGTCTCAGGAGGAAAGGCAGAAAATGTGTGGGTGCTATTCTCTTCTCTCCTGGTTCAAACTACAGCCCCGGGGCTGATTCTCACTGGCCTGAGCCAGTCGCTCTGGATGAGATAAGCAGGACCCACGTCACATGCGCGTCCACAAAGCTGGGATAGACGCGGTCCTTCCTGATCAGCATGAACTGCGAGTCAGAAAGGTTTGATCCCCAAATAAGAATGGCAGCACTGTTTCCAGAGGAAGAGGAAGGGGTGTTAAGGGCTAGGGGCAAAGCCAGAGGGTATTTAGGGGGAGTCTTCCTGCGGCAGGAGGCCCCCAGCCGGCCACGGCATTAGGTCCCTTTCACCCTCAGGACCCTCCTCCCCGGTCAGGGTTTAAGGTCTGGCGGGATTGGGGCCTGGAGATTGTCGCCTACGTCCCATGCTCTGACTTTTCAGGTTTGGGAAGAGAGGCGGGTGACAGACAGTATCCTCCCTGTTTAATGAGTTTTGCTCTTCAAGCTGATGACAGTGCAATTGTATACCGTCTGCCTGACTACAGACTGAGTCAGCACCGTGCAAAGGGCTCACTTTGAGAGAACCTGGTCCACGCAACTAATCCAGCAGATTGGCATGTCTTTATAGGAGGGAGGGAGGGAGGGAGGGGAGGGAGGGAGAGGGAGGAGGGAGGGATAGGGAGGGAGGGAGGGAGGGAAGGAAGGAAGGGAGGAAGGAAGGGAGGGAGGGAGGGAGGGAAGGAGGGAAGGAGGGAGGGAGGGAGGGAGGGAGGGAAGGAAGGAAGGAAGGAAGGAAGGCTGAATGTTGATAAACATAGTTCATGGAATATAAACACTCCCCAAGGAGTGATGTCATCAGCTTCTGCTCCATGGGGCCAGGTTCTACTCGACGACCATCTTCTTGATTCACCAGCCCAGGCAGAGCTCCCAGCCACTAAAGAGTGGGTTGCAGAAAAAGCTTCTAAAGAAACATTAGATGGTTCCCAAATGGAATAAATTGAGGGATCTTCTGGAGGACGTGGATCTGCCCACATCTGCCTGCCTCTGGGAGAAGTTGCCATGCACACATGGGAGCCGGGCAGTTGTTGGGTAAAAAGATTGGGAAGCTGGATCCATTTGGCCCTGAAAACGAACGTATCTAAAGTAGTATAAGTTTCTAATTTTCCTCTAGAGCTGGGGTCAGCGAACTTCGTTTGTAAAGGGCCAGATAGTTGATATTTTCAGCTTTGCAGGCCATCTGATCTCTGCTGCAACCCAGTTGGACCACTCTACCATTTTATCAGGAAAGCAGCCAGATGACCCATACATAAATGTGTGTGGCTGTGTTCCAATAAAACTTTATTTATAAAAACAGGCAGTGGGCCAGATTTGGTCATAGTTTGTCAACTCCTGACCTAGACCAAAGAAACTGTAGGAACAGTTAGTTGCCTGAGTCAGGAAGCTGGTATTTTTTTAAAGTCGGTGTTACTAAATCATAACCTATGTACAATGAAATGCACATTTAAAGTGTACAGTTCAAACAGTGTTGACCACCAACCCCCCAGTCAAGATACAGAACATCCCTGTTGCCATTTGCTATTGACCACACCCTCCACACAGCCACCTGTTACTCTGACTGCCATCCTACAGATTGGTCTGGACTGTTCCAGCATTTCATATGAATGGACTCCTGCAGTGTATTCTCATTTGGTCTGTAGAAGCTGGTATTTGAAGCCCTTCTGGTCTGTTTAAGGAATCTCTTTGGTCACTGTTGTGATTTTCAACTGTATCTGAGTTCTCTGACACACTGCCCTTCAAAAGGCAAAGGTGGGGCCTTGTTCCTTGGCCCTGAAATGTGGGCTAGACTTAGCAACATGCATGGAGGGGCCGGATGTGGTGGGAGTGATGAAAGTGACTTCCGGGGTTGGTCACAGCCTCTGGTTCTGCCTGGTTCTCTTTCTCACTCTGAGGGAGGCCAGCTGCCATGCGAAGAGGATGCGCAAGCAGCCTGAGGAGAGGCCCGCGTGGGGAGGAACGGAGGCCTCCTGCCAGCACCTAGGACCCAGGTGCCAGCCAAGGGAGGGAGCCTCCTTGGAACTGGATCCTCCAGCCACAGTCAGGCCTTCAGATGACTACGGTCTTGGCTGACATCTTGACTTCAATGCAGTAAAAGATCCAACCAAGCTGCTCTAGAATTTCTCACTCACTTTATGTGAGAGAAAAAAATGTTTATTGTTGTCTGAAGACACTAAATTTTGGGGTGATTTATTATGCAGCGATAGATTACTAATACCGTCACTGACACATTGAGTCCATCTATCCCTCCATCCATCCATCCCTCCATCCATCCCCCCATCCATTTACTTATTCATTTCTTCATTCAACAAATATTGATTTCTTTAACAAATTGTAAACAAGTTATAAAGTGTAATGAAATTTAGAAAGGTTTCTATAAAACTTGGTAAGATATTTTTGAGGGCAAATGCTTCCTTTACAGAGTATGCTTTAGTTACCTAACAACAATGATTTTTTTTTGGATTGATTTATTTTTTACTGAAGTGTAGCTGATTTACAATGTTGTGTTAGTTTCTGGTGTGCAGCACAGTGATTCAGTTATACATTTATATACATATTATTTTTCATATCCTTTCCCATTATGGTTTATTACAGGATATTGAGTATAGTTCCCTGTGCTATACAGTAGAACCTTGTTTATCTATTTTATATATCGTAGTTTGTATCTGCTAATCCCCAACTCCTAATTTATCCCTCCCCACCTTTCCCCTTTGGTAACCATGAGTTTGTTCTCTATGTCTGTGAGTCTGTTTCTGTTTCATAAATAAGTTAATTTGTGTCATATTTCAGATTCTACACGTAAGTGACATCGTATGGTATTTGTCTTTCTCTTTCTGACTTAGTCCACTTAGTTTGATAATCTCTAGGTCCATCCATGTTGCTGCAAATGGCATTATTTCGTTCTTTTTTATGGCTGAGTGGTATTCCGTTGTACACATGCACCACCTCTTCTTTGGCCATCCCTCTGTTGATGGCCTTTTAGGGTGCTCTAACAACAATGAGTTAATAGCTAACCCTGAACTGTGAACGGTCCTCTTTTGAGCATGTTCTTAACATTAACTTTCATTACTGTCCCCGTTTTGCCGATGAGGAAACTGGCTCACTGAAAGGTTGAGTCACTTGCCCCAAGGCCCCATGGTCAGTAAGTGGTGGAGCTGAATTAGAACCCAGGGCCCACAGGCCTCATCACTGTGCTGTACGCTTCCCTCCCCCCTCCCTTTGCTTGTCCCCAGGGAGACATGTGCCACGCACCTGTGGGTCTACCTGCTTCCACGTCTGTCACTCTGCAAGGCTTGTGCTCCTCCAGGCCAGAGACCATGTGTTTTCTGTCTGTGTGGTACTGGACCCAGAGCAGGACATCAACAACTGTGTGCTGACCGACTGACCAGCTGGAACCAGGAGATGGATGGACGTGGCATGCACTGCACTAAGAAATCCCAGGGGATCCTGAATAGCCGTGGCACTGCCCATCTGCTCTAGTGTGAGACTCTGTCCTGCCCGCAGAGGCAGATGGCCCCAGAGCCTGCTCTCCTGGGCTGGATCACAGCTCAGAGCGCAGGGAGCCCCAGAATAAGAACACTACTCCCCCGACTTGGCAGCCCAGAGCCGGCTGACTGGGGTCCGGGATGAGCTCTGTTTACCTTGGAAGGCCTGACCTCTTTTGTAACATTCACCCATTGTTGCCAGGAGCCCAAAAATACCTTTATTAATGGAAAAACGGGATGACTCCACAAAGAAATATTTTGACAAGCCCAGAGGAGCCGGTGGGAAGGTTCAGAGCACATCCTCAGGAAGCTGGGGCTTCTTATCTTCTAGGGAGCCCGGCGGGGGCAAGGGCAGCGCGCTTCTCCTGCCGCGTTTCCGTGCGGGGCTCCCGGGCACAGCTTACTGGGCTGGTGGCTCCTGCACCGTGGCCTGGTCCGCGCCCCACTCAGATGCAGCCCCCCGGGACCCTGCGGCACTATCTTGAGTTACTGCCCCATCCGGGTGTTCTCTTTCGTGGCCCATTTCCTCTGACTGCAAATGAAGGATTGGAGCTGCTTCTAGACAGCTTTCTGGGCTCCCAGGTACCTACCAGTGTCTCCTGGGAGAGGGACGTTCCAACTGCTTTTCTAGTTCTTCATGGAGACCAAAGGGCTCAAGTAAGGAGTGTCTTCCTACAGCTGCACTCACAGAGCCTAAGGCTCCCTAATATGTACCAGGTGCTATTTTAAGCACCCTTATGTGTGCTAACTCTTCACAACAGCTCTCCCATTGGGTAATATTACTCCCATTTTGTAGATGAGGAAACCAAGGTACAGAGAAGATAAGTAGCTTGGTCACAAAACTGGGGAGAGGCAGAGCTGGGATTTGCACCCAGCCCAGCTGGCTCTGGAGCCTCTTTTTTTTTTTTTGAAATTATTTATAATTTTTGGCTGTGTTGGATCTTTGTTGCTGCGTGCGGGCCCTGTCCAGTTGCGGCGAGCAGGGGCTACTCCTCGTTGCAGTGCGCGGGCTTCTCGTTGCCGTGGCTTCTCTTGTTGCGGAGCATGGGCTCTAGGCACGTGGGCTCCAGTAGTTGTGGCTCACGGGCTCTAGAGCTCAGGCTCAGCAGCTTCGGCGCATGGTCTTAGCTGCTCCGTGGCATGTGGGAGCTTCCTGGACCAGGGCTCAAACCCCTGTCCCCTGCATTGGCAGGCGGACTCCCAACCACTGCGCCATCAGGGAAGTCCCTCTGGAGCCTCTTAACCCCACGCATGGCCATCTTCTGAAGCACATATCTGATCCATGTTACTCAGTGTCTCTGTACTTGATGTCTTTATACTCTTAAAGTGAAATCCATATTGACTAGGAAGCAAGTTCAGCTGTTGTACCAAAGATCCACAAAGAGCAGGAGATTCAACAAGTTAGATTTTTTTTTTTTTTCTTAGAAAAGAACCTGGGTGGGAGGTCCAGGGTTGGTATGGAGGCGCCATGATCCTCAGGGGCCTGAGCTCCTTCCATCTGGCATATTTGTCTTCATTAACACAGTTTCTATCTCATGGCCCAAAATGGCTGCTTGAGCTCCTACCTTCAAGTCTCCATTTTAGCAGGAAGGGGAGAAGGGGCTCATATGTCCTGTCTCTTTAAGGGTTTGATTCCAGGCTCTTCTGCCATGTGACCTATGGTAAGTCATTTAATGTCTTTCATCATCTTTGAAAAAAAAATTGAATTTCTTTCAAAGGTTATGAGGATTAGATGAGTTAATACATGTCAAACTCTTGGAAAAGGGCAAAGTGTAAACCCTCAGTAAATTTTAGCAACTATTATTATTGATGCTGTTTAGATGACACTGTTCCTGACAGTCCCCACCCCCACCCCCGTGACTAGGTTATGTTGCTCTCTCATGTGTTTTTTGGCTCCCCAAGCCTCTCCCATCACAGCACTAGAACCCCGCTTTATAATGTGTGTTGACCTTTCTTGTCCCCACTGGATGGAGAGTTCCCCAAAGACATGCCCTCTCTGTCTTGTTTTCTCACTGTATCCCCAGCAACAAGTTCAGGACCACAAGGCAGGTGGCCAGAAAACTTGTTGAATGTATGAAAGAATGAATATTTCCAGTGACAGCAGGTTCACTACCATAGAGGAGACTTCCTCAGGGCTTTTGCACATGCTGTTCCCTCTGTTCTGAATGAGTTCCCCAGCTAGCTGCGTAGCTAGTTCTCGTACTTCATTCAGTTCTGCTCGTGTCACCTCTTCAGTGAAGCCCTCCCTGACCACCCTGGTTAAAACTGGCTCCTTTCCCCATCATAGCTCCACTTTCTGTTTCTTCCTTGGCATATATCACCACTCATCCATGTCGTCTGTATTCATGTGTTCTCTCTTGATCTCCCCCCTGGACTGTAAGCCCGATGAGGACAGCATCCTGTATCTGGTTTTCTCATGGCTGCATTCCAGTGCCCAGAATATTGCAGGTACGTGACAATATTTGTGAAACGAATAAACAAAGCAACAAGACAGGTCTATTGATTTTTAAAATATGAGGAGAAAAATTCTAGGTATATGCACCTCAGTCCCTTTTTTTTTTTTTTAACAAAAGGCCTGAATGTTTCAAGCTTAGCTCTCAGAAGAATGCAAGCGAGATAAACCTTTCCTTCTCCCTGCCTTTCTCTCTTCTGCCGGCAGAAGGAAGCCAAGCCGATTCCCTCTCCCTCCACGTCAGCTCTCCAGCTTCTAGGAAAAACTTCCCCCACCCTGCGGGCCTGGGGCATCCCGAGGGCTGCCGCTGGCCTCTTGTCACACCCCGGTTCAGCAGCCGAGGGAGCCCCGCGGAGGGGCAGGCTCTCGCTGGAAACTCGCTGTCAGCAGCCCGGTGAGCTGGCAGAGAACGTCGGGGGTTCTCTCCAAATGCCTCGGAAATCTCCCTGTTGGGTCACATTCCGGCTTGAGGGACCCTGGGATAACCAGGGCTCTGGGTTGGCAGCCAGCGGCTGATTGGGAGGTAGCAAGATTCAGCACTTCTGAGTTGGAAAAAGCGGTGCTGGGTATTATTTTGGGAAGAGTCAGTCATGAGAACCTCCAAGAGCAGATCAGGGAGGCTATTAAAAGCAAGACAATGTATTTTAAAATGAACCAGGCCGGGGAGACACCTCGCTCCCTGCCACAGCCAGGGAACTGGGAGTTCTTTCCGGATGAGGTGAACCTTTCCATCGCTTGGAAACGGGGGAAGCCTGTCCAGCTACCCAGCCACCGCCCCGTCCCTCCTTCCCTGCCAACCCCAGCTGAGCATCTCCTCCATCTCCTCGGCCACGTGACAGAGTGAGGGTCCTCCCCGGCCAGCTGAAAAGGTGGCCAGACACTCAGGCCTGCCTGCCATTCATTCAACAAACTTTGAGAGGACCTGGGAGTACGGCTCCGGGGCCAGGCTGCCGCTATCCAAGTTCACGCTGTCTGCTCCTTACTATTTGGTGACCTTGGGTCTCTGTGCCTAAGTTTCCTCACCTGCAAAATGGGGATAATAGTAGTCTTCCTCCTACAGAGTTGTCGTGAGGACCAAATGAATTGGTATATAAGGAGGGCTTGGGAGGGAGCCTGTCAGAGAGACATCACTCAGTAGACATATGATAGGATGATTTACTGAGTACCACCAGTTCCAGACATCATTCCAAGCCCCAAGTAAGACAGGCAATGGTCCTCTTTTCCTAGTCTGAGTCGTAACCAAGTAAACAAACTGATGAGACAACTTTACATTCTGTTATTTACTCATCAAAGCTTTTTGAGGCCCAGCCAGCTGCCAGGCATCGTTTGGTGCTGGGGAGGCAGCAGTGAATAAAACAAAGTCCTGCCCTTGTAGAGTTTATAGTTTAGTTGGGAGGCAGGGGACATATGCGATAGACGAGTGAATCTGTAATTTATTTGTGGTAAGCGGTGGATGCGCTACAGAAATACAACAGGTGTTGTGATTGAGATTTGTGGGGCGGGGCTGGGCTTTAGGGCAGAGGAGCAGATCTTAGAGATGAAGGTCATGGAAGAATGTGTTCATAGGGTGACATCTGAACCGAGACCAAGAGGATGAAAGAAACCGGCCATGAGAGATCATGGCACAAAGGGTTCCAGGTAAAGGGGTAAGGAAGCGCAAAAGCCACGAGGCGGGACCAGGGAGGAAAGGACCGTGAGGCTGGAGCGGGTGAGTGAATGGGAGAGGGAGGGAGATGAGATTGGACACGTGGGTTGGGTCAGGTCTTGGGGGCCTTCGTGTTAGTTTGCTGTTCCCTCCAAACCTAGCGGCTCAAAGGAACAAGCGTGTAATATCTCTGTGGGCCTGGAGCAGCTTAGATGGTCCTTGTGGCTGCATCATCTGAAATCTTGGCTGTTGGTAGGAGGCCTCAGTTCCTCACCGTGTGATCTCTCCAAAGTGCTGCTTGAGTGTCCTCATCACCTGGCAGCTGGCTGCCCCCAGAGTGAGTGATCCAAGACAGAAAGGCAGAAGCCACACTTCTTTTATAACCTAGCCTCAGTAGTCACATGCCGCCATTGTGGCAATGTCCTACTGTTACACAGGGTGGGAGGGCCTGGACAAGAACGAGAATGCCCAGGTGGGCACCACTGGGACCTTCTTAGAGGCTGGCTATGACAGCCATGGTGAGGTATCTGGATTGTATTCTAAGAGGGATGGGAAATCCCTGAAGTGGTATCTTTGATTGATCTTGCATAACTGCTGTAAGTAGTGGCAAGATGATAGTAATTTTGGTACAGTATTGAGTGCTTCCTTTATACCAGGCACTGCACTTAGTGTTTCATTAGACACAACGGCATCACATCCAAATGTCTCCCTAAGACGTTGGTACGGCTCCATTTTACAGATGAGGAAGCTTGCAACCTCCCCAAAGAAATGCTAGCCAAGGCAAGCCCTCCTCCCACTGGAGGCCCGTGGAATTACCCAGGTAAAGAGAAAAGAGCGGGGATAGGAGGAGAGAGGAAGCAGCCCGCTGGAAGGCCCTGTAGCGAGGAAGGACACAGATGATTGGGGCCTCTGAGTACTTCTGGAGTTCAAAGGTGTCAGAGGTGAGCGATGAGGCTGGAAGGGGTGGGGTGAATTTGATAGGTCTTAGTAGACCACAAATGGGATTCTGGACTTTATGCTAAAGGTAATTATAATCCAGTGGAGCAACTGAATTGACACTTGAGAGGCAGCGTTGCCTGGTGGGTCGGAACCCGGGCTCTAGAGTCAGGTGCTTGGGGTTCTAATCCCATCTCTGCCACCTACTGGCTGTGCAACCTAGAGCAAGCTGCATAACCTCTCTGTGCTGCAGTTTCCTCCTCTGTAAAATGATAATCCTAGGATTATTGAGAGGAGTCAATGAGTTCATACCTGCCCCACAGCAAGTACTCAGTAACTGGTCACGTGATAAGAGATCAGTAACCCTCACCATTCTGGTTTTCATACATCTGGGTCTGTCCCACTTTCTGTGTTTGAGACATGTGGGAGTCCAGACCAATTCTAACTGCTGTCTACCTTCCAGCCATGAAGGGGTTGGCGGTCAAGGTGACCGACAGGTGAGGATGACACTTGGGCTATAAACGCAGTGAGAGGACCAGTGGGTTCTCTCCTTGAAGCTGCCCAAGTCCTCTTAAATATTCCTGGTGTTGAATCAGTTGTCTGGGTAGCACCAGTAAGTGATGTCTCAGCAGAAATACCTGCGTTTCTTATTTGGGAGGCTGTTGGAGGGAAGAGATTCTAATAAAAGGCTTCCCCGGTGATTCAAGGTCTCCTTCAGCCCAGATGTCTTGCAGTCTCCCTGGACCTTTCTCCCCATCGCCACCTGGACGCCTTCTATTTGCTTTGATTCAGCTTCTCTTTCCTTTTTCCTCATATGCTGGCACGTTCCCATCCCAGCTGAGAGCTTCTATTTTGGGGAGTTTTCGTGGATAATTTTGTGGGCGGAAGCTCTCCCCCCCACCCAGCATCCCTTAAAAAAAGGGAGAGTGCTCGAGAGAAGTGAAAAACAGTGGGTGGTTCAGTTCAAAAGGACAAAATATTTCTTGCCCTGGCACTGGGAGAGGAAAGAAATTGTCTGAGGAACCTAAGAGCAGCTAAACTAAGAAGCTGAAACCTGCAGCCCATAAGGGCAAATTAGGTGACTCAGCTGCCACTACCCCGGCTCCACTCCTTATAGTATTAATGTGCTTTAAAAGGGAAAAATGCTTAACTGTGACAAAGAGTGGGCTCTATAAAAATGTGCCTAATGCTTATTCTACCCAGTTCCAAAAGGCGTCCCCCTCTCGGCACCTGTGGAGACCGGGACTCGCCTCTGAGGCCTGAGCCTGGGTGGGACCGAGTCTAAAATTATCCCCGATAATGAGTCTGGCAGGGGAGGGCCCAGCGTGCTCGTTTCCTGCCTCGCTTCTGGCCTCCAAGACCTCGGCTCCCAGGGAGGCCTCTGGGAGGCAGGGGCCGTGGTGCCAAGAACACGGGCTTTGTGGCCAAACAGAGTTGGGTTCCGATCTGGACTGACTGTGTGAACATCGACTCACGGAGCCTCGGTTTGCTCATCTGTAAACACGGCTCCCAGCGTCAAGCTCAGTGGGATGGTGAAATGGACTCGATGTTGCAAAAAGGCTGCTTCATGCCCGGATGCAGCTGAGTTTAATAAAGGGCAGCCTGGAGTTGCAGGGCGTGGACTGCAGGGTCGAACAGTCTTAATCGTGGCTTAATGACCACTCACTCCTTGAGTGTAGGAAGGCTTAAAGTATCGGAGTGGCCAAAAATTTCTTTCGGGTTTTTCCGGAAGATCTTATCTAACCCTATACACACACATGTATCCATTTTAAGCATTTATCATATACCTTCATGTTCTTAGCCTCACATCCTGACATCAGCTCTTAGGAAGGCACTAATAGTGTCCCCATTTTACAGAGTGGGTAAGTGACTCCAGGGCAGAGCCGGGCGTCTGGTTCTAGAGACTGCACTTTATCCTGCCTCTCAGGTTGCCTAAGCCCCCGTTGCCCTACAGAACTTTCTCCGGTGATGGAAATGTTCTCTTCTGTGCTGTCCAACTTGGTGGCCACTAGCCACCTGTGGCTTTGGAGCACTTGAAATGTGGCTCTTGCATCAAAGAGCGGACTTTTAGCTTTTATTTAATTGTTAATTAAATTTCAAGAACCACATGTGGCTAGAGGCTACCCTCACACACAGTGCTGGGCTCAGCCCTCCCAGTGTCAATGTATTACTTTGCAGGGGGTCAAGGGACAGGAATTGATCGAGGACCTACCTCAGGGCCTGGCACAGAGTAGGTGCTGAGTTAGGAGTTGCTATTCAGAGCACCGCTATGTATGGTGGCTGTCTTCAGAGACGAAGGTTCATAGGTTTGCCTGCCGCGTGGATCACTGCGAGAGGAAGTTGAGTGCTGAGTTTCATTTGTGCGCAAGACTTTCCTGGTTTTGAAACTGAAAGTCCTGCCTCCCAGGAACCACCTCAATCCCAGGCAAACCAGGAAGGTTGGTCACCCTGTTCTTGCCTTAGATGATGGGGTACAGAGTCCTCAGGGGATGGGCCTTCCTCAGTAGGGTTCCTTGAAAAGAATCTCTTCCATGGCCTTCCAGGCTGCACTCCAGGATCTGCCGAGGAAAGCAGCAGGCAAGGCTTCTGCCTTCTCTGTGCCTCGGTTTCTCTTTTGGAAAGTGGGGGAGAAGGCTCCCCTGCTTCTAGGGTGGCTGCAGGGTGTTTGAGGTCAGGTAGGTGGGCAGCTATGGCGGCTCTTTGGGGGGACAGTGTTACTTCAGAGGCCGCCCTGGCTGAAGCCAGGCTGAAGCCCTGGCTGAAGCGGGCTTTGGAGAGAGGTGGGTGGGCTCGGGGGCTTTGTGGGACCGCGTCTCCAGCAGGAGTCGTCATGTCTGAGAGCCCAGCGAGGCTCCTGTGGGTCAAGGTGTGGAATACAGAGTGGTCCCCCGGATGAAGCCAATGCGTCTTCAAGTTCAAGTCTGTAAGAAAGTGGGGAGGGGCTTATGAATCACCCGCCGCGGTGCGGCCCCCAGTTTTATCAGAGCCCCCAACAGCATCCGAAAGGGCCATTTGCAAAGCTGGCTTTATCTGGGGGCTCCCGATTCCCCGCCCTGAGCGGGGGTGAAGAGGCGAATCCAGGCTATGTTCAGGAAAAGCGTTTTGACAGCAGGACCTCCCCACCGGCCTTCCGGGGTCTGTGGCCTGTTGACGGGAGACACGCGTGGCATCCCCTGGACCTTCTTCTGGAGGCTGTGCAAAGTTCATGACATCCCTTCCCTTTATTTTCCTGTTTATTCAGAGCATGTGTAAACACATGGGTTGCCTGGTTTCCGCGTCTCTGTGGCCATTTCATTATTGCTGGAGCCTCTGAGCATCACTGCAAACCTTGGGTTTTCTAAATGAATCTAAAAATAGACCTCTTTGAAAAAAAATCTTGGAGAGTTGACATAAGGCACCGTTATTTATTTCTTTTCCCTCCTCCCCCTCCCCCCGCCTTCTCCCCCCTCCCTCCTCCTCCCCGTCAGCCCTGAGCACAAAAAATCTGGGCAGCCGGAGGCCCCGAGGGACTGGGAAGGGCCCCTGGGCCAGTGTCCGGGGGTCTCGACCACCTGGGGTGTTGATTTGAGCCCTGGGCGGCTTTCTCGGAGAGATGCCTGCTTGGAAAACGGTGGGGGGGGCGGGGGGGTTGGGAGTCTTGGGCATGATTTATGCGAAGCGGCAGCGTGCTAGGGAGGCGGCGGCTGGAGCAATCCTTGCAAACAGCCTCCTGGAGCTCCTGCAAGGCCGACTTGGACACTCCCACGCCCCCACCCCCTTCTCCTCGCCGTCGCCCGCATCGCTCCCTCTCCCTGACTTTTCTCCCGAACAATCAGGGACTTGTGCTGGCGGCCGAGGGAGCCACGGAGCTGGCTGGCCGCGGAGGAGGCGACGTCATGGATTCCTGAGTGTGAAGTTTGCAGGAAAGCCCTTAGTTTTGGAGATGGACGGGATCCAGTGGTTTCCATGGCGCTGGATAAACAGGAGGAAACAGTGAGGGAATCCCGTTATTTTACTGCATTGAAAGCCTATAAACACGGAGCGCGGGGAAGGAAGTCGCGTTCCCTCTCGAGTAAGCCGGAGCGCCGAGCCGCGCCGACTCCGCCGCGCCGGGAGCCGGGAGCCTGGAGGCGGGAGGCGCGCAGCTCCCGGGCCGCTCGCAGGCTCCTCGGCCAGGGCAGCCCCGCGAGCATGCTTTAGAGAGGACGGCGCCCCCTTGGCTCCTGGTCTACCCAAACAGACCCCTCTCACCCCGCGCGCCGAAACCCCATCCCCTCCAGATGCAGAGAGAGGCTGCGTTCAGACTGGGGCACTTCCATCCCCTCCGCATCATGGGGTCTGTGGACCAAGGTAACTGACTCCCCCTCTATTCCAGACGCTTCCTCCTCCCACTTCTTAGCCCTTTCCCTTCTGCTCTCTTCCCGGGCAGCGCTTTCAGCTCCTGGCTGAGGTCGCGGGGAGGCCCGGGGACTCCGGTTTCCCAGGGCGCACAGGTAGCGTGGCCGGGAGGAGAGGCGCCCTCTCCCTGGCCAAGGAGGGAGACTGGGGAGCCGACTTCAGACCACTTCCCGCGGGGGCAGCGAAGTGTCCCAAGGCGGGATTCCCCAGGCCAGTCTGTCAAAAAGATTGTCCCCTCCATGGGACACCGGGAGGGATTCTCGCTACTAACCGCGGGCTGCTTAACTATTTCCGCGCTGGGCTTTTGACAGCGGATGCCATTCAGCTGTGTTATTATTATCATCATCATTTTATCATCATCATTATTTAGCTTTTTTTTTTTTTAGGAGAACAGGCTTGGCATTTTACTATTTAGTAAATCTAGTAATGAAGACTTTGCTTTTTAACAGAGCAGCAGATGCTCTGGGACATTTAAACAATTTTCTTTCCCGTTTTTTGATGTGTGTCATGGGTACAGTCCTCCAGCTCCCCCTTTAAAGTGCAATGTACCATCAGTTTGTTTTGCGATCCGATTACACTCTATATTCCGTGTTTCTGTCTCTTTTTCCCTCCTCCTGGAGTTTGTCCTGGAATCATACTACTTGGATATTACGGGAGGGGCTTAACATATACAAATATGATATGAAGATATCCCATCTGGCCGGGATTGTGGAGGGGTTTAGGCTGTACACTAATGAATCTGACTTTAAAAATGGAAACCAGGCGATGTGATGTGTTTTTCAGAGGCCAGCCCTGCAAATAGTGGGGGGCACTGCCTGGAGGGCAGGGCTGCAAGAGTTAAATGAAATAAATATGCGTAGGAGGAGTTAGCTTCGTGTCATAAAATCAGAGTTGAATGTAGGTTTTGTGCTCTGCGTGGCTGATTAAAGTTCTGGTGAGGGGGGAGAAATGACAATTTCAGTAAATAAACCTAAGGGGCTTTTTTTTGAAAAACGGAATGGGACCAAATGCCTGAGGTTAGGTAGATGGTGCGCTTTGCCACAGTGGACCTCAGTGACATATATTTTTAGTTGAGTTGCGCTTTTGAAAGCAAGACCCTGCCAGCGCCTTGAATGTTTTAACTGGTACCAGTTTATCCTGTTCTCTGCTAGTGGTTAAGCTTATGACATAATGGCCAAAAAATGTTACTAATATTGCATCACCTGTAAAAGGGATGCTCTGAGACAGGCGACAGATATATTAAGGACGCGAATTGGTTTTTATTGCCGTATACACTGAAACACAGTATTTGATGTTACGATGGTGGGAGGACAGACTAACGCCAAATTTAGGTCAATTTGGAGAGAGCGAGCGAGAGCTGGGAAGAGAAATTGGACGTCTGTTTTACTGTGTGATCTCACACAAGCTTCACATTTTGTTGACGCTGCTACACCTCTGCTCCAGGTTTGTGAACTTGGTCCTCTCTCAATGTTTTGAAGTGAAGTGTGTGTATTCTGTGTGTGCATGTGCATCGCCTAGCCTCCCCAGCCCACGCTCATGTGTGCAGGGACTGTGAGAACGTGTGTGCCAGTTTGTGTGTCCACATGTGGGAGACAGGGCACCGCATTGTTCCCGGCAAACGACGCTTGGCATGCCAGAGCAACTGGGCACACAGAATGCAACTCCAGGCATCAAAGGTAGCTGGAGTGAGAGGCACTTCAACCGTGCCCTGCACTGGGGCCTCCTGAGGGAAACCCAAATGGCCCTTCAAACTCAAACACCACCACGAGTGTAGGGGCAGGTCTGAGGGTGCCTGCAGATGGGTGGGGTCATTAAATAGCAAATAGAAATATTTGCATGGCAAGAAAATACTGACCTTGCTGTGCAGTTTTGGGTCAAGGGCCTGGGAAAAACTGAAGATCTGAAAGAGGTGTGTTCAGTTTTATCTGAAGTGGGATGATGGAAAGTATTTCAGGAATAAACAAACCCAGGGTGAGCTCTGCTCACTCCCAGACCCGAACTCCCTGCCTTCTGCCTGGGTTAGGATTTCTGCTTAGCTACATTGCAGCTGTGTGATCTTAGGCGAGTGACTTAACCTCTCTGGGCCTCTGTTTCCACATCTGTAAAATGGAGCCAATAATAATGTCTCCCTTAACAGAGATTGTGAGAGTCAGTGAGGTAGCACACGTAAAGCATCTAAAATGCTGCCGTGCTTATAGTCAACGCTGGATAAACGTTAGCTGCAATTCCTATTGAAAATGCAAAACAATAACTTGTATTGATAGAGAAACTGGATTTCATGGCAAAAATTCTTTGAAGAGATGCAGTACTTTAAACCTTTCATCAAGGGACTTTATAACTTATTGGAGCTTCACGGTGACACAGATGGGGCTAAGATTATGGCTTGTGAAGCCTCCATTTCCTTACCTGCAAAAGGGAATAGTGATGACCTCACAGGGGTGTCATGAGCATCGTATGAAATCATGCATATAAAACACTTACCTCTGGGCTTAACGTGCAGTTAGTACACGCTGGATGTTATTATTTTCTGACAGTTGAGGATGAGAGCCAGCGTCGCCCGTGGTCACACAGTAAGTTCGTAGCACAGCGCCTGGCGCACGGTAAGGGCTCTGTTGCCTTCCGCAGGGGTAAGAGCAGCCACATTATGAGTATGGACTGGAAGCAGCAGGGCGAAGTATTTTGCAAGTATCAAGCCTTTTAATTGTCAGGGCCACTGTACACCACAAGTGCTGTGATCAGTGTCTCCTTCGCAGAGGAGTGGAGAGAGGCACAGAGAGGGGCAGTAACTGGCTGAGTGCTACCTAGCAGGGAACTGGTGGAGACTGTAATTCGAACCCAGGCCCTTGGCCACATGCTCTGCTGTCTCTGGAACTTACTAATGTTATCATAATTTTTAATCACATCATTTGACAGATGAGGAAACTAAGGCAAACCAGAGCCTTGTGCTGGGCTTTTTTGCCAACACCGTGTTGTTCCTTGACATATCCTGGAAGAGAAGGAAGTGTGGGAGGATGTGGAGCGTATGACCATCATTTAGAGACGGGGAAACTGAGGCAGCCACTGATTTGTCCCAAGCGGAGGGTGAGTCAGGGAGAGCTCCTTGCCTCACCTCAGGGAAGTGAAAGCACAGTGTTTCCATTTCCACTAGCGGAAGAAAAGTCCCCATATGGCCAGGAGGCTGTAAAGCCAGCTCTACTTTCTGTCCACACAGAACTGAGACCCCGTCCAAGGGCCCCTCCTCCTGGCTGAGCCCCTCCCTGGCTACCCAGATGGCCCCTCCTCCAGCAAGGCCTTCCGGGTCTCTCCTTCTCTTCCCAGAACTTCAGGGAGAATCACTTACTTTCCCAGATGCTCCTCCGACTGCCTTTATTAAGACTCTCCTCAGCTGGGTTGTAAGCTTCCTGAGGACAGGGCCAGGTCTCCTGTTTCTGTGAACCTCCGGTAGATCCCAGGTAATGTTTCTACACCCAAGACGTCAACAGCTTGAGATCTGAGTGAGGGGTTCAAATCTTGACTCTGCCACTTGCTGGCTGCATGACCTCGTGCAAGTAACTTCACTCTCCTGTGCCTCAGTTTCCCCACATATAAAAAAGTGATAGTAATATTGGTTAATATATTGAACAACTGAAGTATCAACCAATCAGCACAGCAGGAGCGGGGTCCCAAGAGACTCCCCTGCTGGGCAAGGCTTTAACCCTTTATTTGCTGAATTGTAGAGAGGGTCTCAAGGCAGCAGAGGCCCTTGAAGGGGGGAGGACAGCCATCATTTACCAATCTATGGAGAGTTTCAATCTTTTAGTAAACAATATGAACCTCAAAGTACCCACTTAATTACTAAGTGCTGTTATTATTAGTGTACAATTCGTTAATTCAATATTTATCCCCACACACACACACCCAAAAATCCAACCTAAAAAACCAGTTACCAAGTGCCTCCCCACACATATTCTCATTGGCTGGCTCTCTCTTACTACACACACGAGTGATTATTTCACTTCTCAACCTGGAAGAAGCCAGGCAGGTTCCTAGTTTTGTTCCTTTGCTAGAACAGGAATTTGAGACTCCGACTGCCCAGACTAGAGAGGAGGCCTCCTCTGGGCTCCCCGGGCCTCCACCCTGGCACTGCCCCACCCTGTACTCATCACACTGGTGGTCGTTGTCCGTGCCCCGTCTCTGTCTTCCTCCAGACTTGAACTCCGGGAACCAGAAACCACAACTGTCTTATTCACCCTTGTGGCCCCAGTGCCTGGAACAGTGCCTGCTACTTAGTAGGTGCTCAGTACTTTCTTTGTTCAATGGATGGAGGAATGAATGAATGAATGAATGAGGCACAGTAGGGGTGATATGACCTGTTAAGGCCACAGAATTAAGACTTAAACTCTGGGGGCTTCCCTGGTGGTCCAGTGGTTAAGGCTTTGCCATCCAACACAGGGGTTGTGGGTTCGATCCCTGGTCGGGGAGTTAAGATCCCACGTGCCAAAAAACATAAAACAGAAGCAATATTGTAACAAATTCAAAAAAGACTTTAAAAATGGTCCACATCAAAAAAAATTATATAAAAAAGACAAACTCTGAAGCACGGTGCCATCTTTCTGGCTCACTCGCTTCTGCCTCCTTTTGACAGTGACAGAGGTTTTGACTTCCATGTTTTCCCACCAAGGGCTGGTGACCTAGGCGGCCTTCGTGCTGGGTCACCTACCAGGCACACGCCCTCGTGTTGTTCTCTGGAATGAGTCAGCCCCAAACAACAAAAACCGCAGCCCGCACTTACTGTGTGCCACGCATGTGCCAGGCCCCATCCCCAGAGCTTCCCACGGGCCGCCTCATTGGTCCTCAACCAGTTATGACCCCATCTTGCACAGGGAGGGGTAGCCACCGCCCCAGGGTCACATCGCTAATTGCAAAGCATGGAACCAATCGCACTCCACCATGTTGATCCCTGTTAGGCTGAATAATCATAGCGGAAGGGGATCTGTTCTCCCTACCAGACACGTACTGTAGGGCCAGGCACTTTACAGATATTCTCTCAGTGGATTCTCACAAAACAACCTGAGAGGCTGGTACGGAATACGATCCTCCCATTTCAGGAGCAGGAGACCAAGACAGGGCGCGAGCAAGGCATTTAGAGGACAGAGCTGATGCCCACAGCTCAGCATTTAAGGGCCGCACGGGCCTATCTCTCCTGCTTCCTGCAGCAGGATCACCCGGCCAGACGGTGAGCTGGAGAGAGGGGCTGCAGCCCCTCCAGGAGCCCGCCCTCCACAGTTTGCAGTGGGAGTTCCTCCTGCCTTCCACCTTGCCTTTCTGGGCCGCTCAGGAGCTCCTGGCGGCCCCCATCCCTTCCCTTTCCGGTTGGAACCTGCCAACAGAGACTCATTTCCGCAGAGCCTCTTTCAGTGGCCAAAGCCCCGCCGGGTGCTTCTTTGGCTCCAGCGCTCCCATTTCCGGTGCGGCCCGTGCTGTCAGAGCCAGTCCGCGCCAGTCTGCTTACTCCCTGGCACGGTCCGCTTCTTCCCTCTGCCTCGGCCGTGCCGGTCTTTCCACCTGGGGTCCCCGCTCCATTTTCTCACATCTTTCTTCAAGGCCCACCTCATTCCCATCTCCTCTTAGAAGCCCCCTTGACCATTGAATTCATCTTCATCGTTTTGAGCATCTACTCTGTGCCAGTAACCCACCAAGATGCTGGGGATAAAGTGAACAAGACTGCTGGTGTCTGCCCTCACCAGGCAAACATCAAGGGAGCAAACCAGGAACATCCACTATAGTGTGGAGTGGTGTTGAGTGCTGGAGACCAAAATAGGGGGACAGGGCTGCGAATGACTCAGTATCTACGGGTGTGTAGTGCGTGGGTGTATGAGTTTCCTGTGGCTGCCATCACAAATTACCACAAACTGGGTGGCTTAAAACAACAGAGATCTACTCTCTCATAGTTTCAGAGACAAAACGTGTGAAATCAAGGTGTCAGCGGGCCGTGTTCTCTCTGAAGGCTCTAGGGCAGGATCCTTCTGTATCTCTTTTAGCTCCTCGTGGCCCTTGGTGGTCCTCGGCGTTCCTTGGCTTTTGCTGCATCCCTCTGCTCTCCGCCTTCTTCCTGTGTGTACGTGTGTTCCGTCCTCTTCTTGTAAGGACACCAGTCATTGGATTAGAGCCGTTAGCCCTAAGGACTTCATCTGAACTTGATCATATCTGCAAAGACCCTCTTGCCAAATAAGATCACAGTCACAAGTACCTGAGGTTAGGGCTTGAACATATTTTGGGAGAGGGAAATCGTTCAACACACAAGAGTAGGGATTGCTAGTTCACACTGCACGGCCCCCTCCTCTCTAAAGAGGCGTCTTATTCATTGACCTCTGAGTGGTGAGGCATCTGCCTGTACAGGATCTGGGGGACAAGCATCCCAGGCAGAAGGAACAGAGAGTCCGGAGGCCTTGAGGAGAGACATGTGCTTGGGGTAGTCAATGAACAGCCAGACCAGTGTGGCAGGAACAGAAAGGGGAAGAGGGGAAGTGTGATAGGAGACAGGTTGAGGAAGCAAGGCAGAGCAGGACCCAGCAGGATCCTGTGAGCAGTGTGAAGTGCATTCTCATGGTAATGGGGAGGCATTGGGGAAATTTGAAGCAGCAGAGGGTGTGAGCTCATTAGCCTTTCGTAGGATCCAACTGACCTTTAAGTGGAAAATGTCCTTTAGCCAGGTAAGAGTGGATGCTTAGGATACAGGTGCGAGGCTATGACGGCCACAGGTGGTGGCCTGGGCAGGAGATGACAGGAGCTGGGACCAGTGTGGGGAGGAGGAAGTGGGGAGGAGTTGGTACTTCTGTACCAACTGTCTGTAGAGCGTTCTCCTTTTCGGTTCTCAGACTGTGTTCCCTTGAGCCCCGGGGTTCTGCAGGGATGGTCCCTGTCTTTGGCACCTGAGGGTAGATGCTATTAATTTTGTGAATGATATGAACTGTTTCCAATGGGTCTTCCTCTTGGCCCAGCCTGGATTCCCCACGCCAGCTCCCCTTTCCCTCTCTGCTATCACTGGGAGTTGTAAGACTTTTCGCAGCGTTTCATCTTGGTCCAAAAATGTCCCTTAGTGCATCCACACTTAGCTAATAACCCAGGAACAGTGTGACTCAGTAATGGGTATCAGACTGGTGTGGGACAAAACCACTTCCGTGGTGGCATGTGTGTCTTCAAAAGTAACATCACAACCTACTCCGTGCCTTAGTTTCTTTAACTGAACAGCGGGGGTGATAGTAATCTTTACACATGGCGGGTGCTTTGAGGTTTGAAGATCACGGCTGTGATGCTCTCAGTGTGTATAAAGCGGTCAGTTCCTGTTAGCTGCCATTTACACTATTATTTTATTGTTTTAAATTCAAGTTGTTACTTTCCTTCAGCCTACTAACCTTCAAGTGTCCTTCCTGATTGGGATAAATCCATTTCCTACCAAATCTTTGGGGTCTTTTCTGGATGACCTAGTTCAATCACTCAACCAATGAGTTCAGAAGGGTTTGTGGAGGACCTGCTATTGCAAGACACTGGCTAGGTGGTGTGGAGAATATCCAAGATATATAAGAAGCTCTCATTTGCATTTGAAAGTCAGATAAAGATTTTTTTTTTCCAAAGTCAGATAAAGAGACAATTGTGTGTGAAGCCATTTACATGCAAAGGAACTAAAAGTTTCCATGAAGTCTAATGACTGTGCTGATAGAGGAGTTTAGGAGAGAGAGGGCAAGAGCCGATGCCATGTGCTTTCTGGGGGGGCGTGGGAGGGTGGGAGATGCTCTGGGGTGTGATTGTGCTGGAGGGAGGCTGGTGGAGGGTGGCCTGGAGATCCCTGAAGTTAGCTTGCTTGTGTGCGTCACTCCCTGACTTCAAAGATTATGAAATCGACACAGATGTTCGAGTCTGCAAGACCAGGGCAGGAGAGAGGCTGGAGATGAGCATCACGATACTGGGGGTGCGGTCATCTAGGAAGACAGCCTGGCTGACAGAAGGGTGATGGCGGAGAGAGGGAAAAGGCAGATGGTTGAGCAATAGTTGTGGGGCTGGGCAAAGACTAACCAATGCTCCATTCCCTAACTAATCCACCCTCTGCTGCCTGCCATTAAGGCTCTGATGCAGTAGAAGATGAAGCTCCCCTGGCAGAGGGATGGTGGTACCTCCTGTTTAATAAAAGGCAAGGACGGTAGTTTAAGGGCTAGGTGAGTGTGCTCTTCGTGCTCTCCTGTAAATATCAGTTCCATAAGGCAGAGGGGAACGCGCTACGAAGCAAGGAATGAGGAGGACAAACAAAGCCAGGACAAAGTAGGTGAGCAGGGCCTAGGGAGAAGGAGTTAAGAGCCTGGAGACCAAGGTCTGGAGCTCACGTGCTCACGGGGACGGACAGGGGCAGCTGCGTGGGGCAGTGGTGACCCCAGAGCAATAGGATTGTCTGAAGGAGGCAGCATCTACTCAGCCCCAGATGACGGATCCACCTGGGAATACAGACCCTGCGTATTGTGGCCTGATCTTCCCATTTTGGGGGAGACATCGGACACTTGGATTTTTAAATGAAACCTCTCAATTAAAAAACTGTTAGTTCAGATTTAAAAAAAAAAAAAAATTACGGGCAAGGCCAAACATACCATGCCTGCAGGATGGGTTTGGCTGAGCTACTGCAGACCTGTGAGCACCCCTGCTGTCTGAGGTGGCATCTTCTTACAGTCCACACCTTGGTTTGGGTTCCGGCTTTTAGTAGATCCCTGCTTTCCTAGAGTTTTACCCTCAGTGCCTGTCCCGGGGGGCCGCCAATTTTAGCAAACCGCCTTCAGCTAAAATTGCCTCCTGGAAATTAGTTACCTCACAGCAGAGAAGTCCTGTTCAGGTTTCGAAAGATGATGTCCATCATAGATTGGAGTGAAAGTCAAGTTTGAAACTCTCTTGTTGTTGCCCCAATTCATAAGGAGCTCATTCCTGGAAGATGGCTTTGTGCAGAGGCAACGTGGAAGGGGGCGCTGAAAAACTCAAGGGATCAAAATGAATAATATTTTCATGGAATATTTTAGAAATCAAAATTGATGCAAAAAATCCAAGATGAACCAAAAATAGAAATATTAAATAAAGACGGGATCAGTATTACTCATCTTCCCTTTGCTTCAGGGTCCAGTACAACTCTGCACAGCACTATTACTGATTCTGTCTTTATTCGAAATGTAACGATTTTGCTCACCATGGGTTTTTTTTGCTTTAATTTTGATTTTTAAAAAACATTTCATGAAAACGTAATATATTCAATTATTGAGGTGTTTGGTGCCCTCTTAAATTTTGCCTCACTCGCCTCACTCTGGTTCCAGCCCTGGTGGAGTCAAATGCATCCATCTATAAATTAAAATATTAGCAACTAGGGTGGTAATCCCAGGATGTGCTTAAATTGAGGGGAGATCGCGTTTTGGAATCTGGTAAAGAAAATTCCTACTTTTCGGATTAAACACGTTTCAGTGCCTACTTATAGTCAGGCTTTTATTGCGATGGGGGTTGTCAGGATGTGGGGTTCGGAATGAGTAAAAGATGAACGTATGAATAAAACATGCTGCAGAGATAAGGGCTATGAGGAACGTAAAGTAGGGTCACGGGACAGAGGAGGCCAGGGGATGCTGTTTTTATGGGGATGGTCATGGAAGCTGACATTGAGCTGAGGAACGAACAAAGCAAGGAAGTGACAAATATCAGTGGGAATAGTAGGTGCAAAGGCCCTGGGGTGGGGTCGTGCTTGGCATTTTCAAGGACGATCGGGGTGGCAGAAGGGAGTCAGAAAACGGAAAATGGCAGGAGATAATACCTAAAGGGAGCTGGGGCAGGGGTGGTTTATCTAGGACCTTGTAGGTCAAGGTGCTTGTGTTTAATTTTCAACTTAATGGGAAGCCGTGGGAGGTTTATCGGATGTATATTTTGAAAGGATCCCTTTCTCTGCTCCATGTAAGGGCCAAAGTGGAAGGGAGGAGGGAGGAGGGAGACCAGGGAGGAGGCTATCATACTCGTCCGGGTGAGAGATGGTGGGGGGCTAGGATTGCTGGGGTGGGAGGAAGAACAGTGAAGTTGGTGAAAAACGGTGGGATTTGGGTTACGTTTTGAGGGTTTTTGATTTGCTGAGAGTTTGCACGTGGGTGTGAGCAGACGCGAGGAATAAAGGACTTACTCCTTGGTTTTCGGTGGGGGAATGGGATGAATGGGAGGGTGATATTTGAGCTGGGAACAGTGGGAGAGGAGCGGTTTCAGAGGATAGCAGGGTTGGTTTGGACACGTGTATTTTGAGGGGCCTGTTGGATGCCCACGTGGAGATGCTGGGTGGACAGTGGGATATGTGAGCCCAGATTTCAGGGGAGGGGTCCAGGCTGAGGCTAAAAATGAGCTTTGTACCAGAAGGGGGAAAGGAGGGCAGAGCTCTGCGTTGGCGGGGGTCCTTCCAGGGCCAACTTGAAGGGGCCTCAGGACTCAGAGCCACCTGGAGTGGGGTGGGAGGTCCCCAGAGGGTGGTTCACCTCAGGTATTTGTATTCACGTGCAATGCTGCCTTCTAAGAGGTAACCTGGAAGAGAAAAAGAGATAACTCAAGGATGAGAGTATGCATCTCATGTGCTTCCACTGTTTTCTATCTCAGCTGCCCTCACCATAGTTCACGCCCCATTTTCTCTTGCCTGGATGACTGTATGAACCTCCTAATTGGTCTTCCTGCTTCAATACTCGCCCCCTGCAGTTTCTTCTCCATGCAGAACCCAGAGCAACCGCTTAAAACCCCAGATATGATCTTGTCATGTATGTGCCTAATACACTTGAGTCATTCCTCGTTGGTCTGAGGTCCAAAATTCTCCACACGGGCCCTCAGGCCCCACTCACCCCCGAGCCTTACCTCACACCATCTTCTTGTCCGTTCCTGAGCACCTGCCACTCCAGTCTTTTTTCAGTTCTTCCAATACGCCCTACTTCCTCCTGCCTCAGGGCCTTTGCACATACTTTCCCATCTGACTGTTAGTTCTTCCGCTCACTATTCTCTGGCTAACTTCTACTCAACCTTCTGTTCTCAGCTTCAATATCACCTCCCCAGGGAAGCCTTCCCTGAATTCCCCGTCAACATCAGCTTTCCTTGATCTAAGCTCTGTGGCATCTTCTTTCCTTCCATGGCGCTTACCTCAGTTTGTAATTGTACACTAGAGTAAATGCTCTTGAATGGAGCTGAATTCCTGGGCCAGGGTCAGACGTGTGCTAGGAGTTTCAAACTCTCAGTGGCCTCACGAGCTTCCCATTGCACTTTTATTGGGGAACCCGGAGAAAAACTAAAAGGCTAGGGCCTCCGCGATGAGGCCAGTGGCAGGGCAGAGGGAAGGTTGACAGAGCTGCACTGTCAAGACCTCTATCCCACCCCCCAGCTTCCTGCTGTGGCCTCTGAATGCATAAAGGTCATGTATTCTGCCCCCAGCCCTTGCTTTGAACGACACAAATTATTTATTTTGGAAATGAAAATATGCCTTCCCCCACACCCAAGCCGCACCCTTCAAAGTGGCCTTTAGAGAAGAAAACCCTCTTACTTCCCACTGCTCTAGCAGAAACTTTGTTATGGGTCAGGGCCTAATTTGAACCCCTTCCCTTAAAGAACTATGATTTGGTGCAGATCCTAGAAACTTTAAAAATATATCCACTGTTCAGAGGAACAACTTAGACAATTAGAGTATTATTTAGAATGTCCTGAACCATTCTCATAAGACTGAAGACGTTGTAGCAGTTTATCAGTTGTAAAGTGATTTTTACCTTTATTATCTCATCCTATTATTGGGTATCTCAAGAGGATATCAGTTGGGGGTAAGAATTTAGATTCTTGCCCAAACGGTTGGGTGGCCAGAGGAAGCCTTAGGGAGGAGGGCCCTTAAAGAGAAATATAAGGATCTTATATGCACGAGGACAAACTCTTTTACCCATCCATCCATCCATCTACTCTCCCTCCATCCATCCATCCACTTATCCATCCATCCATTTATCCATCCATCCATCTATTCATCCATTCACCCATTTGTCCATCCATCCATCCATCATCCATCCATCCACTCATCTGTCCATTCATTTATCCATCTGCATATCCACACATCCATTGTACATAACGCTGTGAATGAGGCACTCATGACCCCTGCCCTAATGGGTCTCATAAGGCTAGTGGAGATAAAATTCTCCAATTGGCCAAGCCTGGATCATTTGTTCACTTCTTTGCCAGGGGAGTATGGGACAGCTGGGTTGATAATTTTACCAAGATTGTATCAAGAGTAGTTTCCCAAAGGAACACACTGGGGTGTTGTTATCAGAAGAAGTGGGGAATGATGCCAGGGAGGCAAAATCAATAGATGTCCACTAGATTAGAGGCATTTAATCATCATGGATGGAGGGATGAAAAGGGACGCTTGAGGATGACACCAGCCTTTCTCCTTTTCTATATCACAAGGACTGGTTGGTTCCTTTGTTTATCCCTGACCAAGTTTCAGGGTTTGGATTTTGTGTCCTGTCGTAGGGGCCCAAGAGCATCCATCTCCTTCTAGATACTTGGCTATAAGCGTCGCAGCCTGGGTCACCTCCTCTCCTGACCTGAATTTATCAGCCACCCCTAAGATGCTTGTTGGATACACCCAATATACGTATGCTTATGCTTAGGAAACAAAGAAGAGGATTTGTTTATGCTCTGACAACCAGAAAGTGCTTCCCAAGACTCTGAAAGTTCGCAAATCTTGAGCCAGGCCCAGGACCCTGGAATGGGGTTTGTGTCTCTATTAGTGATTCTCACCTTGGGCCACACATTGGAAGCATCTGGGGGGCTTTTACGCAGTACTGATGCCTGGGCCTCAGACATTCTGATTATAACTGGCCCCTCCTGGGGCCCAGCCGTTTGAAGTTTTGGAACAGCTCTCCAGGTGAGTCTAATATGTAGCTTGGGTTAAGAGCCACTGGTCTGAGTGCAATTTGGAAAGCCCTATTCATTGCTGTGTCTCTTTGCTAACAGGATAGAAACATGATGAGGGTAGAGACCATGTCCTGCTGATGGCTGCATCCCCAAGATCTGTAGCAGTGCCAGGTACCAAGCAGGTGTCCAGCAAAGATCTGTGGAATGAATGATGATTGATAGCTTCACACAAACCCCTTAACGGAGCAGAGATGGCTCCCCCTGAAGAGCGCATCTTCTCTATACTTCTGGCACGTGGGGAAGGGTTCGAGTCAGTCCCCAGCTGAGATCAAGCTGTGGTTCTCAGGGACTCCTTGAACCTCTCCCACCTACTTTTCTGATCCAGCGATTCTCAACACTGGCTGCCCTTTAGATTCATCTGAGGTCATTAAAAAAAAACCCAGAAAACAGCTTTGGGTGTTCCAGTTCAGTGAGTTTGGATTGAAACGTGGAAACAGGCTTTTTTTTTTTTAAAGTGTCTCAGGTGATGCTAACGTGCCGTAAGGGTTGAGGCCACTGCTCTCATCTCACCGTTTTTACCTGTGAGTCTGTTTTCTGACTTTAGCTAACTTGGTCCGAGACCCCTGGAAGTGTTTCATGGGGGGTGGTAGTAGGTTCTTATGTACTGTTCCCCAAATGTACCTGTTCATAACATTCACCTTGGGTGCCTGCTTAAAAATACACAACCCTGAGCCTTTACTCCAGACTTAGGGTTTCAGAGGCTCCAGTGAGGGGCCTGGGAATCTGTGTTTTTAACAAGCGTCCAGGCGTACTTGTCACTTGCCAACCTCTCCACCTGCACTGCCCTCCTTCCTGGTCTCCCACACAAGAACACCTTCTGGCTCTTACTTTCTTTTGGTTCCCACCGCCGGAACACTCTTCCCCCAGATCCTCCCATCAGTCTGGTTCAACCAAATGCTACCTTCCCAGAGAGGCCCCACCTGACCACCGAAGTGACCAAAGCCTCGTGAACCCCCAGCCTTTACCCTATATCTCTGGTGAGTTCTCTCCTGACACCCTAGGGGGATGATCTTTGCTCCCCTGTTTATCTCCTGCATGACTCTTCCCCCACCAGAAACTGAGCCCCAGCAGTGTCTGGTTCATGCTGGGTCCCCGGCACCTGGCCAAGAGGTATAGATGTAAAGGTGGGACTTGCGCTCTGAGAGTATCTCTGATTCTTTCCCAGGTCCTGGGAATTGAGTTCAGGGGCACTCAGGTGACTGATGTATATGAAAATCATGCCACAGCTGTGGGCAGAGAGGCACCTGGAGACACGAGTCTGCAAGAGAAGGGCGTGGGTGCACTCCCTCCCCCCTCCCCCCGCCCCCTTAGATTAGAAAAGAGGAAAAAGTTTGGGATCAGCCGGTCATAGAGGGCAAACGACAAGAGGCTTTCTCATCTGGAGGATCCGGCAGGGGCGCAGAGCTCACCGCGGGGAGGGTAGGAGCAGCGGCCGCACCAGAGCGCCTGGCGGTGGCCCCGGCGCGTTGTTACGCGCGGTGCCCGGGTAGTGCGGCCGGGGCAGTGCGGCCAGGGCCAGGGGGCGGCCTCTTTCCTCCTGGGCCCGCCCGCCACTCCTCCCCTCCCTTCCCCCCTCCCTCCCCGGGTCCCTGGGTGGCGGCCCCGCCCCCGCCGACCCGGCCGCGCTGTCCCCGCCTCCCCTCTCCCCTCCCCGGGCTGCAACAGGTGCCTCCCGGAGCAGGAAGCCCGCGCCGCCGCCGCCGCCGCTAAGCTCCCGCAGGAGCGTCCAGGACCCGCTGCGCCAGGCGCGCCGTCCCTGGACCCGGCGTGCGTTCCCACGAGGGCAGTGACCCCGCCGCTCCACCCGCCTCTCCGCCCCGCTTCCTGCCTCCTTCGCCACCCCCGACGAGGGCCCAGGAAACAGCCGAGCCTGCCCTCGCCCCCGGCCCGCCGCCCTCCCGCCGCTCTGCGCGCCATGGACGCCCAGGAGCCGCAGCCCGACCCCGACGGCGGGGGCGCCCCGGGCCACGAGCCTGGAGGCAGCCCCCAAGACGAGTTCGACTTTTCCATCCTCTTCGATTATGACTATTTGAATCCTATCGAAGGTCGGTGGAGGCTCGCCCCGGCTTGGCCTCCGAGCCCGGGCTGGGGCTTGGGCCTGGACAGTGGACACAGGGCCCCGTTTTGCCCCACGTGTCACACTTACTGGGGGGCCTGGAGCGGGGCGGGGGTGCCTCTCCCCCCGGCTGAGAGGGAGGGCGCGAGGCTTCAGGGACTGCAGCCGCCTTTAGGGGGCGCTAGGCTCACTCTGCCGGGTAGGGCGTTGGTTTCCAGTTACTTCTCCCTGATTGTCACTGGTAGCAAAGCCAAGGGTGGCAGGGGTCTCAGCTGGCCTCTTGCCTGCAGCTGGTCGTCAGAGGGCAAAGGAAGCTACTGGTTTGCCTTTGGAGGGAGGAGATGAGGAAGCCAGAGAATGGAGTTCGTGGGAAGGGGCTGGTGCAAACAGAGGGCAGGTGAAGCGGATCCTCCCACCTCCGGGCACCACCGCGTGCGAGCCTGTCGTTGGGGACTTTGTGTTGACACTGAGGAAGAGGTTGTCTGTATCTAATGCTGGAGGGTGGTTTGACTTAATCTTAGGCGGCCGGCCCATTTCCTCCCTCGGGTCTGCCGCTGTGTTTGCACATCACCCCCATGGCTCAGTGTGAGCTTTATTCAGGGATCCCCCACCCCGCGGTCATCATGGCCGTGGGCGGTTGTGGATTTAGGAAGATGCAGGCTGTTCCTGCCTCAGCGACCTGTCGGTCTGTGCCTTCAAGTGCGCTCTGCGCTGGGGACCGGGGATTTCCCCAGGCTGGCCCGTCATTTCACGTGTTTAACAGGAGCCTTGGTCAGAAGGAGAAGGTGGTACACCCAACCTCACTGTATTTTTCTGGTTAGCAGGTTGTCTTGGAAAAAAAAAAAAACCCAACTAGGCTTCCTGATTTTGACAGCCTAGCCCAGCCAGTGCTTATTGAAGCCTCTGGGGCAGGCCTGGTGGTAACTTCCAGATGCACTTGGGCTTGGCTGCATTAGGGAAAGCAGGAAGGGGTTGTGCTGCCTGCTATATGTAGGAGGCCTTTTCCAGACTCTCCGGGGCTTGCTGTTTCCCAGAGATGCTGGGTTAGGCAGAGAAGTTTGAACTTTCCTTCCACAGCGTCTTCAGGTGAACCTCCTTAGGTGAGGGGCTTGCTTTGATTTCAGAGACGCCCTCGCTCGGATACCAAGTGAAGACGGTAATTCGTAATTATTCTCTATTTTGGCTGGAGGTGGAAATAATTATCCAGCCAAAGAGACCGGTCTTCTTGAGTTGCAATCCGGAGGCCATCCTTTGCTTTGAAAAGATACAGTTAAGAATCTGCAAACGATCCCTCTAGCATCAGTGGTCTTGCTGTTTGTTGAGATTAAACTCCTGTTTTGCAGGGAACTAATACTTACACCCCTCCCAGATTCACAATCAACGATTTTTTTTTTTCCTGCAGTGGGGGGAGATTTCCGGGGAAACAGTTTCCAAGCCAAATCCGATGGGAGGTGCTTTTTATAGTTTTTCTTAGCAAGGGGTGCTGGTGGCTGCCAGATGGGTGTCTAAATGACCACAGTGAAGGCCCCAGAATCTATTTCTTAAAAATAAACTTTAGTTTTTGGACCAGTTTTAGATTTACAGAAAAGTTGTAAAGATAGTACGGCAAGTTCTCATATACCCAGCACCGCACCAAGCCCCCTATATGATGAGCATCTTACAGTAGTTGATACATTTGTTATAAATTAATGAGCCAATATTATGATACAGTAGTATGGACCTAAGTCCGTACTTTATTCGCATTCAGACTGTCGTTTTTTATTTTATTTTATTTTTTTTTCATGAGCTTGACAGTTTTGAGGAGTACTGATAAAGTACATTGTAGAATGTCCCTTCAATGGGGTCTTATGTTTTTCTTATGGTTAGACAGGGCTATGGGTTTTGGGGGAGGAAGACCACAGAGGTAAAGTGACCATTTCCATCACATCATATCGAGGGTGCCTACTGTCAACATGATTTATCACTACTGATGATGGCCTTGACCACCTGGCCGAGGTAGCCTTTGGCAGGTTCCTCCACTGTAAGGTTCCTCCTTTCTGAACTGTGCTCTTTGGAAGGAGGTCACTGTGTGCAGCCTCACTTGAGGAGTGAGGCATCGTGCTCTGAAATCTGTAAAATAATGACCCCTTGCTGGGAAGTCGGCAGCACAGAAACATCGTGGCTCAGGAAGAGAAGGGGTGTCGGGAGCCTTGAGAGGCTAAAGCGAGCTGTACCAGGTGTGGGTCTGGCTCACCCAGATGTTAACAGCAGTCCCCTCTCTCTTCTTCCACATGATGGGTCTCCCGAAGGGCCAGCACTAGCCCTTATCTTGCTACTGGGCTTTGTCCCAGGTGACAGTACGTTGGTGACGCACCTGAGGTGTTCTGCTTAACTCTGGGCGTGGGCTTGGCGAAAAACCAAAGAGGGAAGGGGACTGCTCGCGGGCCAGATGTTGTCAGAAGTTGGTGTCGGCACTTAGGGAACTTGGGGCAAGTCGGGGGCTCATTTTATGGAGACTGAACGTGTGGCAGGTGTTTGTTAGCTCGTGTAGCACCCCTCCGACCCTAGCAGGTAGGCACTGTTGTCACCCTCATTTTACAGAGGAGGATGCAAAGGCACAGACAGGTGAAGGAATTTCCCCAAGAAAGCAGGGCTGGTAAACGGCAGAGCTGAAATACGAACCTGGCTGTCCCGCTCCAGAGCCTGTTTTCTGTGCCTCGTTCCCTCTCTTGATGAGAGACACATGTAAAGCAGTTTGTCAGGGGCCTGGTACCATGCAAGACTGGAATTTAAAACATTTACCAACAGAGTGATCTTGGAAAAGTCATCTAACCTCTCTGGACCTCTGTTTGCTCAGCTGTCACGTGACTGAAATGATAGTGCTCACCTCATGGTGGTGTTTGCCTTGAATGGCTTAACCCACTTAAATCAGTTAACACAGAGTGTGATTTCTTACTAGCTTTTTACTAAAGCCTTGATTTTGTTAATAGAGATGTTCAGTAATGTGAGTCATTATTCATTTACTCATCCATCTAACTATTGAGCACCTATGGTGTTAGATCCTGGGGATATAATAGGAAATGAGACTCAGTCCCTGCCCTCAATGAGTTAGAGCCTCTAATTGTTTTCTCTCGTCTAATTGCATTGACTAGTACCTCCAGTAGCATCTACCTGGTACTGGAAAGTAGACATCTTTGCTTTGTTCCTGACCCCAGCAGGAGTACCTTCAGTGTTGGCTTTGGAATCGAGACATATGTATTTAATTAGGTTAAGGAAGTATTCATCCATTTCTATTTTCATGAGAGTTTTGATTAAGAATGGGAGTTGAGTTATGCCGTAGACGTTTTAGCATCTCTGGAAAAATATGATTTTATTCTTCTAAGATCACTTATATTAATAGATTTCCTAATATTGAAATATTCCTGGTATCAACCCCACTTGCTCACTGTGTATTATTTTCTTATGGTGATGGGGCCGGCATCTACTGGATAATATTTTGTTCAGGATTTCTTTTAGCGGTATGTATGAGTGATACTTGTCTGTAATGTCCATTCTGGTATGCTGTTAGGTTTAAATTTCTTTCCTTCTCTATGTTCAGGAACGGCATGTGTATTATTGGGACTATCCAGTTTCTACAGTTGCGATAGAATTCCTCTGTGATGCCATCTAGATCTGGTGCCTTTTATGGGCTGGTTCTGCGATAGCTTTCTTGATTGTGTCTATGGGAACTGGTCTGTTTACGTTTTCTATTTCTACTGGAGTCAATTTTGGTAAACTTTATCTTTCTAAGAAATTATTTCCCCTCTCTGGATTTTCAGATGTATTTGCCTAGAGGCATTCAAAGTAAACTCTTATTTTTTTTCTACTGAGGTAGAGAGCTAAGTATGTAGTAATATTGATAGAAAGAATGGGGACGGGACTATGGGAGTCCTGACCAGTGCTACTGAGCCCACCTTGGAGGGGAGAGGTGTGCTGGCTGTGATCAGACAGATCAGAAGTTTAATTTCTTTGTGTGTGCTTGTGAAGTCAATGCATTCTTACTTCTCCCAACCTGTAATACACTGGGAGAGACGGGCTGGTCCTGGGAACACCCGGTCACCTCGCAGAGGTGCCAGATCTCCTCCGGGCTGCGTTGGGACTGACATGTCAGGAGCGCTTGCTTCTAGTCTACCTCAGTGGGTCTGGTGTGTCCCTCCTCCGATTCCTGGTAAGCCGATGCACGTGGCATTAACTTTGACCTTTCAGAAAGGAAAATGGACTCCTGGTCATTGCTTGTAAAGTTTACTCTGGTGATCCTTAAACTTTTCGGGTCACAGCCCTTTGAAAGGCTGATAAAAGCCATAGATCCCATACACTGTAGGAGCACACTGCAGATGTGCACACCCTCCTGCACGGCTCCCCCCTCCACAAATCCCCACCCCAGCCAGCATCCCCTCTGCCCCCAGCGCACCTTTTATACCATTTCCAAGTACAGTCACAGGCCCTGCTGGAGCCCTAACGTCCCCTGCACTTCGACTCAGGGCCACCTGCTCCCAACCCATTCACAGGGCACAATTTAAACCTCATTCTTTCAGCACTCGCTCACTGAATGCTGGTTTTGTGCCAGGCCCTGTAGGGGTACAGAGACGAATGAGATGTGGTCCTGCCCTTGCCTGGCCCCCAGGCCAATGTGGGCCACAGCCTGGTAAACAAATTGGGACAAATGAGGTGCTGGGATATAGTATCATGGGGTTTTTTTTTGGTGCTTACTATAAATAGAGCTCTACCCTAAGCAAGCAGTTCGCTAAACACATGTGACATTCAGAGACGTTGCCGTCTGTGTCGAGTTAAGGACAGGCCTTAATAAGCTTGCTTTGTACAAATAGTGTCTCCAGGTGCAGCTGGAAAGGTGAAATGAGGGCTGAACTGAGCCGCGGCCTCGTCAAGGGAGTCAAAAGGACTAGGGAGAAAGTTGCCTTAATCACGCTTTGCTATTGCACACATGCCATCCCAGCTTCCAAATTAAAGGCCTTCTGTTCTTAAGGTGGCCTTAGCTTTTGATCTGGAGTAGAGGTTCTTAGAATCTTAAAGCTGTGTTATTTGAGTTTGTTCCCAAGGCTTTTTAGTCCTGTACGGTGATGGGGTTGAATAAATTGGAAAAATGCAGCATTGGTGGCCAGTGGTCCTCAATCCTGGCTACACGCTAGACTGTTCCAGCTGTACCCAGGACCGGTGAAGTCAGACTCCTTGGGGGTCATTTAACTTTTGCTGAGAGTCGTTGAGCGGTACATGGCAGGGCAGGCCTCGAACCCAGGCAGTGAGTATCCCAGGTCTCTGCCCTCAGCACTACAGCTCAGCCAGTATCTCACTGACTCCAGCGTTCCTGGGTCCCCTGTACGCCAGCATGGGGTGCATTCACCTCGTATGTTTTGATATTTATGTACTTATCAATTGTATGTTCACTGCTGTCCTAATGGGATTATACTCCTAAAACATGCAACAAAAATGAAAGTGGGAAAGGACAGCATATAAACGGGAGTTCTGCTGTTCCTGTATTTCTTTCTACATCCCAGTAGATTGTCATGCATGCCTCCTGGGGTACATGTTCCCCCCAACTCCAGGGGCCATTGGCTCAGCAAGTCAGAGCGCCAGATCTGAAATCTGGGAATCCTGGCTTGAAATTCTGACTTAGCTGTCTCCTACCTGCGTGACCTTGGCCAAGCAAAAGTACCTGGCATTAGCAAGCATGCAATAAATCGTTGCCCAATAAATGGATGAAAAGTTGCATAATTCCTTATTAGTGGTATGCCTCAGGGCAGGTGATTTTGATCCCCTGCGCTTGTGTTTTCTCATCTGTGAAATGGGGGTGGAGATGGCAGGTGCCCACGAGGCGGTGTGATTAAGTGCAGGCAGCGGGGCTGTGTGAGTGTCGGGTGGCCGTGGTGGTGGGCTTCGAGATGTCTTCTGGCTCGCCTGACTTCTTGAGAGCATTGGTTCCTTGGAGGAGAGAGTCTTTGCCTTGGCCTTTGATGAATCCCGAGTCTTAAGAGAAGATGCTCTTTGGCGAGGAGCCACTGGCTGTTGGGCTTCAGTTGGCATCACAGCAGGTTATCTAACTTACGTACGATCAGTTCTGACTCATTGGGCCCCTGCCTCAGCCCCAGAGCTTGGCCGGCTGCAAAAGCTTTCTCAGTTGACCTGACTCGCAGGCTGCAAGGTTCCCTGTGGCTGCCTCTGTGAGAGGCAGGGCCTCCCCAGGTGTCCTGCCCTGGCCCCCCAGGACCCCCTGAGCCAGGGCCAGGAAGAGGCAGCCTTGGAAAGTGCAGCGTGATTGATGCCTTGTGGCTTCCCCCCACGAAGGGACTTCCTCTTTCCTCTCTGCCCAGCACAGGAAATAGCCACAGGGCTCCACAGAGCTCCAGCCAAACTCGGCTTCCCTGGGCTAGTGCGAGGTTCGGTTTTTGCCGATTGTTCCCAAACTGAGCTCAGGGAAGAAGGCAAGACTCGGTCCTGAGGCTCTTCCTGGGATGCGTCAGGGGCTGTGAGCTTTCCTGCCTGGAGCAGAGCCCCACATAGGTTCCCCCAAAGCAAGAGGAACTGCCTTTGACTTTTTCCTGAACTTTTATTACGAACTTTTCCAAATATATGGAAAAGTAGAGACAGTGGTATAGTTAACTCCCATGTTCCCACGTGCCCAGCTTCAACAATTATCAACATAAGGCCAATCTTGTGTCATCTCTGCCTCAGTGTATTCTCCGCATCTCCACCCCTGCTTACTTTAAATCACATTCCAGGTGGCATAATATTTTATTAATAAATAGTATATAGCTCAAAAGTAAGGGCTCTTGAAAAAAAATCAAATACCATTATCAAACCTGAAAAGGAATAATACTTAATTTCAAACGTCCAGTGTTTAAATTTCCTGCTCGTCTCACAAGGGTCTTTTTATGGTTCATTTGTTTGAACCAAGATCCTCACAGTGTAATTGGTTGACATGGCCATTTATGTCTCTTTTATTTTATAAAAATCGCCATCAGTCTGTTTTCTTGCCGTTTATCTGTTGAAGAAGCAGGGTCGTTTTTCCTGTGCTGTTCTCCACGTGGTGGATTTTGCCAGTGGCATCCCTGTGGTGTTTTTTTAACGTGTTCCTTTGTCCCTTGCATCTCCTACAGACTGGCATTTAGATCTAAAGTCCTATGCCTTGGACTTTTAGTGCTTTTTTTCCTCTGCAAGAGAAATATATCAAAGGTAGACGGGAAGCTACAGGAAGAGCAGAGAGATTGCTTTTCCCGAGTTGGCATTTGGGGACCCTCCATGCGTCCTAGTCTGAGGTTTTGGGAAAGAGCATTTTCTCACCTGGACCTGTTTTAGTTAATATGACATATTTCTAAAAGCCAGTCCTTCTGTGTGAATTTTAATTGAGCCACGCCTGAGTGAGCTGTCTGAAGTAAGAAAGTTGCCTGCAAAGCTCAGGGTTTATAAAGGTTCTTATCAAAACAAACCTGCTTGGGTGTGCTGAAAAAGGGTGCCCGTTAGACGAGGAGGTGGGGAACGCTTTAAGTCTGCAGTGCCTGCGAAAGTCATTGTAAAGACTTCAGAAAGGGGCTGTTTTTTACCTGTGTGATCCTAAGAAGGTGGGATGAGGGTCTGAAATCCGCAACAGGTGACATCACCTCCGTTGCCAAGGAGAAAGGAGGAATGTCATTAATGACCGGGCTTGGCAGGGGCCACGGATGAAGTGTGCCCGCCCTTGGGGAACACGGCACCAAAGTGAAAGCTCCTGGGGACGAGTGTAAATAAAACACCCATCTGTCGATCAGGTATTAATTTTAAGTCTCTGCCCCTGGCCCAGGGTTATGGGGCCCCACTGTCTTCAAGTGGAAGTTTCCACTTGGATTTCAAGGTGCCTGAAAGAAAGGTGGAAATCAGCTTCGCAGGCCGTGACAGGGGTTGTAGGACTCCATAAAGGGTACAGCTCTTTGAGGGGCTGGCGTAAAGGCGAGGGGGCCTTTGCTGAGCGAGTTAGAGGAAGGAAAGCAAGGAAGGTGGCCGTGCCCATGTCGCCTTGTGCAGGGCTTTGACGGAGAGGCGGGGTAGCCACGCAAGCCCTGTTTCTGAGGAAGGATTATCTGAGGTCTACTTCTGGCTAATTCTTCTGCCCAGATCTTTCCTTTTCCTTTTGGCGAGGAAGTCGCTCTCTGTTGAGCACTGCGTGACAAATGCGGAGAGACTGTCTTTTCTTAGAGACAGATCTCCCTGAAGCACAAGTTCAATCTCAAATGCCTGTCTTCTTGAAAAACGGAGGCGGTATGGCAAGGTGACCAGGCAAGTAAAGTCTGATGTCATCATTTGATGGACTGTTACGCAGAGATGCAAAAGAAAGTGCAGATGCATACGACATGGTTAAATCTCAGACATAAGGTTGAGGAAAACTGTGACATGTACATCTCGGACGGTTTTATTTATACGATGGTCAAAGCAGGCAAACCCAGGCTATAGTGAGAGAAGGCAGGCGAGCGGGTCCCCCTGAATGAGGGTTATTGGCTGGGGAGGGCCACCAGAGAACCCTCTGGCAGGATGGAAACATTCTGTATCTTGATTGGTTGGCTACACGGTGCATACATTTGTAAAAAGGCACGAGGTGTGCTTCTAATATCTGTGCATTTGACTGCATTTAAATGATGTCTCAGTTTGAACCCCAGCTCTGCCCCTGACTGTTTTTGTGACTTTGGGTGAATCCTCGCGCCCCTGAGTCTCAGGGCCCCCCTCTGTAACACAGAGGAGTTGATGGTTCCGGCTTCCCAGGGTGCTTGTAAACCCCAGAGAGAGAGGTAATACACGGGAAAGCTCCAGGCGCAGTGAACGACTAAAAATAGGAAGGTCTTTGAACTTCTTAAAAGCGCGAGGGCCCCATGGAATGACTTGCAACCGGTTCTTTCTATCCTAATTTGAGGACAGAGGTGAGTTCCCATGTCTGCCAGATGCCTGGGCCCTGCTGCCCCCATCCAAAAGCTGACCTTGAGGCACATGGGTTGCAGATTCCATACATTTCTCTGGTTCTCTCCAAGAGGAATACGTGTCAGCCTGCGGGTGCGTGTGTTTTTGCAAACAGCCATGCCAGTAGCCAGTCTGTAAGGCTCGGTGCTTGCAAATTGTCCCGGGTCCTGGATCCTGTGTTCCAGGCGCCTGGCCTCATGGCAGGCTGCCTGGGAGGCAGGACCGAGCCCTCCTTTCTGCCCTGTCTGGAGAAGGCAGACAGCTGCCTTAGCTGGGGCAAGGTCAGCAAAGAGCATAGCGTTCAAGGTGGCTTTTTCTCGTGGCTGACGAGACAGGATGGTAAACTGCCTTTCTTCCCTTTCTGGCATTTCTGGACCTGACTTATCTGGATGGAATTTCTCACCTCTCATGCCCTGCTTCTGGACACGTCATCTCTGAATGATGGGTGTGACAACCTGATTCTCCGTCATTATTAATACACACGATTCATTGATTGGGAATCCAATTACTGTTCGGCATTTGTGCATGGTGGGGACAGTAGGGGCATGGGGGGCCCTTTGGAAAGTTTGCTAAGTGCTGAATTTATTACTTGAAGCGCAATCTGTAATTTTTCAAAGAAGGTCTTTCCTGTAGGTGGTGCAAGCTGCCGGATGAAAAATCCATCCACCTTTTGCTCCTCTTGGCGTTTCCTGCAGCCCCCAACACAAAGGAGGTTATGAGAGTAGTGGGATGGAGGGAGGCAGGATTCCTTCCCTCCATCTTCCCCCCTGTCCTCTGGCTGCACATGTACAGTGCCAGGTTGTGGCATCCTAATGCTGCCATGGCAACAGACTGTGATGTCTCAAACCCAGGGCCCGGAACTCACACCACCTTGGGGTGTCAGCTCATTGAGAGGTGGGTCTATCACCTCAGACAGGGATGGACTGCAGCTCTGGGGCCCTGCTGCCAGCCTGAGGGGCGTCTGGCCTCCAGGCCATGCCCTGGCTTCTCTCTTCCGAGTCGTTCAAGCCTGAGAGCACCGGTTCGTGCGGTCCCTTCCCCCTTCCCCAAAGGACAGATGCCTCATGTAGGTTCCTTAGCTGGGTTTCTATTTTGGTCATTCTATTCTGCTTCCTGAAAATCCCACCCGCCTGTCGTTCTAGGCGGAGAAGATGTTCTCTTGCTGTTCCTTTTTTCAAAAGCGATCGGTTGCCTGGTGAGTTGGTGCTGGCGGCTGTCTCAGACTTGGCCGTGTGTCCTTAAGGGTGAGCAACAGGCCCGCCAGAGGCTCCCAGAGGGCAGGCACTGGCAGAGAGCTCCTTGTGGCCTGAGTGGGATTTTTAAATAATCGTTGACTCAATCCTGGGGCAAATGGAGGGATTGTGAATATTCCAGAAGAAAGGAATCCGTGTCTTTAGTTGTCTAGGGCAGCCTACCTCATGATGGGGCTCCAGAGCAGTTCCTATTCAGGGGACACCTCATTTCTATGTGTTGGAATTAAGGTATCGCCATCCAGGAAATATCCCCTTTCATGTGTTACGCGGGTGGAGGAGCTGGGTGGGCTGCCTGAGACTGAATCTGGCTCTGCCACTTAGAAGCTGTGTGACCTTGGGCAAATTAATCACCCTCTCTGAGCCTCACGTTCCCCATTTATAAAATGAGGAAACTCTATCACCTGCTTCGTAGGCCTTTTGTAAGACAAACATTAGTATATGCTAAGTGCATACATAGTGGTTCTTGGTATAAAGTATAGGGTAGAGATGTGTTAGTGAGAATCATTTTTGTTACTGCAACTAGCTCACTGTGTCACTAACATTTTAGTAAGATTTAGTTGATACCCCAGGTACCCCAGAAGAGGGAGTACAAAGCATGGAGTGGAGGGGGTGTTCAGGCATTCTTTACCTACTCCACATATTTTCTGAAGGCTAGCAGAAAAAGACAATTCCCAAAGTGCTGACCAATCCATTTTATTTTTATAAAAATTTCTTCCCTTTTTCTTTTTTAATGCTTTGGAAGGCACTTGGGGGCCAGTGTGTGTCACACTTTCAAGTTGTAAAATAAGGCAATGAAAGCAGAGCAAGGGGAGAATTTTCACTTAGAAGATCGTTCGTTCCATAATAATAATACGAGTAGACTGGAAGGCCCCATTTCCTGAGTGTTTATTTTGTGTGTTTTGGGCTTCATGTGGATAAGGTGAAACGTCAGGTGGGTATTGTCACCAGCCTCAGCAACTGTGTTATACACGGGGACTCAGAGGTCCCCCAGGTCACACAGCTGGACGGGGGGTGGGGGAGAGGGGTGAAGCCGTGGAGCTGGGCGCCCCTAGCACTATGTACGGACCGAGACCCGGACCTCAGTTCAGACGCCTTACTAGGGCAGGGCTGGACTGGCCTCCCCAGCAATCTTGTCTTGCGGTTTTGGGAAGTGGTCAGAGATCTCCCCAAATATTCATGGGGCCTAGATGTTGGGGTGAGTACCTGGGAACTTGATGGAAGGAAGGGCGAGGATAATTCGACCTTCAGATGTCTGCTGCAGAAATGATTTACCTGCCGGGGCTGACGGGGAGCAGAGGTCTCATTTCTGAATCAGTTCAGGTTTGACTCGTGGATGGATTTTCCCAACATTCTTCTGGGCCTTGGCTACGTGCCGCGCCCGGAACTGTAGGGCCTAGAGCAGTGGTTCCCAGCTGCGGGTGATTCTGCCTCGCAGGAGAAATTCGGCAATGCTTGGAGATGCTTCTGGTTGTTCCAGCTGAGAGAGGGGAGGGGATGCTACTGGCATCTAGTGGGTAGAGGCCAGGGCTGCTGCTAAACATCCTACAGCCTCACAGTGAAGAAGTCTGCAGCCCCCAGTGTCAGTAGTTCTGAGGTTGAGAACCCCTGGTGTCAGGTCTGCTGGGTTCAAGCTGTGAGACCTCGGGCGAGTTAATTCGCCTCTTTGTGCCTCAGCTAACCCATCTGTAAAAGGGGAGCAAACAGCGCCCATGTCCTAGGTTGTGAGAATTAAATAATTTACTGCATGTAGTGTGTTTACAACAGAGCCTGGCAGATAAATTCTCAGCACATGTTAGCTGCTGCTGCTGTTGTTATTATTATGATTATCGGCCTTTATCTGCCTTCAAAAAGCTCACTGTCTAGTAGGGAGACAGACAAGTGAATCTATACTTGATAGACTTCACTACACGACTCCTCAGGTTCTGGCAACACTACAGAGTCTGTAGTGTCTGATCCAGCCTAGGGAGGGCTTTTAGGAAGAGGTGGCCCAAGTGAAATCTTGATGGACAAATAGTGGCTTGCTAGGTAAAGTGAGGACAGGAGGTATGGAAGGGTGTTCTGGGCATGGGGAACAGCATGTGCAAAAGCATGGAGGCACAGAGGACTGAGAGCAGCAACCTCTGAATCCCTCATCTCTGCCTCCACCTTCTGCCTCTTTCGGAATCCTGATGCCTCGAGTGTGGGCTGGGTACCTCGCACGGCAAGTGGGACGGTTTCACGGGCCGCCCCAATGAGTACATTGCATACGCGGGTCATCCCCTTGGCACGGCACCTTCTCTTGAGTCAGGAGTGAGGCCTCCGTCAGGTGCTACTGTGTCTTTAACGCCTTTCTTTCTGATACTTGCTGTTTCCTCCCCCAATTCCAACTTTAAAAAAGGCAGACTTTCTGGGGTCGTGGAAATGTCCTGCGTCATGATTGTGGTAGTGACAAGGGTGTAGAACATCTGGCAGAAACTCACTGAACTCCGCACTCAAAATCTGTACGTATAAATGATACCCTCATTTAAATAAAGAGCATCAAGGAGGAAAAAAAGTGGGCCTCAGGCTCAGAGCCTTTGGCTAGCAACAGCGTCTCGCTTGAATTTAGTAACTTTTATTTTGATTGTAGTTTTACCCTACCTTCTATTTATGGAAGTGACACTGATTTTCCATTTGTGGTATGGGTGTAAAGTTTCCGTAAAAAAAAAAAGAAAGTAATAGGCGAACGAATTTAAATTGAAATATTAAGTGAATAATATTCACTGGTGGTGCATGAATACAGCAAAGATCATGCAAGTGGTAAGAAGAGCAAGCTTTCTGGAAACCCTTCTGAGAGAATGTGGTGCTTCTGAGATGAGACGAGCTTGGCCCAGTGCTGTGCGGGCGGAGCGAGAGAGCTCTCTGCAAGGGTGGCGGTTGTTTACGGAGAAATAGTGGAGAATCCTAGCTACTTAAAGAAATATTTTAATCATGAGCCTTTTGTCTGTGAGAATTACTGTCAAATACCCAGGGGAATGAGAATTAAATGATTATAAATTACCTCCATATTACTTGCTTGTGGGTAAACTTTCAAAATCTTGGGGAGAGAAAAGAAAAAGAAACTCTGCTGCTTGGATTAATTAAAACCAATGTAAATGCTTTAAATGCTTTTGCTCAGCAAACTGGCCTTTCTCTTTTTCATTGCTGCCCCGGAGTGTGAGTGATGTGTGTTTTTATGGCAAAAAGTTTCTGTGACTTTCACATCAGCCCCGAGGGGGTGTTTCTGATAAGATGTAATGCAGTTTTTCTGATAAGGCCGGAATTCTTGCTAAGAGGCTTTCTGTGTTTTGTTTTGCTGGTTCGCAGGGCAATGGATTATCAGAATGTTGTCGGACACGGATTTGACCTGGATCTCTTCCTAGATTAAAAATCTGTGCTCTGTTACCTGCCAGGAAGGCTGTGTGTGTGTGTGTGTGTGTGTGTGTGTGTGTGTGTGTGTGTGCGCGCGCGCGCGCAGGCACAAGTACAAGTTTATATTGAACTGCAGCTTTACAAGAACTCTAGACCCTACAGACTCTAGTTAGAAAAATGAAAGGACGTCAGAGCCAGAAGCAGCCAAGGAGACCGATCTGGTTTAACGCCGTCCGGTTACAAATGAGGAGGTTGAGACCTAGAGTGGGTGGGGGACTTTTCCAAGGTCACACAACTAGTTAGTGGCAGAGTAGGACTAGAACGCAATTTCCTGCTTCCTAAACCAGGTGTCATTGCTATATATCATGTTATGTCACCCCCCCCTTTAAAATAAACAAAATAAAAACATGTGCCTTTTGGAAATTATCTTTCTATTCTCAGTGTAGTACAGAAGTCAGAGTCTCCTTTCTGCCTCTGCCCCTAATCACTTAGCTCTTCTCACTGGAGGAAATCACTATTACCTGTAACTTCCAGAGAAAGCCTGTGTACCCATAAGCATTGTGTGTGTGTGTGTGTGTGTGTGTGTGTGTGTGTGTGTGTGTGTGTGTGTGTGTGTGTGTGTACACTCTCACCCTCTGTTTCTATCCTATGCATACTGTATGCATCTTCAACAGTATCTTGTGGTCATTCTATATCAATGTAAAAAGAACCTTTTCAGCCCTTTTTGTAACTGTATTGTATCTCACTGTGTGAATGACAGAATTTAACCCATCCCCAGCTGATGGACCGTAGGTTGCTTCCAGTCTTTGGGGATTATAAACAGGGCTGGACTGACTAAACTTATGCATACCTGATTTTGCACATGTGCTGGATAAATTTCTAAAAGTGACATTGCTTGATTCCAAGTATACGTGCGTTTGGAATTTAGATAGATATTACCAAATCACCCTCTCTTAAGGTTATGTCTTTCTACCGTTTGTTTTGGATGTTAGCATCTTTGAGGAGTAGTTTAAATATGTCACGCTTTATTCAGCAGACCGACAAATATTTTTGGAGGGCCTGCTTTGTGGCAGGTCCTGTCCAGTCGTAAGGAATACAGTGGGGGTGGGGTGGTGAGAGAGTCCTCATGGAATTGACTGATTGTGGAGCTGGGGCTGGGAGTTGGGGGAGAAGCAGATGATAAGTTAACTACAGAATTACTGAATTAGAATTGTGAGAAGTGCAGTGGAGCAGAGCAGGGAAGTGTGACTGGGGTCTGATCTCGTCAAGGTCAGAAGGACTTCTGAGAGCATACTTTAGCCAAGCTTCAGGGAAGGAGCGGTTTTAGTTACGAAGAGGGCTGGGTGGGGGAGGAGTTGTTGAGCAGAGGGAACAGCAAGTGCAAAGGTCCTGAGGCAGAAAGGAGCTTGGCATTTTCTGAGAATGACAGCCAGTTTGGCTGGAGTCCGGGGAGAGAGGAGAGGGGAGAGAGAGGCAAGGCTAGAGGGGCAGGCAGAGGCTCACCCGGGCTGACCTAGTTGAGGTTGTTTATCTTGATCCTAGGAGCTGTGGAAAGCCATTTCTGGGCTCTCACCTGGGGTGGGGCACCACCTGAACCGTATGAGATCAGCTCAGCTGAACCACTCCAGGATGGCCCAGAAAGGGCACCAGGGAAGTGGAGGATCACCTGTGTGCACCAACCAGCTCTTCTGTTAGAGTGCAGAAGCCAGCCACAGGCTATGTGCAAACAAATAGGGGCGGCTTTGTTCCAATAAAACTTTACTTCCACAGGCAACCTGTGGGCCAGCTTTGGTCCAGGGGCTGCAGTTTGCCTGCCTCTGATCGAGCAGCATGCGATTCTCTAAACAGATAATATCTGATGTGATGTGAGCTGCTAACAGGTGTCAGTGGAGAAAAGATGGCAGGGAAATGGGGTGGAGAATGACACAGCGGTGGGGATGGGCCTAAGGAGCTGCTGACTGAGCAGGCATGTGAAGGAATTAAGGGAAGCAGCCAGGTGAAGATCTTGGGGGGAGACTTTCTAGGGAGAGGGAGCTCCAAAGCAGGAGCTGCTGACTGAGCAGGCATGTGAAGGAATTAAGGGAAGCAGCCAGGTGAAGATCTTGGGGGGAGACTTTCTAGGGAGAGGGAGCTCCACAGCAGGAGCTGCTTGAAGAATCGTGAGGATATCAGCAGGGCTGGTGCCGAGTCAGCTTGGGGAAAAGTGGGGCAAGTGGGAGTAGTGAGACAGGCCAGGGCTAGGGGACGAGTGTGTTAAGGACTGTCCTGGGGACATCTAGGGAAGCCTTTAAAGTGGGTTTCACTTTACAATGGACATTTCCATAGAGGGCTGCGTGGAGAACAGACCATAGAGGGTGAGTGTAGAAACGGGGAGACCAGGGAGGAGGTGACGGCAACAGTCCAAGTGGAAGAGGGTGGCGGGAGGTGGTGACACATGAGTTTAGTTTACATTTTAATAGAGCGGTCAGGCTTTGCTGATGGATTGGATGTAAGGTCACGAGAGAAGAGTCGAGGCTGACCCAAGTAATGACAGAGAGGGTGGAGGGGCCTCTGTTGAGCTGGGGAGCTTGCAGGAGGGGCGGGGTGTGGGATGGTGGGAGCAAATAGCTAGTTCCCTCTCTAATCTCACTCTCCAGCCACGGGTTCTTTCGAGATGGCAGCAGAAGCCTGAGCTAGGTGGCCACGATTAAAGAACAAAATTGGATCATTCTGTATCCACTGATTTTACTCGTTTGGGAGGCTCTATAGCTATGGCTCTGTCTTTTGGGGACCAAGTAGCTTTTCTGGAGGATTTCTAATCCTGTTCATTCTGTATTTGGGTGAATCTCTTCCCCTCCCTGGACCTCAGTTTCCTCATCTGTAAAATGGCCCAAGATGAGATATGGCTCAGGGGTTCTGGTTGTAAATTAAGTCACTTTTTTACATGTGGGCATAAACCTTTGGGATTTGAACCCAGAGCTTCATGGTCTCCAGAGCTGCTGTGGCCTCCCCCTGCATCTTGTAGCTGTATCATACAGGTAGAAAGAGCAGATGGGCCTAGGTCAGTGTTTTTCAAACTGTGGGTCATGACCCACTGGTGGGACAGGAAATCTGTTTAATGAGTTATGACCAGAATTTAAACAAAATAACCCCAGACAGGAGGATAGATAAGAGTGCATCATACATAGCAGGGTAAGTATTGTTTTGGGAAGCTTTTGTTTCAGTTGCCAGTGAACATGATGGTGTGAACTGAATTGTGAAATCAAATCACATTTCTTTTAAGGGTTTCACTGAAACAAAAGTTTGGAAGCCGTTAGCCCAGCCAGCCATGCAGGTCTCCGGCTGCTGCTGCATGGCTTTGGACCAGCTGTGCTCGTGCACCTGCACTAAAATCCTTCCGCTTTGATCTCTCCGTTCAAGGAATCTGGGATGAAGTGGCCTCACTTTCCTTCTGTGAGGGACGGAGTTTCTAGCTCGGGTTGTGTGGCGGGGATTAAAAAAATAATAATAATAACAGGAGACAAACCCAATCTGGGATTGCTCTGCGTCCGGAGTTGTGTTTTAGAGGCTTAAAAAGACCCCTCCCTCCCCCCTTCTCTTTCCAGAAGAACCGAATGCACATAAGGTCGCCAGCCCACCCTCCGGACTCGCATACCCCGATGATGTCCTGGACTATGGCCTCAAGCCATACAGCCCCCTAGACAGTCTCTCTGGCGAGCCCCCGCACCGGTTGGGAGAGCCGGATAGGGTAGGGCCCCAGAACTTTCTGTGCCCTGCCAAGCCAGCGGGGGCCTCGGGCCTGAGCCCTCGGATCGAGATCACTCCATCCCACGAACTGATGCAGTCAGGGGGGCCCTTCCGCATGAGAGACACTGGCCTCGTGGTCGAGCAGCCGCCCCTGCCGGGGGTGGCCGCCAGCCCGAGGTTCACGCTGCCCGTGCCCGGCTTCGAGGGCTACCGCGAGCCGCTTTGCTTGAGCCCCGCTAGCAGCGGCTCCTCTGCCAGCTTCATTTCCGACACCTTCTCCCCTTACACCTCGCCCTGCGTCTCGCCCAATAACGGCGGGCCCGACGACCTGTGTCCCCAGTTTCAAAACATCCCTGCTCATTATTCCCCCAGAACCTCGCCAATAATGTCACCTCGAACCGGCCTCGCTGAGGACAGCTGCCTGGGCCGCCACTCGCCCGTGCCCCGTCCGGCCTCCCGCTCCTCGTCGCCTGGTACCAAGCGGAGGCATTCGTGCGCGGGGGCCTTGGTTGCCCCGCTGCCCGGAGCCTCACCCCAGCGCTCGCGGAGCCCCTCGCCGCAGCCCCGGGACGACGGCGCCCCTGCCGGGTACCCCCCCGCGGCTGGCTCTGCCGTCCTCATGGATGCCCTGAACAGTCTCGCTGCCGACTCACCCTGTGGGATCCCCCCCAAGATGTGGAAGACCAGCCCCGACCCGTCGCCGGTGTCCAGCGCCCCGTCCAAGGCTGGCCTGCCCCGCCATATCTACCCAGCCGTGGAGTTCCTGGGGCCCTGCGAACAGGAGGAGAGGAGGAACTCAGCCCCCGAGTCCATCTTACTGGTGCCACCAACTTGGCCCAAGCAGCTGGTGCCCGCCATTCCCATCTGCAGGTGAGTCAGGCTTTGAAAACGATTTATTCCATGGTCCAGTTTTAAGAGAAGGTTTTCTGGTTATGAGCATGGGATTCAGAGTTGGCTAGACTGGTCTTAAATCCTGGTTTTCCATTTACTGGCTGCCAGACCTTGAAAAGGAAGTTAAATTCTCTGGGAAAACAAAACAAAACAAAACAAAACTCTGAGCTGCAGTTTTCCCGTCTGTAAAATGGGTGTAAGTGTCCCTGACTTCCTGGGTGGTTGTTAGGAGGATGCAGTCATAGGATGCATGTGATTGCTCATGTGACACTGAGCTCATTCATGCATTCGCTTATTTAACAAGTATTTATCAAACACCTACTGTGTGCCAGGCACTGTTACAGGTGTTGGGGAGACAGTGTGAATAAAATGGGAAAACAAATTCTGCCTTCGTGGAGCTGACATTCTAGTAAGCTCAAAGCAAGCCTGAACATGTGGAATTTGCTGTCTTATTATAAGAGGAATTGATGTTTGTTGGCATCTGCTATGTGCCCCAGTATTGCAATCAGTGATATGGAGGTCTTCAAAAAATGTGGGAGCCATAATCCTCAGGGAGCTTAAAATCTTGGCAAGCTGAAGAGATGCATGAATAGCAGCATGTAGGCTTGGGGTCTCCAGGGATGGATCGGAGTCCTGACTCTGCCACTCACTGGCTGTGTGATCATGGGCATGTCTGCTGCTGCCATCCTGCTGTGCCCATAACAGACATCACTAATCATGCAGGGCCCTCTTTCTCATTGAGCACCTTTTTGATGCCGTGCCCAGGGCAGACATTGCTAATCAATCAGGACCTTCATTCTCACTGAGCACCTTTCTGGGCCTTGGTTCATTTCCTGTGAGATGAGGATGATAATAGTACCTACCACATGTTTTGTTTGTTAGTTTGTTTTTTTAAGGATTAGGTGAGATAATATATATCAAACTCTTAGCATAGAACCTACATAGGTAAGAGCTCATGAGAGAGACAGCTGTTATTGTTATTGGGGAATCTTAACCTTATAGAGGAAGCACTTTGTTGCTTCCTCACTGATGAGCCATGTGCTAAGAGATTGAGTCCCCAATAGCTGTTAGAGTGATGAGAGCGACAATAATAATCACCAACATTTCAGGATGCTAGCTGTGTGCCAGGCACACTTCTAAGTACTCTCTCTGGATTATTTCATGTTATTCTCACATAAACCTGGTCTGGTTATATATTTATCTTCATTTTGATACTAAGGAAAATGAGGTACACAGATTAGGAGCAGAGATTATTTTATCTGTTTTATTAGGTGAAGAATCTAAGCTTTATGCTATTCCCGTTATCCCAATGGTTTTCAGAGTGTTATTTGCTTGTAGCCAATGGAAGCCTCTTCTTTTCAAATAAAATGTTGAATGCCAAAATAGGTAATGTAGAGCCGTTTTGATTGATGTGGGGTTGAGAGTAGCCTAGGGTTCTGTCCACTGGGCCTGGCCTCCCCACACCCACCTGCCCCCAACCCCGACCGAAATGGACTGAATGGAGCTTCTGGTCTGATGTTTCCTCCAAAGCAGGTTCTGAGAACACTAGTGCCCTCATAGGTCAGTCAGTCCCTTAAGGAAAGGAGTTTCTGGGTTTACTAGAGTTTAATAGATACCTTTGTGGAGGGGCCGCTCCCCGCTGTGGACAGAATGTGCGGTGGTTTCAAAGGCCATCTGATCACGGAGTTCTGAGACTAAAGTTTCCTGCAGCCACCTTAGGAATGCTGATCGAGATCAACGCCTGGTGCAGGTTGAGAAACGGGGGCTCAGAGAGGTGAAGTGGTATGCCCATCAGCACCCAGCTAGTTCACGACCAAGTTGGAAATCAGAATTCGAGATTCCTGACTCCTTGTTATTTCCGGCCAACTCCTTGATCCGTCTCCAAAATGTGACTTATTTGGGAGTGAGGAGGATCATTAATATAAAATACGATTGTGAGGCATTTATCTGAGACTTTATTGTGTATAAAATCTTTCCCTCTCCATTATGTGGCTTGATCTGAGAGGTTCTGTTGAGTTAGAGTCCTTTAGTCCCTAGCAAGTGCCAATCTGTGCCAGCCAGTGAGATATTTGCAAGAATTTTCTATTCGATTGAGAAGATAGGGCATTCAGAGAAGTCTCCCGATGATAGTTATCCCAGGGAGTGTGGATAACTCAGCAGGGGACTGGAATTCAAATGCAGGATGTCAGACTGGCTCCAATGGTCTGAGTCTTAAGATTATATTTCGGTTGTCAAACACCTATTCCAGAACCACACAAGATTAGAAGTTGATACTTAGGGATATTCCATTGAATCTTCTATTCACTAAATGTTTTGATTCATACGAGGGTGGAGTGATTTTTTTCATGAGCCTTATTTTGCTAACTTTAGAAAATTTTAACTTGCATACATGAGAATAAGAGTATTTAACACATATGGCACCTTGGATGTAGACAGAAGCTTGAAGGCATCTTGGAACTGTAACTGAGGTAGAAATAAAGGCACTTTGGACACCTGAGACTTCAGAGTTAAAGGGGCTTCAGGAGGCAATGTGGTTATAAAGAAGGGCTGGAGATTTCCTTGCATAGTGAGGGTGGAATCGTAAGTTGGATTGTATGTTCAGGTTCAGCTCTGGCACTGATGGAATTTGTGGGGCTGCTGCCCCCCTCCACTCTCCCCTTGGAATTGCTGTAAGAGAGAAGGGATAGAATTGGCCTCACTGCAAATGTTTAATTAAGTCCAGTTGATAATGTTAGCTTCTAGCAGTTTTGGGCTTAGCAGGAAAGACTGTCCTGATTAGATTAATGTTTTCTCCTGCATGTGAAAAATCAGGACATAGTGACACAAATCCATGCATTTGTAACTTCAAAGCTACTTTGAACATACGGGTGTTCTTTGAAATAAAACTGCTTGTTCACTCATCCATTTATCCTTCCATTCATTCGTCCGCCCACCCACCGAATATTCACTGACGACCTAGCAAATGTCAGGCATTGCTCTAGACTCATTCCATCAATGAGGTATTTTCTTGGGCCTATTTTAAAGAAATGAATAAGATAAGAGACAATGTAGAGATGTGGAAGGAGCACTGGACCGGGAGTCAAGAGACTTAAGTTGGAGCCTTGGCTGTGTCTTGCTCTGTGATCTTGGGAAAATGTCTCTAGGTTCTTTTGGACTCTGAGTGAATGGTCTAGATAGATTGTCAAGACGTCATTCACCTCTTCAGTGACCTAATACTAACCTCATATCAAGTACCTGATGTGTGTGCTGGGTAGGGTTGAGACTGTATAATAAAATGAAACTTAATGTCATGCCCTCAAAGATTTGACAAATTCAGATGCCAAAGCGTACATATCCAATACCGTTAATACTGTAGTCAGATTGTCTACAGGAAGTAACTATTTATTTGAAATATACACTATATTACATGAAAAAATAATTATAGCTAATATTTATTGAGCAGTTATTGTGCTTAAGCTCTTTATATGATCTCAGTATCCCCATTTCACAGTTGAAGGAGACTAAGGCCTAGGGAGATAGAGGCATTTGCTCTAAGTCACACAGGTAGTTAGAGGTGGAGCTGGGACTTGAACTTGGGTGTGTAACTCCAGTCATGCTCTTGACCTTTACTCCTCATTTAATTGTAGGAAGTCTGAGTGGTTTGGCTCATCCATACCAAAACCAGACACCTCTCTGTGGTGAGATGTTCTACACTTGACCCAAGAAGTAATGATTGTGACTGGGAATGGCCTGTCCCTAAATTTACTTTTAATTGAGACATCAGACATAGAAATAAGAGCTAGAAAAACTCTCAGATGTCATCTAGTCCATTTGTGGTTACAGGATACTAAGGATAAGAAAGATGAAGTTGCATACCTAATGTCACATGGCAAGTTTGTGACACAGTGGGGCCCCTGATTTCTATTTCAGTGTTCCTTCTCCCACACTTACTCCTTGGGAAAAGAAAAACATCCTGGATAAGGGATGTTCTTTAGAGGTGAGAGGTGATATTCTTCAAAATTTCCAGAGGAAAAGAAGTTACAGTGGTTCAGAACGTGCTAGAACAATCATATCGTGAACTTAGCTTCATAAACTGAGATGTCAGTCATTCTGTCTTCATCAAGATGGAAGAGAAAACAAAGAAAGAGAATGAAAAAGATCTCTACCTTGTGAAGAGCCCTACCTATCATGTCTGAGAAATGTGTGCCTCCCAACAGCCAACATTATTCATATGCCTGTTGGACATGATTTTCAGAAAAAGGACCATTTATGTTTATTGTACAGGTTGACGGGATATGATTTATTATACACATGACTGATTCTGTTTCCTCCTTCAGCATCCCAGTGACTGCATCCCTCCCACCACTTGAGTGGCCACTCTCCCACCAGTCAGGCTCCTATGAGCTGAGGATCGAGGTGCAGCCCAAGCCACATCACCGAGCTCACTACGAGACAGAAGGCAGCCGAGGGGCTGTCAAAGCTCCGACCGGCGGCCACCCTGTGGTTCAGGTATGGCCTTGAGTTCTCTTCCTTTTGCGTCCTCATTTATCACCGGGTGATTTACTTCTGCTGAGCTACTGCTTGGTGCTTTTTAGGTTGAGGTATGTGTCTTAGCCTCCTTTTCCTCTGAGGGATGGGATATTTGAGACTGAGTATCAGAAGCTAATCCAGCTACTCAAAAGCCATAGACAAAAGTCTTACTGAGCTGGATAAGGATAGAAATGATATTCATGCTCAAGCTTCTTCTTTCTTCTCTTTCTGATTGAGAGACCACTAGAGTTTTGCAGAGGTTTTCGTACTGAAGGTTTCTGAAGCCATCATTTTGTGTTTAAATTTCAGATGAGAGTCCATTGAGGAAAATCAATATATTGAAAAGTGGGGAAAAGTTAAAACTACACAGAGTCAAATACCTAAAATAACTATTATTAGCATGTTGATATATTTCCTGTTGCCTTTTTTCTATTCGTGAACGTGGCAATGTCTGTCACTGTACATTTGTATACTTGATGTTATAGTAGTTTGTACTTTGATTTTTTTTTCACTTTACATTATACTCTGAGCATTTCCTCCTGGTTTTTCCTTAATCATTATCTTTTTTTTTTGCGGTACGCGGGCCTCTCACTGTTGTGGCCTCTCCCGTTGCGGAGCACAGGCTCCGGACACGCAGGCTCAGCGGCCATGGCTCATGGGCCCAGCCGCTCCGCGGCATGTGGGATCTTCCCAGACCAGGGCACGAACCCGTGTCCCCTGCATCGGCAGGCAGACTCTCAACCACTGCGCCACCAGGGAAACCCAATCATTATCTTTTATGTCTGTGGCTTTTGATTTAACCTCAGATTTTTGTTTTCAAAATAAGTAGAGAACTGTTTTTTTCCTCCAAAATATTGAGTTGAAATATTCTTGATTGTATAGTCTAGTTAACCAGGCACTGCTGACTGGTGGCCACCAACCAACTCAATTAACCAGCCCTTTAATACATTTAAATTAATTTAACTCTTTTAAATTTGCCTTGAAGTAAAAGTATTCTTTGATAAGAATCTGATGGTGCATCAAAACCCTTTAGGGTAGTTGTTAAAAACGCAGCTTCTTGAGCGTCCCCTGAAACTCCATGACATAAGAACAATTCAGACAAAAAACAAACCTGCAAACCCCTAACCCTAAAATCTGCACAGGTAGCTTTGAGTGTATATACCTGGTTAAGGACTTTAATGATAATATTAGAAACTTACAAATCCTGGCAGTTGCTTTTTCTAAATCTAACATCACAGCCTTTTGGGGATTTTGTTTCCATTCGTTGCTTCTTTTCATTTGCCACCAGTCACATTTTACTATTTCTTTGCACGTCTAGTAATTGTTGACTCCGTACTGACATTGTGATGATGATATGTACTGGACATTGTAGGGACTCTTGATTTTGTTATCTTCCTCTAAAGGTAGTTCAGTTACTGGCTGATCACATTGACCTTTTATAGGCTTGATTTTACCCTTTGTTAAGGTAGACCTGTGGAAAGCCTGAGGTGTTCCCCATGCCCTTCAGGTTCATGGGGTTAGCCATCAAATTCCTTCTTTTGTGGATATAGTTGAGGCTAGGTTTTAGACCATGTTAGGGCAGGTCTAAAGTGGCCCTTACTCTAAGGCATGACCTTACTCTTAAGGCCTAGTCTTTTTGGATGCTTCGTGGGGAGGTCACTCCTCTCTGGTGGGCTGGAATTCCAATACTCCAGGCCTGCTCAACCTCTAGTCTCTCTGTTTCCCTTTTTACCCCATAGCTGCCTCTCTCTGATAAACTCTGCACATTCTTTCCCTGTGCTTACACAGCCCAGCCCTTGGCCAAAGACTTGGGGAGCTCCCCTAGCACCTTCCTCCTCTCTGATGCTTTACCCACAGATCCTAGCTGCTTCTCCAGCCTGGGACTCTGAACTCTGTCTCCCCAACTGAGCAGGCCCACTGTGTTCTGCTTGAACTCCACTCCCTGCATGTGGGAGGGAAACTGTCCCCAGGCAGAGAGCTGCAGTGAACGTGGGCTCACCCCCTATGTTTCCTTTCTCTCATGGACCACAGTCTTATGCTGCCTGCTGTCTAGTGCCTGAAAGCAATTGACTTAGCAACTTTTGTCCTATTTGATAGTTGTTTAGGGTGGTAGGGCTGGTCTGGTACTATTTACTCATGCTTGAACACTGATTTTTGGAAAAGAAAGTCTTCATATCATTATCGATCAAGGCTTATCTGCTCTAGGATGGGAACCTCTTGGCCTGGAGGTGGTGTTAGTGTGTGCTGGAGTCAAAGCCTTTGGTTGTCACAGAGAGAGAAACTCATTCAAAGCAGATTAGAAAAAGGGGATTATAGGGAGAGGCTACTGGGGTAACATATCATCAGGTCAGGAGATTCAGCTCAAGAAGAACCTGGACTCATGGTCATGAGTCCAAGGTTTATTTCTTTGCTCAGTCAATCCATTCAACAAGCGGGTTCGTTCTGCAAGTATTTGTTGACCACCTACCTTTTGCCATATACTGTGCTCGATGCTGAGATACAGTGAAGACTAAAAGAGAAGCGGTGGTTAGCTTCTCTATGGAGCTCATGATCTCGGGGGTATAAAGTTATTGACTAAATAAACATGCACCCGATAAAATTACAAATTGTGGCAAGTGGCAGGAAGGAAACATGCATGAGGCTCTAGGCGTGTGAAATGGAGGAGGCAGTGTAGAGGGGGGAGGATTTCCCTGGTAAGATTTCCTTGAAGAAGAGACTTGGGCGGAGGATGATGCCTAGAGGGAACGGTATGTGCAAATGCTTAGAGGCACAAGGAAGCAAACTGTGTCAGCGGACCTTGAGGAAGCCAGTGGAACCAGACCGTGAAGGGCCAGAGGGAGAGAGGAGGGGGCCCGAGCGGGCAGGGCCTGAGTAGCCCTGGGGGAGAGTTTGGCTTTTACCCTGAGATGGGAAAAGCAGGAAGGAAATGAGGAGAAGCTTCAGGAGGCTCTGTCTATGGTGTCTGTCCTTTCGGGGCTGTGTGGTATCTTTGTTCTCTGATTATTCAGCAAACGTTGGTTGAGCACTGCTATGTACCAGGCATGGTTCTAGATTCTGGGATGTGGTATGAACGAACCAGCCAGAAACCCTCACCGTCATGAACTTACAGTTCAGCAAGATGATGCTAATAATAGTTAACACTTAGTGGGCATTTACCACATGTCAGACCCTATTCCAAGTGCCGTCTGTGTTAACTTATTTAATCCTCAAAAAAGCCCCAAGAAGCAGTTACAGTAGGTCAAGGAGATGTCAGGGAACTTGTTCAAGATCATAGCTCTTGAATGGTGGACTCAGGATTTGGATTCAGGTGTCTGGCTTTGCCTGTTATACAACTTTCCTCGTCTTCCACATCACTCTGCAGACCAGCTTTCCCTGCCGCCTCATTCTCACCAGGCAGGGAAGTCCTGGTGGAGAAATGCCCACCAGGCCCTCCTGCCTATCACTTTTCTATGCTGTCCCTGTTCTAGCCCCTCACCAGCTCGTTGGAGCCCAAGTCCTGACCCTCAGGGAGATTCTAATTGGCCCTGGGCGGGGCGAAGGGTGCCACCCTCTGGTCCAGTTAGCTTGGCCAGAGAGGTCAGGGCATGTGCAGTGCAAGGCTCTGCTCACCCATTCATCAGGGGCCGGGGCCGTGGAAAGTTCCAGAGAAGGGAATGGGCTGGACGTGCAGTTCCGAGGATGCCCACTGCACTGTGCTTGACGTGATGTTCACGCCCCTT